>NC_083344.1:1414428-1768036 GCF_019175385.1 Lycium barbarum
AAATTCTTCTGTGAAATTATATGTATTCTATATTTACTTACGTTTCCAATTATCATTTTTTTTTTCAAATTGTCACTGAGATTTCATATCAATTCATTCTCTTCAAACTTATCAGAATATATTAAGTGAATTCTTGAATGCTACTAAAAGAAATTATAGTAAAAAAGAGTAGTGCTAACTGACCATATTTCTAATGTAGGTAAGTGTCCAAGAGGGACTAACACAGCAATGAATATTTGTACCAAAAGTTATATAAATTATACACTTTAATCAACTTTTTTGTTATCCCACGCGAACATATGTCATAGTACTGAATATTTATTCTCTTCTTATGTATACACGTATGCACTTCAATTTTAATTCTCTGACGCATTTATTTTCTCTGTGCACTTTTACTTGTTCACTTTTGACTTTTCATGTTCTTTAAGAATTAATAAATGAAGTGTTCCCTCCGTCCAATATTACTTGGGCATATTACTAAAAATTTCTAATATTTCTATCTCTATCATATATAAGTGTCCAAGAGGGGCGAACACAGCAACAACAAATTGTACCAAAATTGTACCAAAAGTTGTCTGAGTTGTACAATAAATTTAAACTTATCTTAATTGTACTTGGTTTTTTTTTTTTTTCGAGTTGTAGGTCCACTTCATTTAAGAATTACTACTACTTGGTTTGCCACCTATTCTCTCTACATGTGTATTCTCTTTAATTTTAATTCTACCTCTTGTGTGTTTACTTCTTAAGTCCATATGTGTCCGCATTGTCTCAATTGTCCTTTCATTTCCTTCATCTGACATATCATCACCTAAGATTAAGTTACGTCCTACTACATTATCTTTTTTTTTTCCAGTAGTATATTTATTTTTATTTCTTAAGATGGTTTTTATATAGGGCATAGTGTTGACTTGTCAAGAACTTTCATGAAAAGATGCAAGTTACGGATATGAAGATGATGAGGTGGATATATGGCATTTGGGATAAAGTAGGAGTGGTTTAGATGGTTTGGATGGTAGAAATGAAGCTTAGATGGTTTGGACATGTGAAGATGAGAAGAGTGGATGCCCCCATGAGGAGGTGCATGCGAGAGGTTGATAATGATAGGCGTGAGGAGACATAGAGGTAGGTCGAAGAAGTGTTGCGAGAGATGATTAGAAAGGACATTGAGGCATCTTGAGCTTACCGAAGGCATGACCTTATATAATAGGGTTTGGTGATTGCAGATTAGGATAGAAGGTTAGTTGATAATTGAACGTTCTTTCGCTTTCCTGCGAAGTTAGGCTTGGTGGTCATATTTGTTACTACCTTTTTACCAATAGTATTAACACTATTCTTATAGTTTCTTGTTCGTCTATTTCTATTCTCACCTGTGTTTTTTGTACTTCGATTAACGACCACTATCATGGTACTTCAACTTATACGCTTTTGTTATTATTAGTGGTTGTATTAGAATGTTTAGAATTCATGTTAAGATGTTATCACCATATATTTAACTTTTAAAGTTTATGATTTTAATGTTATTTTTCATAATTTTTATATTTCTATGAATATATAAATTTAACAAAATTTAAAAATTTATAGGGCTTACGCTTCATATCTCGGTACTAACATTTTGCTCCATCCTATACAGAAATACATTTTATATTACGGTTTTCATGGCTCCAATTTTTCAGTTAGTAAATTAACCTTTAATTTAACACAAACACAACCACAAACATCCTAAAAAGCTGGTTATCCACCACATTAATTTGAGGTACATTCTCACACAAAAATGCTATAAATAGGAGAATAAATAGCATAAACAAATCGTCCAAAAAAGAAACACAAGCAACAAGCACCCAAAAAAAAAAAAAAAGGTAACCGATTTAAAAAAAAAAAAATTCTCGACAAAAAATTAAAAATGGAGGCATCAAAGAAGCTTGTTGCAGTGTTTCTTGTGTGCATGGTTATGCTGTCATCAACTGTGTATGTCTCCATGGCTCATGAAGAAAGTAATGCAGAAAATATTAAAGAAGCATTTAAAACCGTTGCAAATGAATACAAAGATTGCTACACTGACTGTCACAAAAAATGCTCAGATGAAGGATTTGGATACACTCATTGTGAGATGAAGTGTGACAGTGAATGCACCGCTATGTTAATCAAAGGTAAATATTTTTTGTCCTATCGGTATAATTTTAACACGTAATAGTACCTGACACTATAAAAAAAATGAAATTAGCTATGAATTTCGACACTAATTCGTCGCTAAATAGAACGATTTTTGATGTTTAGCTACGGAATTTATCGGTATTCTTGTTTTCTTAATTAGTAGTGTGACAGTGAATGCACCGCTATGTTGCCCAATGGTAAATATTTTTTGTACTATCAGTATAATTTTAACACGTAATAGTACCCGACAATACAAAAAAATTAAAATTAGTTATGAACTTCGTCGTTAATCCGTCGCTAAATAGAAGCGACGATTTTGATGTTTAGCTTTGGAACTTGTCCGTATTCTTGTTTTTTAATAGTGAATGATACAATGGATTTTAATACTATGTTTTATTGTAGTTTTTAAATGTGATAATTATAGCATGTTAGTTCAATTTTACTGAATTAAAATTATATACACAGAAAACTTAAAAGAACTTTTACACTGTGTGGTTTAGCGTATTGTAACATATTCATGTTTATCATTTACGTTATTAACTTATTATTATCAGAATTGTGCAATTACTAGAGCTACTTCACGCCATCAGTCCAAAATACTTGAACTCATTATTATCAGACTATTGATTAGGGTTTATTATAGAAATTAACATGTAATTAGTTACCATATAATTAACATGATTATAGAAAGTTCTCTTGTTTCCATTTTCTAATACTCATACGTTATTATCTTCTATTTTCGCAGAAAGAATCCAGAAAATGAAAAATGAGAAGCCTTGAAGATGGACCAAAGGATGCAAAACATTCTTTAGTATGGCAAATATAGGGAAAGAAGAATAAAACAGTGGTTTTTTTTATTTCTATTTTAATTCGTTCATTCATTTATTTACCACTGTACTTGCAATTTCAAGATTCAATAAAAATTGTGTCTTTCTCTAATTACTGTTGCTTTTCTCGAGTCAATCGCAGTTAAATTCATTTATTTTTTATTAGTTTTATTTTGTGTCTTATTAATCTTCTTGATTGTCTGGGAAATATTCCTTTTTTGTGGGTTTAATTCCTATTCGGTGTTCGGTATTAACTTTTGTCACTGGCGTAGCCACTTAAAGCGAATAAAGGCATAGTTTATGAGTTACCCTTATATAATAAAGTAGAGATCATTTTTTCTCTTAAATTTTGTGCATTCATAATTTAATATTATGGGTATAATTAGAAGCAATAGCCAACTTTCCCTTGAATTTCTAAAGTGATAACTATTTCGAAATATTTATTGTGCTAAAGTGACTGTTAATTTGGGATGAAAGCAGTATATACTACTCCCTCCGTTCCAAAACGATTGTCTTTCTTTTCTTTTGGTCTGTCCCAAAAAGATTGACTCTTTTCTATATTTAAAAATATTTAACTTTATGAGATGATTTACAGTCACACAAATATTCAAGATTTATTTTGGACCACATTTCAAAAATCTTTCGTTATTTCTTAAACTTTGTGTCAAGTCAAACTAAAACAATCTTTAGGAGCAATGAATTTCAACCTAATGAGGTAAAAAAATTCAAAATTTCGACCTCATGACCAGGTCGATAAGAGCTTGGTCAAAAATAAATTTTCTAGGCAAATTAAGAAAATAAAGTTTTCAACCTCATGAGGTCGATAACTGTATTTTTTTAATTTAAATATCATTTAATGTTCGACGTCATGTGGTCAAAATTGTGAATGAATAATAAAATAAAATAAATATTTGAATTATTTTGACCTCATGCGGTCGAAATTTAGAAATATTATTGTCAGATTTCAATCTCACGAGGTCGAAATTAAATATTCTGGGGAACCTCATGAGGTCGAAATTTACAGCAGCCCACCTGCCAAACAGTGGCGTACGCAGAAAGACTACTCAAATCATATAATTAAAAGAATTTAGGGTTTTAACTTTGCCATTTTATTTAAGTTGCGCTGTATCAGTTGCTTTTAGGAGGAAAAATGAGGCTGAGTGAGTTCGAACCCACAACCTCTGATACAAAATTGTAGTGCCTAAGCAACAAGAGAGCGCACAATACTATGTACAAGTAGTGTCCTATTGCTAATTTTACCCTTTTTTTATATACATATATCTAGTAAAATATATTAGATGAAGTCGTGTCACTTGACACCTCTCGGGCCAAGGTAAATCTGCCTCAGTTGCCAAACAAAACACCAATATCGAAAGCTCAACATCCAGCTCAGCTGCCATAATCCAACCAAAACAAACATAAACTATACAACCAATTGGTTCTACATTCTACAACCAATTCAATGACTTCAACAATGCAACATAAACTATATAAACTATGCACCAACCACTTCAACTATAAACTACATTCTACAACCAATTGGTTCAAAGTAGTTGTAATAATACATTATATTCAACTTCAAAGTACTTCTAATTCGAATTAAAACTCCATTCAAATACTTAAACATCATAAACTTAAACAATATATACATATCCAACAAAAGCTAGAAAAGTTAGAATTCAAAACTATACGAATCAAGAAGGTCGACGTTGTGTGTAGAGACGTGATCTGTATCCTCCCCACTAGACTCATCAACAAGAGCATGATCTACGTGAGTACGTGGCCTATGTCATCTACCTTGGGAAGGTTGGGGGGGCTGTGAACTACGAGCATCCCTGGGATACGGGAGAATAAAAAATGCCCCTGAATTAAGTAAGCTATTGATTTGGGCTTGCATACCCAACATGTTGAGCAACCTGCTGCTTCGTCGCTAGGTACTCCTTAGGATCCATAACCCCCTCATCACTAGAACTACCTATGCCTTGAAGGGCCGATGGGAAGTGACGAAAGGCTCGATTAGCATGCCATAAGCCATCCCAAACCTTGACGGGCCATCAACTTTCTCCATCCAGTGCTTCTCTACCAGATCTGGGGTTACTGGCGTGCCGGTAGGCTGAGTGGCACGAAACTCCTCTAAGTGTTGTTGAAATTCGTTCTAAAATTTGAATGATACAATGTCAGTAGCTAAATTTACATTTTTTATTATTGTTAATTAGTGACTTACCCAGGTTTGCTCAGCTCAAGACTCAACCCATCAGTCCGTACCATCAGTATTCTTCGTCTTCCTCGTGTGAGTGATCTTGAACACCTCATTTTGAGGTACTACTTGCCCCCCTCTGGAGCTCCTGCCACTACGACACACTGTACCTATAGCTACGAAATCTAAGCTATGAATTTAAACATCGTAGCTATTACCTAGTAATAGACACAAAAATTGAGTATCTTTAAGACAAATTGAGTCGATTCATAACGTAGATTAAGTAGCTTCTCCTACACTTGTTGTTTAGTTTATAGGTGTCTATCTGAACTTTAGATCTGCTTAAGACCTGAAATGCTTATAGTATTTCACTTACAAGATCTACTTTTTTTCTACAGTTTCTTGAATTTTCCTTGGGTTTTGTAAAGTTGGGTAGTCATTTCTAGATTCCTCATCTTATACTATATACTTTTCAAAAAGACTTATTGAGATTCCCTTCAATTGTTTCTTCTCGATGCCATAAAAACAAACCCCAGTTACTCATCATTTTTACCAAGAAAAAACACAACTAGGCTGCTACTTCTCCTTGCCGGTTGTGCTAATTAATTGTATTTGCAATTCAACAAGAAAACATGAATATATAATGAACATAGTGTTTTAACACTTAAATAATTACAGTAAGAGGGGTAACATAAATAATAATTTAAGTGTGAAACTAATAAAAACGAGATAGTTTAAGGGGAGTTTGATCCATTATGTCAATATATTAAAAATTTTAGCTTCAAAGATAGGGCTACATTTGGCAATCAATCTTCTGGCCATTCGAGTACAAACAAATTGCAAATAAATTATTTTCATGTTTATTGACAATAACAACCTTTGTTCCAGTATTATTAATGATTGCAGATTATTAATACATGAAGTGGGAAGTTCAACTTTAAGGCATATTTATAGGCAAGGAAATAGTCTTGATACCTTTGAAAGCCTAGTGCCGTACGATGTGTCCTAGCCATATCATATTTTGTAACACTTCCTAATTTTTAGTAAACTAAGTCTTCATTACCAATCAAAAAAAATAAAACACAGGCACAACCAGAAATTTCCTACAAAGTTGGATAACACCACTTTAATCTGAGGCATTTTAGTGTCCCAAAACACCTATAAATAGGTGATTCATTAGCATTAACCAAAAAATCATCCTAACAAAGAAACACAAATAAACAATAACATTTGAAAAAAAAAAACACAAAAAAAAAAGTATAACAAAAAAGATTAAAAATGGAGGCATCAAAGAAGCTTTTTGCATTGTTTCTCGTTTGCATTGTTGTGTTTTCATCATATGTGCATGCCTCTAAAGCTGATGAAGAAAGTAATACAGAAGAATTTAGAGAAGCATTTAAAAAAGGATTTGAAGAAGGATTTAATAAAGTCATGAATGAATACCTAGGTTGTTTGAACGAGTGTGAGAATGAATGCTCCAATGAAGGATTTGTACATGGTCATTGTGAGAAAAAGTGTAGCAGTGATTGCAAGACTAAGGTGCTTAAAGGTATATATATTTTTATTTTATTTTTTCAAACTGCTTTAAATTGTTTTTCTTTGAGTCAAGGGTCTATCGGAAACAGTCTATCTACCTTCTAAGGTAGGAGTAAGGTCTGCATACACTTTATAATTCCCAGACCCCACTTTGGGGATTACATGTATGTTGTCGTTGTTTTTGTTTTACCACATGATAGCACGTTAATTTTTTTTTTTTTTGAATCAAAGTAATATACCTGATAATACAAAGGATTCTTATAGTATATTTTACTGTAATTTAATATGTGATGTTAATTACAGAGTTATAATTTTACTGAATTTAAATCATATACACTGAGAACTTACAAAAAATTTACATGCACTGTATGTAGTTTAGCCTATTGTAACACATTAATGTTTTATCATACATGGTACTACCTTATAAATAATCATAATTGGGCAATTACGAGCTACTTCACCTCGTCAGTGCAAAATTAAATTACTTATATTATTATCAGATTGTTGACTAATTATATTTATCATAAAAATTTACATGTAAATAATTATCATATAATTGACCTGACTATATAGAAAGTTCTCTTGTTTTCATTTTCTAATTTATTATCTTCTATTTTCGCAGCTCAACCCGAGAACCTTAAAATTTTGAAGAATCCTTGAAGATGGACCAAAGGAGGCAAAACATTCCTTGGTATAGAAAATATAGGGAAAGAAGAATAAAGCAGTGGTTTCTCATTTTTATTTTAATTTATTCATTCATTATTTACCACTGTACTTGGAATTTTCTTTTATTTTTTGTCGATAAGATTATATTATATTAATTAACAATAAAAAAATAGGGAGCATTAAGTGTTACAAAAGAGGGAGAACTCATCTGTGACACTGCTTGTAATTGTCAAGATTCAATAAAATCGTTTGTTTGCTAGTTATTGTTGTTTCTCCCCAGTCAATAGCAGCTAAATTCATTTGTTTTTATTTTTTATTTTATGTCTGCTTAATTTTCTTGATCTATGTAAAGAACCATACTGCTTAATGAGATCCTGATCTTCACTGAATTTAATAATACCATAAACTTCATCGTGGTTCTCTATGTTGTCTCTCTTCATAGTCACTTTAAATATGATCCTTCTATCCAGAATATTATTCATTTCTAATGGATATGAAAATGCATCAGCAACGCAAGACTTGTAAAATTAAAGTAGTATCAGAAGTTGTAAATAACCAAAAATAAAAATGAAAAAAAAAAAACTTAAAGAGAATAACATACCTCAAGTAATCCCGCTCTTAATTCATTAGCAGTCTTTCTGATGAGTTTGTTGCATCGCGATCCCAAATTAACAAATAAACAGAGCCCCTATTATCCATCACTCTACCTTGTCGTCTATACTTGAAAGGCCGGTTTTATTAAAATTATTTATTCTATGTTTTAATAATCTCATTTATCGAAAATATATTGCTTTCGAACCAGGTCAACGCAGAATTTTTGTTGCTTTTACACTTTGGGCAGTTAAATTTACTGCCCATTTTATAAACATTCTTAGCGCATTTTATGAGCTATCAACCAACCGTTCTTAAGTTCTATATACACTATAGTGGCAACAATCCAGAAGTTCCCTTCCTATAGTAAAAAACACTGTTAAAAGTAGTTTTAAATGACATACTACTATTTAATCATGAAAATAGTAAAACAGTGTACTCACCTGAAGACACTCAACCAAGTTTCCGATTGTTTTAACTTGAGCCGTTCCAGAAGCCAACTCTTCCGCAGCAGAACAACAACGTTGAGAGGATATTTGTGAAATCCTCTCAGATTTCTCCCCACACACATTTCCCAATCTACATGTATCAAAATTTGTAAGAAAGCCTAATATAATAAAAAAATATTCCATAAATATTTTAAAACTTATAAATGGAATTTATAGTATGATAAACCTGGAACTAAATTCTGCAACTTGAGGCAAATCTGGATTAATCTAGAATTTTGAGGCATGCCAAGAATTACGTATAGGTTTATCTATATATTTAATCATATGTTAAATATACATAAAACAAAACTCCTATGTACATCAAAATTAGTTGAAAACCTTGAAATTTATAAGCTCGTATTAGCTGCATAACCACGATGACAGGCTTTTTGATAGATCTGTCCAAGTGTAGCACGATTTGCTCCACAAATTCCCCCCAAAAGTAGCTGAAATATTGTTATTCCTACATGAAAAAAATGTGCAAATTAATCATATGAAAGCAGGACAACATGAAATATATCACTAATCGAATTCATGATCGCGAACTTACTCGTGATCCTGGAGTTCAACATTCATAAAAGCACTGGACTTATCACCTTGTTTGTGTTCTTGTATAGGTCCGTAACTAACAATCTCTCCCATGACATCTATCTCAATGAAAAAGGCAGTCTGTTATAAAGTTGGTAAAACGTTCAAATTAATCAAAATGCAAGAAGAATAATTACTGAATAGTTTAGTCTCCTCAACGTTCACTTGATTTATCAAGTGCTCAATGGTCGAAAATTGAAGTCTTCCATACCAAAATGTGCATCAACCGTTTCCTCCACACTTGTTGTATGAGTAAACATTAGCTTAAGTTGGTGCTTGTTGGTCTAATTTTTTAGTTTATTCAGGCCAACAACGAAATTCTTCATATAATATAGTCCTAGTTCCTTTATCTCTATTTGGAACTAAACCTGTTAACTGGTTCAATCGGAACCGGACCGGTAACCGGTTATAAAATCGGCTAGTTTCAGGTCTAAAAACCGAAACCAGCTACCGGTTCCTATTTCCCGGTTCCAAACATTGAAACCAGAATCGGTCCAAAACATTAGAAAACCCTTTTTTGTTTTTGTTTTTTGTATAATATATATATATATATATATATATATATATATATATATATATATATATATATATATATATATATATGTGTGTGTGTGTGTGTGTGTGTGTGTGTGTGTGTGTGTGTGTGTGTGTGTATGTATATGTATAGTTATAAGTTATATATATATGTTTAAGTTATATGTATACTATTTATAGTTATAATATGTATACTACATGTAGTTATAACTTATATATATACACATATATATGTTTAAGTTCTATGTATACTATATATACTTATATATGTTTAAGTTATATGTATTAAGTTTTTTCTATGTTTATAAAATACGTATATTTATATTAAAGTATATTCTTAGTATATTTTAATTATTTTTCAAGTATATAACTTTCTAGTTTTTAATTTAAGTAGATGTATATTATAAGTATATTATTAGTATATTCTAGGTATATTTCTAACTTAATATAAGTAAAAATATGAACACAAGTAAATAGAAGAAAGCTTAATGAGCCATATATTTTATTCATTCATTGATAACATTTATTGGCAAGTTGTAATTTTTTTTTAACTTGCAAATAATACATGAGTTGCAAAAAATTAGTAGAATAATAAAATAAAAAAGTGTCAATCATTTGGCTAATATATGCTATATCATATTTGGTCATGGAGATATCTTCAAAGTCTTCCATTTGGTACAATTCACTTGCTATGAAATCTTCAATCTCTTCCTCTTCGCCTTTCACCGCTTTTGAGTTTTGGTTGCGTCGCTCCGATCTAATCCAATCGCGAATGCATACTAGTACTTGCAAGCTAAATCCGGAAATGAGTGTCTATGGTCTCCAATTTGTTGTCTTCCCTGGATAAATGCACTCTCTGAAGCCACAGTTGATATTTGAACTGTAAGCAGTGGCGGAGCCACACCCTTTGAAGGGTGTTCATATGAACACCCTTCGTCGGAAAAAATCATCGAATGCCTATGTTAAATATAGAATTTAGTGGATATATACTAGTAATAAACAACCTTAACATAAAAACAAAGAATAGCCTAGCGGTTAAGGGTGTGCAAACTATCGCTCACACATCCCCTGTCCTAAAATATGAACACCCTTCGTCGGAATCCTGGCTCCGCCCCTGACTGTAAGGATATCTCGAGGCATTCTTCAAAGTATCGGATGACTTGCCTTGTATCTCTTCCACTATGCTAAGACATCCAAATCATCTAGTTCCTTGATATCCACTTTGCTGCATCAAATAAAGGTGATATTCATCAAAGTTTGCATTATAAGAATGAGTTGGATGTGAATGTAAAACTTTTAAATACGACAAACTCCACAAGCCCTTTTTGCTACTTTGAGAAGTAGTAGGGCGTGGAGCAACGGGTGTAACATTTTCTTCCAAATTAGAATAATGACTAAAAACTTTTCTAAACTCGGCATCAATCGCGAGCTCGGCGTAAGTTAAAGATGGTTCAACTTCCTCTTCAACTTCTAAAAAAGTATAAATTTGATTAACCAATGCTCTAAAATAAGACATTTTTAAACAATGATTTAAAAGATAACCCAATATAAAAAAGTTGGGATTGGAAAAAAATACTTCTTAAATTTTGTTGTCATATTAAAAATAGCCGCTTGATAACCGGATTTATTTTTATACTCTTGTAAAACTCTAGCTATTTCCGCTACGTAGGCTAAACTTCCGATTACCATGGGATAGAATTGTCTAGGAAAATCAAGAGTTGCATTATAAATTTTTTATAAAAGTTCAACACATTCCTTAACATCCTTTCCAATCGGTAATATTTAACCAATCATCACTATTCGTATTAAAATGGTTATAAACTTGTTGTACGGGAATCCTATAATCATATGCTTATTGTAACATAATGTAAGTGTAGTTCCACCTAATGTCAACTTTTACTTGAATTTTTCTAGGTCTAAGGCCATTTTCTACACAAGAATTCTTAAAATCTCTCAGTTTTCCTATTAGCATTACAAAAAAGAAACGCAACCGCATTTCTTACTTTTGAATAGAATCTTCAAAACACTCAAGATCATCTTTAACAATCAAGTTTAAAATGTCACAACTACATCCACATGAAAAATATTTTTTAGCGAAGGGGTTAATTCTGTTGGAATTAAACCAAGATTACTAATCCAAAGTTACTTAGGATTGATATTTGGTATTTATTTCATTCATACTTAATTAGGTTTCAGGTTATTTAATTCACATCTAGTTAGGATTTATTTATCAAATCCATATTGGAATAGGTTTTTCTAGTCCTGGTCTATTTTGGTTTGTAGTATTATAAATAGGGATGATATGTCACAAATTTTAATTGTATTGAGATTCAAGAGTTTTGAGTTATTAAGTAAAGTCTCCTACCTTCTCTCTCTAATTTGATAAATTTCTTTTATATAGCCATTGTTGAATCTTCCGCTTGTGCTTATATTATTCCTTTGAGTATTTTTATTTCCTTCAAATTCTCTTTTAAAATACCAATCGCCTTTGTATTATTGTTGACACCCAATTTTGTCCCGCCTCTCTTCCAAAATACCTATTTATGCTCCTAACATTTTGTGAAAAATTAAAAATATATATATTATATTTTACTATGATTGTTAGCCTTTTATCAAAGCCGGGGTTTCATTATTATATTACAGTTACTAATTATTATTATTATTATTATTACAGTTCACAATTTTTATCATTTTAGCATTTTTACCAGCTTACGCACACACATCGCATTTATCTTTACATAATTAAACAATAGTATTTATTTTAGTGCGAATTGTCGGAATATTATTGCACGGCTAGTACAACGCCACTTTTATCCGAGCATTGAAGATTGCATATTTTGTATTGAGAAATATTTAACACAAGTTATTTAGACAGGTCTTTTATTTAAATTTAGAAGCCAAACTATTCTTTGCACTCGGTCCGTATTTTGACTTACCGGACCCCAAATCAAAGTCCGATTAACCCCTAATATTTTTTGGACTAGTCCATATCTCTTATCTCAATTTTTAGAATAATTCGTGTTTTAATTTATGAGCCTATTCTCTTAATACCCGGTCTAAAAAAAATTAACCCAGTCCATTTATGGACTGGGTCCGACCCATTTCGTCCAAAAGGGGGAAACCCTTAGGTTTCCTCTCATTTTCATCATCGCCTCTTCTCCGCCTCCCTTCCTTTATCCACCACCGTCTCCACCATCCTCGTCCATCACCGCCTCCAACCTCCGCACCACCACCTCCACTAATCCACTCCGTCGCCACCCCACCACTTCACCCGACTCCTCTGACACCCTCCACTACACCACGACACCCACACCACTGTCATCCCTACTCAATTTTGTTCCCCACGCCGCTCTCTCTTTCCTTCACAAAGAAACCCTAGATCTCCCCTATAAATATTGATTTCTATGATCGTTGAGAGGAGGGGATTTTTGATTGGTGAAACCCCCCAAGAACGGGAAGAATAGTTTTTTTTCGATTTAGGAAACCCCCCCAAAGAACAGGATCCTTTTTGATTCAGCAAATTACCAAATAGCCGATTTTTCGGTTCAAGAAACCCTTGCAAAGTATTTTTTTTTTACTGTCACAATATTACCTAGTATCGATTCGAAAAGAAAACGTTTTTTTTGGGGTTCATTTTTTTGTTGGCTGTCTCGAATCCGAGAGGATATCGATTTAGAATTTAGTGGCGTTCGAGGGTAAATCGAGACTTCGTACCCATTTCGCTGCACTCGAAGAAGGAATCTTGCATACGAGTCCAAGAGACTTGTCTCCCCTCCGCATTTGGAGTCGGGCTAAAAACCCAACAAGATTTCCTCTCTCTGTCCAGCCCCATCCGCAGCAGGAAAAAATGAATTCGGGGGCAAGCCCAATCGCAGCAACAGCCCACAACGATACATTGAAATTTCTGGGCTAAAAACTCAGCAACAATCTGATCATATCAGTTTGGAAATGGGCTGAGCCCATTTAAATTATCTCTTCCTCTATTTTTTTTGTGCATATTAATTTGTATTATTCAACTAACTCTTTGTTTTTTTATTTTTGTTTTATTAGTTTAGATAAATCTTAATTAATTAGTAGGTTTAGTTTTAGTTAAAGGGTAGTTAATTTGAGAAAGACTAATTAATCCCATAAGCTTCATTTTTTTCTTTTATGTCAAAACTATTTATAGCATCTAACATTTATTTTATTTATTAATTCGCAAATAGCGTAACTAGGTATTTTGAGTTAATGGAATTATATTTTATTCTTACTATCATATACATTTCAAAATGTCACTAATACACAGTATAAATTCAAGTATGTTTTATACATAACTCTTCGAGTTTGAATCAATCACGCATATTTTTAGCTAAGTATAGTTCATAAGAATTAATAAAAAATGAAAAAAGAAATTCACTTCCTTTTGAATCCTATTCATAAGTCTAGATTTTTTACATTGCTATATTCATATAATATAATTTATCTAAAGTTCAAAATTGCTAAATCTCTTCTCAAAAGCTAGTATTTATGGGCAAATCATTATATTTCCTACAAGTCTTATCTTAAACAGCATTTATTATATTTCATATAAGGTCTTAGCAACATTTTAATCTTTATTTAAATAGCATTTAAAATTCTCTTTTATGCAAACCATCTTTTATAAGTTTTATTTATAAACAACTTTTTATCTAAAGCCTTAGTAATATTTACAAGTTTTATTTAAAATGGCATTCAAGGTCCTCTTTTATACAAATTCTCACCTTCATTAATTAACCTAAGTTTGGCCGGATAACCGTAGTTAACGGATTCTAAAGGATGCCTAACACCTTCCCTTTAGGATAATATAGAGCCCTTACTTAGAATCACACTGGTTAGCAGACCATTAACGGAGGTTTAGTTTTAACTTTACCTTAGTTAATATTTAGGTGTCCTAATTCACCATTAAATTAATTAGGTGGCGACTCCTTAAAATAAAATAAACAGGAATCACCAATACGTCATACTCCTAAATCAACCCGGTTAAAATAGGGTGTGACAATTATTAGAAGCACTATCTAAAGCAATACAAAGTATTTTTCTATAAATGTTCAAAAATCTCATAATAGTAGACATTGAATCCGCTAAAATTTTTCTATCGTGACGGTCTTTCCCATCATCATATAAAAAAGTTTTAATTCTTTTTTACATCACTCAATTAGCATCAACCCAATGACATGTAATAGCAAAAAAAATCTAACTTGTTAAGACTAAGACCCAAATCGGCGGTAAGAGAAGCACAATAATTTAAAGAATTAAATACATGACGCAAATAAAATTTATATTTTTATACAAATCTATAACATCCGCTCTACAAGTACTTCTAGGAATACCCTCAAATAATGGATTATAACAATGTTGAATATAAGTAACAAACCCCAAACATGAAGGAATGGAAAATGGTAGGGCAGCAAAAGCTACCGTTTTAGCTATTTTTACACGCTCTTGTTTCTTGTAATAGCAAAATTTTTTACCGATCCGTGGGTTTATCATCATTTGAATACCCCCCACATTTGAACCCGTTTTCTCTCCACAAACATCCTCATGTTTAGCTTTCATATGACCCGTTAGTGTACCCGTTCCACCATCCTTACTAGTTTGTTGCCTAAAGGCAAATTCTTGTTTACATAAACTACATGTAGCTATTTGCCTTTCCTTATTCTTAGTCATAAATTTTCAAATTTTAGCGATTGGCTTACGAGTTCTTAACGGTTTGTCTTGTGTATGTGATCGTGCAAGACCTGTATGTCCTATGGGGTTTTCGGGGGCTTGTGTTTCATCATCATCATCATCATCAATTTCATTAAAAGTATCGGTACAATGTTGTTGCATTGCCTTATGATCTAAAAGTGGTTTATTTCCACCAACATCAATACCTAAATTAGGTGTTTCGTTCACAAAAGTTTCCTCATTAAATCCACCCCTAACAATATCACCACTACCTGTACCACGTCTAAATCTCTTCGCCATTATTAAATAGTGTTAATTTAAATCACAAGAAAAAAAATTGCAACAAATTAAATTTCTAGAATTAAATTGCGTAAATTAAATAGCGGAAAGTAAAGATAGAGTTGGAGCGAAGGTACCAAATTGCCAGACTAATTTCCAACAAAGTGAAAGCGGCTAGAATTGCAAATCCACTAAAGTTTTGGAGCTACTTTGGATTGTTGCAAAATCACCAATTCCACCAGCAATTTGTTTTTTTTTTATAATTGCAAAATTAATAATTGAAACTAGAACAAAACTTTATAATATTTAATTGAGAGAAATTTAAAGTGGCAATTGTTGCAAGGTAACTATAATTGAGAGAAATTGAGGAAATTGTAACAGAATAGCCAAATCGTAAACATACCCTCTCATCGTACAACAATATCTCTAGCGACAATACGTTACCGGCATTTTCAATTTCAGTAGTCCTCCAGAATCGGACTACGTGAACCTTTAAAGTCCACATCATCTTAGTACTCTGTATATAACTAATAAAGTCAATTTTGAGAGACATGCGTTTGATGTAAGTAATGGACAGTGTATTTGTTTTTCAATATTGAAATTGAACTATGTTACGGAGAGTCTTAGAAGATTGGTTTATATAAGAATTGAAGAGCATGGTTTAAGAAGTAGGACTCTTTTAGGATAGATTCAAATACAATTATATATATCAATCTGTGCAATTGAAGATAATTAGTTAGTTATATGCAGGTGTAGGACTCTTGCAGATTATATTTCCGTTGAAATTGTTGGGTTTAGAGTGTTTATCCCCTATTTAAATTGTGAAGTTCAAATAAATTCAGATTCATTTGTTTATCTTAAGTTTTGTTAGATATTATCAATTCCCAATAGGTTTAGATCACTTCTTCAAAATTCAAACTTACGGAAACATATCTTCTTATTAAAATTTGAATATTTATATTTCAATTATCAATTCACAATTTATATTACAATTCTTATTAATTTTGTCCTAATTCTCATTGGCTTTGTCTCTAAATTGCCAAGTGACTTGCTATTAGTTTGCTACTTGACTTAACCAGATTGCTTATACCTCTTCTATATTATATATATAGAAGATTTGCAAATTAAGAAGAAAACATGAGCATATAATGAACATAGTGTTTTAACACTTAAAAATTATAATAAGAGAGGTATCGTAAATAAGACACAGTTTAAATATGAAACTAATAAAAAACGAGATAGTGTAAGGGAAGTTTGATCCATTATGTCAATATATTCAAAATTTTAGCTTAAAAAATAGGGCTACATTTGGCAATCAATCTTCTAGCCATTCGAGTAAAAACAGATTGCAAATAAATTATTTATCGGATGTGCGAACAAAGTATCACATTGGTAGCTGAAAATAAAAAGAAACTACTTATACAATGTTGGATAATTTAATGATCAGATGCCTTTTGGAGAAAACCGTGCGGGCTAAACCTAAAACGGACAATATCACATCATGTTAAGAGTATCTGTGGACCGTTTTAGCACAATATTGTTTCATGTTTATTGACAATAACAACGTTCGTTCCAGTATTATTAATGACTAGTGAATTTGTCCGCGCTTCGCGCGATCATGGAAAACAATAATAAGAGTGTGTGTGTATACATGTATATATTATTTATGTAAATTGATGAAATCAGTAATATAAGTTATTCATGAAAGAATTCATACGAACCAGCTTTTATAAATTGACTATATTTGTATAGTTGGTATGTATTTTCTTAATCATTTAACTCTTTGGTTTCTTAAAATGTTGATGTTTGAAGTAAATTTGTATCATTTTTATATAAATAATAATGTGTTTATCTAATATATAATATTTAATATATGCATATCTTAGTCCGATGGCTCGATCGACTTTTATAAATGGACTATATTTGTATAGTTGATAGGTATTTCTTAATCAGTTAAACTCTATGGATGTTGATGTTTAAAGTAAATTTGTATCTTTTTCTATATAAATAATAATGTGCAATATATATTTAATATATGCATATTTAAGTCAAGGTTTTTAAATATTTTCCAATAGTTCCTCCTTACATAAAAAAAGAATGTAAAATAAATAAATACAAATAAATAAAGACAATTTTATATATACCACCCACCTAACCCACCTAGCCGTTTCTATATAAATCTCATAAGTACCATTGGATTCCATAAAAAGGTTTAGAATTCATATGTGATTACTCTTTTATAAGTGAAAGAACACACTTTTTATTCTTATAATTTACACCGATTTTAAATTAAATCACATAAGTACACAATTTCAATTTCTAAAGTAAATGAAAAAAAAGAAGAAATAAATAAACCTTTAAATAAAACATAAATAATTCTTCATCATGCATATAAAACAATTTAAATTACCTTATTCTTCCTCCCCTATATAGTTTATATTCATCAATTTTCAAGCTTTGTATATTTCTTACAGATTTTACAAACTTAAAATAACAAATATCATGTATTTCAATGTTTAAATTTCTTCCATTTAAAAAATCAATTATAAATTTTGAAACTTGCTGAAATGCAACATATTGCAAAGAAAAAACCAGCCATTCACTCACTCTCTCAACATTTGAAAGAGTTTTATTTTTTCGGAAACTTGCTGAAATGCAACATATTCCCCCTCTTTTTGTTGTCAAAATTCATGAGTGTACATTCAGTGCAAACTTCAACACGAGGCATGCACCTATACCTATCTAACCAGTAAGATTCCATGCATGAAATGAACTTTTTTTATCAGACTGTCAATAAAAAAGGTTAAATGTAATACAAAATTTGAGAAGCTTCTAGCAAAATATATTTCAGCGCTTTCAATTCCGAAAGAAGATGGCCAACATGAAAATTTAAGATAAAGTTTAGCCTAACAAAAGAGTACGCTGCATGAGTTTTTTTAATTCTATAAATGTCCAGGATGGTGGAAAGTTTCACTTGAATATAAACTTAACCACCCTATGCATTTTGTTGTTATTCGTTAGTAACAGCAATCACAAGTCATATAAAAGTTAAACTAAAGAGTATTATAGAGAACATACAAAAAATAAATTAAGAAGAAAATACTACAAACACATCATTCTAACAAATTTAACCATAAAAATATAAAAGAAAAATACCAAAGTAGATGCTCCAGATTCTACCACACTGTCATTATGTAATAGCAAGAAATAGTTACCATTTAGGATGGAGCAGAATTTGGATGAAAGAAACCATAGATTTGTGAAATATAAATCCAAGAAAGCAGATAATGGAGGAAAGTGGTAATTAAGAAAATTTAAGTAGTGCCTTTTGGGTTCAAAATTTAAAGCAAATAAAGAAGAGAAAAAGATAACTGCAAATAGTATTAAGTGCTACAACTACGTGGGTTCTGTTTAAGAAAATGGATATCATCCTTTATTTGGCTACTTGGGTTTTATTAGGCAAATTAAACGGATGAAACATTTTCTTTCTTTATTACTCCATTTTGTGTCAATTAAATTGAAGGAGAAAAATTTTAAAAATTCAAAAAAAGGAGAAAAATGATAAATAGGAATGAAGGTCATAGGAAGGTGCCACATCACCTTGTTTATGCCTAGCTTTATATTATATATAGATTGCAGATTATTAATACATGCAAGCGAGAAGTTCAACTTTAAGGCATATTTATAGGGAAGGAAACAGTCTTAATACCTTTGAAAGCCTAGTGCCGTACGATGTATCCTAGCCATATCATATTTTGTAACACTTCCTAATTTTTAGTAAACTAAGTCTTCATTACCAACCAAAAAAAATAAACACAGGCACAACTAGAAATTTCCTACAAAGTTGGATAACACCACTTTAATTTGAGGTACTTTAAGGTCCCAAAACACCTATAAATAGGTGATTCATTAGCATTAACCAAAAACTCATCCCCAAAAAGAAACACAAATAAACAATAACATTTGAAAAAAAAAACATAAAAAAAGTATAACAAAAAAGATTAAAAATGGAGGCATCAAAGAAGCTTTTTGCATTGTTTCTCGTTTGCATTGTTGTGTTTTCATCATATGTGCATGCCTCTAAATCTGATGAAGAAAGTAATACAGAAGAATTTAGAGAAGCATTTAAAAAAGGATTTGAAGAAGGATTTAATAAAGTCATGAATGAATACCTAGGTTGTTTGAATGAGTGTGAAAATGAATGCTCCAATGAAGGATTTGTACATGGTCATTGTGAGAAAAAGTGTAGCAGTGATTGCAAGACTAAGGTGCTTAAAGGTATATATATTTTTATTTTATTTTTTCAAACTATTTTAAATTGTTTTTCCCTGAGCCGAGGGTCTATCGGAAACAATCTCTCTACCTTCTAAGGTAGGAGTAAGGTCTGCGTACACTTTATAATTCGCAGACCCCACTTTGGGTATTACACGTATGTTGTTGCTGTTGTTTTACCACGAGATAGTACGTTAATTTTTTTTTGAATCAGAGTAATATACCTGATAATACGAAGGATTCTTTCAGTATATTTTACTATAATTTAACATCTGATGTTAATTACAGATTTACAATTTTACGGAATTTAAATTATATACACTGAGAACTTACAAAATTTTTACATGCACTATATGTAGTTTAGCCTATTGTAACACATTAATGTTTTATCATAAATGGCACTACCTTATAAATAATTATAATTATTCAATTACTAGCTACTTCACCTCGTCAGTGCAAAATTAAATTAATTATATTATTATCAGATTGTCGACAATTATATTTGTCATAAAACTTTACATGTAATTAATTGCCATATAATGGACCTAATTATATAGAAAGTTGTCTTATTTTCATTTTCTAATTTATTATATTTTATTTTCGCAGCTCAACCCGAGAACCTTAAAATTTTGAAGAATCCTTGAAGATGGACCAAAGGAGGCAAAACATTCCTTGGTATAGAAAATATAGGAAAAGAGGAATAAAGCAGTGGTTTCTCATTTTTATTTTTATTTATTCATTCATTATTTACCACTGTACTTGTAATTTTCTTTTATTTTTAGTCGATAAGATTATATTATATTAATTAACGATAAAAAAAATAGGGAGCATTAAGTGTTACAAAAGAGGGAGAACTGACACTGCTTGTAATTTTCAGGATTCAATAAAATCGTTTGTTTGCTAATTACTGTTGTTTCTCTCGAGTCAGTAGTAGCTAGATGCATTTGTTTTTATTTTTTATTTTTATATCTGTTTAATTTTCTTGGTATTTTGGGCAATATTTTTTTTTTGGTTTAATTTTTAAACACAGTTTGAATCAAAATTAATGAGTTTTGTGGAACACATAATTGTTACTGTAACTCTGTCCCTGATCTAACTTGGCTGGTGGATTAGTGAATGGTTTGCAAAACAAATCCAAAAAGTTGGAAGAAGTTACACTTTCATTAGTTTATTTGGATCTTAAACATAACAATGGACTGCAAACTTTTGTCGATATACAAGGGGAAGGTTCTTCAACAAGTTGGAAAACGATGTTGGTCGAGGAATTTCAAGAACTTTTTTTAATGTATACTAGGTAGTGTTGGCCCCTACTGGTGCTACAAAATTAGAATTAATATTTTTCTATAAACTTTGTTTTGATATTTTCTTTTTAATTAAACCTAACTTTGTTTTGATATAAAATGACAGAGATGAGAATTAAATGTCGGTTTTACACGATAGATTGAATGGGAAATGGAGGGAAAATAAGTGGAGGGAATGTGTTGTTTCTCTTGCTTTATAAAATGAGCATTGTCCTTCATTGATAGCGGAAATAAAAGTTCTCCTACTTAAAAGTAGAAGTACTCCTTGTTGTTGCTAAAGGTTAAGAAGAGGGTCTTCTCTCGCTCCGTCGTTGTTGCTCGGCTTTGATTTTGGATTTGGACAAATGATCTGATTGATTGATAATCTTTTTGGACCAATTTTCTTTAATTTTAATTATTTAATTAATTAATTAACTTATCCAATGCTTATAGTATTTCATTTATAACATCTATTTTTTTTCTACAGTTTCTTGAATTTCCCTTGGGCTTTGGAAAGATGAGTGGTCATTTCTAGATTCCTCACCTTATACTATATACTTTTCAAAAAGACTTATTCAGATTCCCTTGATTTGCTTCTTCTTGATGCCATAAAAACAAACCCCACTTCTCATCATTTTTACCAAGAAAAAACACACTATGCTGCCACTTCTCCTTGCCAGTTGTACTAATTAATTGTACTAGTATTCGGGATGCGCAAAAAATATTAAAAATATATTTATAACAAATATCTTGCTTGTTTAAGTACATTGAATCATATATTATTCTAACAAAATTCGATTGTCATTGTATCTTTTAATGCAATCTATTTAATAACAACATTTGTATGAAAGCTAGAATATCTTGTTAGCTCTTTAAATATATCGAATTTCTTTTAGGTAGAATATCTTGTTAGTTTCTTAAATAGATATAAAATTTCTTTTACTCCCTTAATAATATTTTTGTTTTAAGTTTGATTAAACTTATATCAGCATAGGGGAAAAATATTTCCCTCTAATTTTACTTTAAAGGTTAAACACCTTCCCCTAACTTTGAACAATCACATCCCCCACCCCCAACCCCCACCGCCACGCCCCATCTCAATTACACTTTTAAGTACCTTTTTATTCTCTATTATTGACCTTTTTCTTGTTTTAGTGTTTTAATATTATGATATTTTCTCCTTCCTTTCCTCCCCCCCCCCCCCCCCCCCAAAAAAAAAACAAAAAAAAACAAACACCTTTTGGCCCCACTTTTTTTCTCTCTTTTTTCTTAACTAATTGCCAGAACTTGTTTCAGTTGCATATGATAAGGAACAACTATAACTAATTTCCAAGCAACTTAATTAATAAGGAAAAAGATTATTTCCCTCGTTATGTAAATATTAAACTCTTTTAAAAAAACAAAATATGGTTATCCTCCCATATCTCTTAGCAATTAATATTGGAATCGTGTATCCAACGACATCTCACCTCTGCGATCCGTCTCTCATATCATTTTTCTTAAAATCCTAAATTCATCAATTATTAATTAGATGTATATAGATTTTTCTCTAAAACTAAATAGAGTATCCGAAAGTACTGAACACATCTTGTTTAAGTCTCCACTACATTCAAAGACTCATGCAATTTTATCCTTCGTTATCATTCTTTTGGCCTTATTGCTAGAAAGTTGTGCACTGAGATTATCATCGATTTCAACCACAGATGACCCATTCTACGATCTACTCCTATATGCAGGGGTATTTGTTAGAGAGCTCATGTCATTTTCAGCGATGGAATCCTACAAAATTAAGATATGAAGGTCAAGAAAAAATAAGTTTCTTTATGAGTTTTTCAAATAATCTTTAAAGGAATGTTAAAGTGAGTGTCCATATCAACATGAACTCATTATATACAGATGAGTCTTTTTTATGGTTGAAATACGGATCCTGTCAAACAACAATAGTGACATCATCAACAATCATAATTGATGATAAAAATATTTAATATAAACCAAGAAATTTATATGTTATGAGATATGCTAGTTTATGTTATGAGATATGCTAGTAAAACAACATATAGAGAATGCATCTTCGCTTAAAGAACCATACTTCTTAATGAGATCCTATCTTCACTGAATTTAATAACACCATAAACTTCATCGTGGTTTTCTATGTTGTCTCTCTTCATAGTCACTTTAAATATTACCCTTCTATCCAGAATATTATTCATTTCTAATGGATATGAAAATGCATCAGCAACGCCAGAATTGTAAAATAAAAGTAGTATCAGAAGTTGTAAATAACCAAAAAAAAAAAGAAAAAAAAACTTAAAGAGAATAACATACCTCAAGTAATCCCGCTCTTAATTCATTAGCAGTCTTTTTGATGAGTTTGTTGCATCGCGATCCCAAATTAACAAATAAACAGAGCCCATATTATCCATCACTCTAACTTGTCGTCTATACTTGAAAGGCCGGTTTTATTAAAATTATTTATTCTATGTTTTAATAATCTCATTTATCGAAAATATATTGCTTTCGAACCAGGTCAATGCAGAATTTTTGTTGCTTTTACACTTTGGGCAGTTAAATTTACTGCCCATTTTATAAATATTCTTAGCGCATTTTATGAGCTATCAACCAACCGTTCTTAAGTTCTATATACACTATAGTGGTAACAATCCAGAAGCTCCCTTCCTATATTAAAAAACACTGTTAAAAGTAATTTTATACGACATACTACTATTTAATCATGAAAATAGTAAAACAGTGTACTCACCTGAGGACACTCAACCAAGTTTCCGATTGTTTTAACTTGAGCCGTTCCAGAAGCCAACTCTTCCGCAGCAGAACAACAACGTTGAGAGGATATTTGTGAAATCCTCTCAGATTTCTCCCCACACACATTTCCCAATCTACATGTATCAAAATTTGTAAGAAAGTCTAATATAATAAAAAAAATATTCCATAAATATTTTAAAACTTATAAATGGAATTTATAGCATGATAAACCTGGAACTAAATTCTGCAACTTGAGGCAAATCTGGATTAATATAGAATTTCGAGGCTTGCCAAGAATTACGTACAGGTTTATCTATATATTTAATCATATGTTAAATATACATAAAACAGAACTCCTATGTACATCAGAATTAGTTGAAAACCTTGAAATTTATAAGCTCGTATTAGCTGCATAACCACGATGACATGCTTTTTGATAGATCTGTCCAAGTGTAGCACGATTTGCTCCACAAATTCCCCCCAAAAGTAGCTGAAATATTGTTATTCCTACATGAAAAAAATGTGCAAATTAATCATATGAAAGCAGGACAACATGAAATATATCACTAATCGAATTCATGATCGCGAACTTACTCGTGATCCTGGAGTTCAACATTCATAAAAGCACGGGACTTATCACCTTGCTTGTGTTCTTGTATAGGTCTGTAACTAACAATCTCTCCCATGACATCTATCTCAATGAAAAAAGCAGTCTGTGATAAAGTTGGTAAAAAGTTCAAATTAATCAAAATGCAAGAATAATAATTACCGAATAGTTTAGTCTCCTCAACGTTCACTTGATTTATCAAGTGCCCAATGGTCGAAAATTGAAGACTTCCATACCAAAATGTGCATCAACCGTTTCCTCCACACTTATTGTATGAGTAAACATTAGCTTAAGTTGGTGCTTGTTGGTCTTATATTTTAGTTTATTCAGGCCAACAACGAAATTCTTCATATAATATAGTCCTAGTTCCTTTATCTCTATTTGGAACTAAACCTGTTAACTGGTTCAATTGGAACCGGATCGGTAACCGGTTATAAAATTGGCTAGTTTCAGGTCTAAAACCGAAACCAGCTACCGGTTCCTGTTTCCCGATTCCAAACATTGAAACCAGAACCAGTCCAAAACATTAGAAAACCCTTTTTGTTTTTTGTATAATATATATATATATATATATATATATATATATATATATTGATATATTATAGTATTTATTAGTATATTGTAGGTATATTTATGTATGTTATATAAGTTTATAAGTAAAGTTTATATATTTACTAACTAATAGCAAATACATATATATATATATATATATATGTATGTATAGTTATAAGTTATATATATATGTTTAAGTTATATGCATACTATTTATAGTTATAACATGAATACTACATGTAGTTATAACTTTTATATATATATATATATATATATATATATATATATATATATATATATATATATATATATATATATATATATATATATATATGCGCTTAAGTTCTATGTATACTATATATACATATATATGTTTAAGTTATATGTATTAAGTTTTTTCTATGTTTATAAATTACGTATATTTATATTAAAGTATATTTTAGTTATTTTTCAAGTATATAACTTTCTAGTTTTTAATTTAAGTAGATGTATATTATAAGTATATTATTAGTATATTTTAGGTATATTTCTAACTTAATATAAGTAAAAATATGAACACAAGTAAATAGAAGAAAGCTTAATGATCCATATATTTTATTCATTCATGGACAACATTTCTAAGTAAGTTGTAATTTTTTTTAACTTGCAAATAATACATGAGTTGCAAAAAATTAGTAGAATAATAAAATCAAAAAGTGTCAATCATTTGGCTAATATCCGCCATATCATATTCGGTCATGGAGATATCTTCAAAGTCTTCCATTTGGTCCAATCCACTTGCTATCAAATCTTCAATCTCTTCCTCTTCGCCTTTCACCGCTTCCGAGTTTTGGTTGCGTCGCTCCGATCTAATCCAATCGCGAATGCACACTAGTACTTGCAAGCTAAATCTGGAAATGAGTGTCTATGGTCTCCAATTTGTTGTCTTCCTTGGATAAATGCACTCTCTGAAGCCACAGTTGATAGTTGAACTGTAAGGATATCTCGAGGCATTCTTCAAAGTATCGGATGACTTGTCTTGTATCTCTTCCACTATGCTAAGACATCCAAATCATCTAGTTCCTTGATATCCACTTTGCTGCATAAAATAAAGGTGATATTCATCAAAGTTTGCATTATAAGAACGAGTTGGATGTGAATGTAAAACTTTTAAATGCAACAAACCTCACAAGCCCTTTTTTCTACTTTGAGAAGTAGTAGTGCGTGGAGCAACGGGTGTAGCATTTTATTCCAAATTAGAATAATGACTAAAAACTTTTCTAAACTCGGCATCAATCGCGAGCTCGACGTAAGTTAAAGATGGTTCAACTTCCTCTTCAACTTCTAAAAAAGTATAAATTTGATTAACCAATGCTCTAACATAAGACATTTTTAAACAATGATTTAAAGATAACCCAATATAAATAAAGTTGGGATTGAAAAAAAAATACTTCTTAAATTTTGTTGTCATATTAAAAATAGCCGCTTGATAACCGGATTTATTTTTATACTCTTGTAAAACTCTAGCTATTTTCGCTACGTAAGCTAAACTTCCGGTTACCATGGGATAAAATTGTCTAGGAAAAGCAAGAGTTGCATTATAATTTTTTTTATAAAAGTTTAATACATTCCTTAACATCTTTCCAATCGGTAATATTTAACCAATCAGCACTATTCGTATTAAAATGGTTGTAAACTTGTTGTATGAGAATCCTATAATCATATGCTTATTGTAACATAATGTAAGTGTAGTTCCACCTAATGTCAACTTTTACTTGAATTTTTCTAGGTCTAAGGCCATTTTCTACACAAGAATTCTTAAAATCTTTCAGTTTTGCCTATTAGCATTATAAAAAATAAACGCAACCGCATTTCTTACTTTTGAATAGAATATTCAAAACACTCAAGACCATCTTTAACAATCAAGTTTAAAATGCCACAACTACATCCACATGAAAAATATTTTTTAGCGGAGGGTTTGATTCTGTTGGAATTAAACCAAGATTACTAATCCAAAGTTACTTAGGATTTATATTTGGTATTTATTTCATTCATACTTAATTAGGTTTCAGTTTATTTAATTCACATCTAGTTAGGATTTATTTATCAAATCCATATTGGAATAGGTTTTTCTAGTTCAGATCTATTTTGGTTTGTAGTATTATAAATAGGGATGATATGTCACACATTTTAAATGTAGTGAGATTCAAGAGTTTTGAGTTATTAAGTAAAGTCTCCTACCTTCTCTCTCTAATTTGATAAATTTCTTTTATATATCCATTGTTGAATCTTCCGCTTGTGCATATATTATTCCTTTGAGTATTTTTATTTCCTTCAAATTCTCTTTTTAAAATACCAATCGCCTTTGTATTATTAGAAGCACTATCTAAAGCAATACAAAGAATTTTTCTATAAATGTTCAAAAATTTCATAATAGTAGACATTGAATTCGATAAAATTTTTCTATCGTGACGATCTTTCCCATCATCATATAAAAAAGCTTTAATTATTTTTTACATCACGCAATTATCATGAACCTAATGAAATGTAATAGCAAAAAAAAAATCTAACTTGTTAAGACTAAGACCCAAATCAGCGGTAAGAGAAGCACTATAAAATTAAATACATGATGCAAATAAAATTTATATTTTTATATGAATCTATAGCATCCGCTCTACAAGTGCTTCTAGGAATACGTTCAAATAACGGATTATAACTGTCACGACCCGACTAGGGGCCGCGACGGGTAACCGGGGCTAACCGCCGAGCACCCCTCTTACTAACATTGCCTTAACCCATTCAAAGATCATCCATTGATTTTATGTTAACTTTAAAGAAAAGATCTACTGTTTCATTACATAATATAATGTTTTAATACCAAAACATATTACAAATACTTATACACATATATACTCCCTACGTTGGGAGCCACATAACCCACATCGAGTGACTACGAGCCTCTAAGGAATAACATATACAAATATACACAAAAAGATCAACCAAATAGCACCTCTGGAATAGTGGAGTGCTCCTGTAAATCCACGGATGTCTCCTACGAATCCGCACCGCCTCCCTGTCTACCTGTGGGCATGAACACAGCGTCTAAGAAAAACGGACATCGTCAACAATCATAATTGATGATAAAAATATTTAACATAAACCAACAAATTTATATGTTATGAGATATGCTAGTTTATATGTTAAAAGATATGCTAGTAAAACAACATACAGAGAATGCATCTTTGCTTAAAGAACCATACTGCTTAATGAGATCCTCATCTTCACTGAATTTAATAACACCACAAACTTCATCGTGGTTATTTATGTTGTCGCTCTTCACAACCACTTTAAATATGACCCTTCTATCCAGAATATTATTCATTTCTGATGGATATGAAAATGCATCAGCAATGCCAGACTTGTAAAATCAAAGTATATCAGAAGTCGTAAATAACCAAAAAAAAAAAGAAAAAAAAACTTAAGAGAATAACATACCTCAAGTAATCCCGCTCTTAATTCATTAGCAGTCTTTCTGATGAGTTTGTCGCATCGCGATCCCAAATTAACAAAGAAACAGAGCCCCTATTATCCATCATTCTAACTTGTAGTCTATACTTGAAAGGCTGGTTTTATTAAAATTATTTATTCTATGTTTTAATGATCTCATTTATCGAACATAGATTGCTTTCGAACCAGGTCAACACAGAATTTTTGTTGCTTTTATACTTTGGGCAGTTAAATTTACTGTCCACTTTATAAACATTCTTAGCGCATTTTATGAGCTATCAACCAACCATTCTTAAGTTCTATATACACTATAGTGGTAACAATCCAGAAGCTCCCTTCCTATATTAAAAAACACAGTTAAAAGAAATTTTATACGACATGCTACTATTTAATCATGAAAATAGTAAAACAGTGTACTCACTTGAAGACACTCAACCAAGTTTATGATTGTTTTAACTTGAGCCGTTCCAGAAGCCAACTCTTCCGCAGCAGAATAACTACGTTGAGAGGATATTTGAGAAATCCTCTCGGATTTCTCCCCACACATTTTCCAATCTACATATATCAAAATTTGTAAGAAAGCCTAATATAATAAAAAAATATTCCATAAATATTTTAAAACTTATAAATGGAATTTATAGTATGATAAACATGGAAATAAATTCTGCAACTTGAGGCAAATCTGGATTAATCCAGAGTTTTGAGGCATGCCAAGAATTACGTATAGGTATATCTATATATTTAATCATATGTTAAATATACATAAAGTAGAACTCCCAATGTACATCAGAATTAGTTGAAAACCTTGAAATTTATAAGCTTGTATTAGCTGCATAACCACGATGACAGGCTTTTCGATACATCTGTCCAAGTGTAGAACGATTTGCTCCACAAATTCCCCCCAAAAAGTAGCTGAAATATTGTTATTCCTACATGAAAAAAAATGTGTAAATTAATCATATGAAACCAGGACAACATGAAATATATCACTAATCGAATTCATGATCGCGAACTTACTCGTGATCCTGGAGTTCAACATTCATAAAAGCACTGGACTTATCACCTTACTTGTGTTCTTGTATAGGTTTGTAACTAACAATCTCTCCCATGACATCTATCTCAACGAAAAAATCAGTCTGTGATAAAGTTGGTGAAACGTTCAAATTAATCAAAATGCAAGAAGAATAATTACCGAATAGTTTAGTCTCCTCAACTTTCACTTGATTTATCAAGTGCCCAATGATCGAAAATTGAAGACTTCCATACCGAAATGTGGATCAACCATTTCCTCCACACTCGTTCTATGAGTAAACATTAGCTTAAGTTTGTGATTGTTGGTCTTATATTTTAATTTATTCAAGCCAACAACGAAATTCTTCACATAATATAGTCCTAGTTCCTTTATCTCTATTTGGAACTAAACCTGTTAACTGGTTCAATCGAAACCGGACCAGTAACCGGTTATAAAATTGGCTAGTTTCATGTCTAAAAACCGAAACCAGCCACCGATTCCGGTTTAACCAGTTCTTGTTTACCGGTTCCAAGCATGGAAACCGGAACCGGTCCAAAACATTAGAAAACCCTTTTATTTTTGTTATATATATATATATATGTGTGTGTGTTTAAGTTCTATGTATACTATATATACTTATATATGTTTAAGTTATATGTATTAAGTTTTTTTCTAAGTTTATAAATTAAGTATATTTATATTATAAGTATATTCTTAGTAGATTTATATATATATATATATACACATATATATGTTTAAGTTCTATGTATACTATATATACTTATATATGTTTAAGTTATATGTATTAAGTTTTTTTCTAAGTTTATAAATTAAGTATATTTATATTATAAGTATATTCTTAGTATATTTTAGTTATTTTTCAAGTATATAACTTTCTAGTTTTTAATTTAAGTAGATGTATATTATAAGTATATTATTAGTATATTTTAGGTATATTCCTAACTTAATATAAGTAAAAATATGAGCACAAGTAAATAGGAGAAAGCTCAATGAGCCATATATTTTATTCATTCAGGGATAACATTTATTTGCAAGTTGTGGTTTTTTTAACTTGCAAATAATACATGAGTTGCAAAGAAATAGTAAAATAATAAAATAAAAAAGTGTCAACTACTTGGCTAATATCCGCCATATCATATTCGATCATGGAGATATCTTCAAAGTCTTCCATTTGGTCCAATCCACTTGCTATCAATTCTTCAATCTCTTCCTCTTCGCCTTTCACCACTTCTGAGTTTTGGTTGCGTCGCTCCGATCTAATCCAATCTCTTCCTCTTGTGCCCGAATCGAGTCGGTTCGGTTTTGGCAATCATCGAGTTGAAATTTCGAATTTTGGCTTTCTAAAATTCTCAACCAAACTCGATCCATTCTAGGTTCAATTTGATTCGTTTTTTATTGTTTCGCTTCGTTACACAATCGATTTGTTCGGTTTATTTGAAATTTAAACAAGCAACTATTTCATTTTAGTTTTAGGTAAACATAACAAAAAATAATGAGATCCTAAATTTGCAGCCTTATAACCAAGACATTAACCAAGAAAAAATCATCAACTTGCAAGCATAATAGCATATAAATGGCAAAACAAGAGCTTAAAACCTTGTGCAAGCATACAAATCCACCAACACCACATTACAAATACCAAATTAGTCATATTAGTCACTAGTGGCATACAAATTCGGTTTGTTCGGATCAGTTCGGTTGATAATTGAAGCAAATTGTATTCGAACCGTTAAACCGTAATATTTTACAATTGCATTTGTAAATCGAAATCGAATTGTATTATTCAAATTAAATTATCTGAATTGATTCGAATCGGTTCGGAAATTCGGATTGAACCGATTTGTGCACAGGAGACACTAGTACTTGCAAGATAAATACGGATAATGAGTGTCTATGGTCTCCAATTTGTTATCTTCCTTGGCTAAATGCACTCTTTGAAGCCACAGTTGATATTTGAACCGTAAGGATATCTCAAGCCATTGTTGAAAGTATCGGATAACTGTTATACCCTATTTTAACCGGGGTCAAAATAGTTTACAACATCCCGGTAATTCGTGGGTTAATTAAATTTAAGGAGTCGCCACCTAATTATTATGGTGAATTAAAGAAATCGTCTAATGTTTACTCTGTTTTGATGTCTACGAAACTTAAGATTCTAGGTAAGGGTTCAACTAATCTAGAGGGACGGTGTTAGGCATCCTCTAAGATTCATTAACAATGTTTAACCGACCGAACTTGTGTTAGTTAATTAAGGCTAAAAAAATGTAGATGATATTTTAAATATTTAAGAAAATAACTTGTAAGTGTTGCTAAGGTTATAAATGGAAATATAATAATGCCCTTTAAAATAAAGGTTTATAAATAATTTAAGGAAAGGCTATTTTACAAAAAGATCTATAGGCAGATATCTTTGCAAATAACGTAATGCACTTTTTGAATTTTAACAAGAAAACAACTACTTTTATAAGGACTGAAATTATTTTTTATAAACCATATATCTTAGCGACGTTTGCTTCCAAACAAAGTATTTTCATAACATCTTGTATGAATTTAAGGAGTTATACATAAATAACTACTTTAAAGAAACTTGATAGATTTGATCAGGGAGTGAGAAATACGTTATAGTAATACATTGATGATATTGGAATAACGGGTTTGCTCTAAAACATACAGTGAAGGAAAAAGATGCATGTTTTCTTCCAAAAATATATATAATTACTTCATAAAAAATTGAATTAAAACGCTCCGTTATTATATCAACTAACATCCGTTTTCCCCTTTATAGGTATACTTTAAAACGTTTCGCGGGATGAACTAAAAGAAAGGTTTCCATTATTATATAAGATAATGCCCCAATTAACCCCACTAGATCAATTATTCTAAAGTAGCTAAAACAATCACCTATGAATATAATTAAAGTAAGAAAATATCAGATATGCTAAAAGAAAAACGCAAAAGCCTTTCCTTTTCTCCCCTTTCTATATTGCTTCGAACTGGTCATTTTCCGAGGGGAGATCGAATGGAGAAATCAATCCCAATCGTCATCGGATTTATTTCAATCAAACTTAGCGAACTTTGTCAGGTGCAGTGAACGGGGCGTCGGGTCTCCAATCTACCCTCAATCTCAAAGTAACAGCCGGATTGAAAGAGTAACCACTCAATATTTCAAAAATATCCCGAGATATAGTGATTGAAAAATGTATATATGTCAAAGGGGGGTTTAGGCGGCTGAAAAAAAAAATCTCCCCTCCAATGGATAATGAAACGAATATTTATAGTAGAATCTCTACGGTTTTGTCACTCGATTTTGGGCGGGACTTTGAGTGAATAGCCTTTTGAATTTTGAATAAAGTTGTTTGTGGATTCTTCAGATCGAAGGAAAATAATTCATCCTCTTGTACTGACTCGCCTGTCAAAGATAAGAGAGAGAGAAAGGGAAGTTTGTGCGAAAATAGCATGGCAAGGTTCTGCCATGGCTGAGCAAGGTTTGGATTTTGCTGAGAAAGAAAAGAGATGAGAGAGAGAATCCAAGGGGGAGATACAGTGTTGTGGGAGAGAACGGATGAAACCCTACTGGTTTCATTCTTTTGTTGAGTGGATCGGGTCGGGTGAGTGGGTAACGGGTAGTGTGTATTGGGCTGGTCATGAGTTGGGCTGGCGGAATTAAAATATGCGGATTGGGTTAAGTTGGTGAATTTAAAGTGTGGGCTCGATTTGGCTGAAATTTTCATGCCCTTTTCTCCTTCAGTTTAATTCTTTTTGGGATTCTTAGTGATCAACTTCTACAAACTCAAAGTGATTAACTTGTACATATATAATGACGATGATTAGTGATTAATATGTAGAAAATAAAGGATTTAATAAAGTATAATTAATTTAACAAGCAAAAATTCGAAAATGAAATGATGACGAACCATTTTGAATTTTGTGATAAAGTAATGCTAGTAATGTTGATAGTAAGGTAGTGAAAATGAAAGTAACGATATTAATAGTAATAGAAAATAAAATAATATAAAAAATAGTAGTGAAAATGAAGTATTTAGTTTGTTAATAATTTTAGAAGCTCAAGGAAATAAATTTAAAGGAGGGACGAAATTGGGTGTCAACAGATGCCCCTCTTTAACCGGAGACGATGTAAGAGTTTTCAGGCGAAGAAGTTGACGTAGTAGCCAATTTTGTTCTGACCAAAAGATATGAACTTGGAAGAACTTGGGAAAATATGGGTTAGGAGAACTGGTGAAACATATTATGGGATGGAAAGAATTATGGCCGAACCCAGTCTCGAGTTGACTATATATCTCGGGTTCCATGTAGTTCGAAAGAAGTGGGTCGATACCTACGCTACATTTTTTGCCCTAGTGTTGAATTATGGTGAGACTGGGATATAGAAGAGGGTATAAGATTGTGAAAAGAGTTGATTAAGTAGAGTTTTAGCGGTGGATATGAAAGAGCAAATTTGGATAACCTACGTATCACATGCTTGTGGACGTAGGCGGAGTTGCATTTGAGAGTAGATCCGTAACCTTTGCTTGTGAGTTTGATATTCCTCTTCAGCATATTTGCCCCAGTTCACTGCGTAAGATAAAGTTCCACGTTGCACTGTGTCTCTGATTATACTTTCTGTCAAAATTGAAATTCATGTCAAAATCATTAATAAAGTATGGGGTAAAGTTGAAAGTGTAAAACTTATAAGGAGTTTAAAATGATAGTAAATATGAGTGTGAGAATGAGGATGAAGCCGTGTGGCTTATAATGAGGTCGTGTGTCCAAATATTGTCTCTTGTTGTCTTCAGGGACTTGACTAAATGCGTGATGTTTTATGCGGATGAGGCCGTATAGTAAAATAATATCTCCGGTTGATTTCAGGGACTTGATGGTAGATGATATTCCGATGAGGCCGCACAGCCAAACGATGTCTGTGAAATTTAAAGTAAAGTCATTAGAGTAGGCAAAGTAAATAATAAAGTAATTGATAAAGTAGGGAGTAAAGTAAGTGTGCAGCCGTTTGGCTTATGAAAATGAGACTGTATAGCCATATGATATCTGTGAAATTAAGGTAAAGTTATTAAAGTGGATGATAAGGTAATTGATGGAGTAGAAAGTGAAATAAGAGTATAACTATCTAGCTTATGAAAATGAGGCTGTATAGATCTCCGGTTGTCTTCGGAGACTTGATAAAGATTCCCATAAAGTCCGGGGTAAAGTCGTTAAAGTAGGTAAAGTAAATGATGTCTCCGGTTGTCTTCGGAGACTTGATGAAAATTCCCATAAAGTTCGGGATAAAGCCGTTAAAGTAGGTAAAGTAAATGATGTGTCCGATTGTCTTCAGAGATTTGATGAAGATTCCTATAAAGTTCGGGGTAAAGTCGTTAAAGTAAAGTGAATGATGTCTCCGGTTGTCTTCGGAGACTTAATGAAAATTCCCGTAAAGTCTGGGGTAAAGTCGTTAAAGTAAAGTGAATGATGTCTCCGATTGTCGTCGGAGACTTGATGAAAATTCCCGTAAAGTTCGAGGTAAAGTGGTTAAAGTAGGTAAAGTAAATGATAAAAATGTAGTCATTTGGCTTATGCATATGAGGTTGTATAGCCAAATGATGCCCCCGTTGTTTTCGGAGACTTAATAACAATTCCTGTAAAGTTAAGGATAAAGTCGTTAAAGTTGGTAAATTAAACGATAATTGATAAAGTAAAGTGATAGTGTAGCCGTTCGACTAATGCAGAAGAGGCTGTGTAGCCAAATGATGCCTCCGGTTGTCTTCGGAGACTGAATGATAATTCCTGTAAAGTTCAGGGTAAAGTCGTTAAAGTTGGTAAAGTAAATGATAAAGTAATTGGTAGAGTAAGGAGTAAAGTGATAGAGTAGCAGTTTGGCTGATGATGTTGAAGGTATTGTGACAGGCCAAATGACGCGTAATCCGGATTTAATTCGCCTTCAACCTCGTCAACCTACAAAACAAGTGTATTTTCTAATAAAGTCATAAAGTTATAAGAAATGAAATTAAAGATAAAGTTGGAAATAAAGCCGTTTGGCTTTTAAGTCAAGGCCATAATGAGCCAAATGATGCTTTTCGGCCATGATTGATAAATTTGACTGTTGGTCACGCGACCTTTAAATTCCTGCACTCAAAGAAAAATTCTTAGTTTGGGAGATGGAAGTTAATTCGTGTTTACTCGAAGCTTGATGTTGTTGGCGCTCCATTCGTCTTTTTTGATATGGAGGTGCTCGGGGTTGGTAGTAGTTTGCTTGGGCGTTGTAGACAGGGTAAGGAGATAGCGGAGCTTGGTAGGGTTCAGCGTATTGGTAAGGGTAGAAAGGTTGTTGTGGATGGTTAAAGTATGTAACGGCTTGGCTTGGCTTATGTCCTTGGACATTCATGACTGCAGCGACGTCTTCTTTCTTCTTTTTGGTCCCACTGATAGAACCATATTGAATAGCTTTGTTTACTGCTTGCAAAGTAGTAAGATCCTGATTTTTTCCCGATTTGATTCCTTCTTCTAAGGCTTCTCCCATTCGGACAACTTCTGTGAATTTTTGTCCCATCATACCTATCATTTTCTCATAAAATATGCTAGCCTAGCATTCAATGAAGGTAGCATTCATTTCTCCATCACTCATGGGGGGTTGAACCCTGGCTGCTTCTGACCTCTAACGTAGAGCATACTTGCGGAACGACTCAGTTGACTTCTTAGTTAACTTAGTCATATAGACTCTATCTGGTGTGATATCAGTGTTGAAACTGAACCGATCCATGAAGTCTTGTGCCATATCACTCTAACCACGCCATTTACGGACATCTTATAGTGTATACCAAGTAAGAGCCTCACCAGATAAGCTTCTTATGAACAACTTCATCCTTATGTTCTGGTCTCTACCTACTCCAACCAGTTTGTCACAATAAGCCCTTAGGTGTGTATGGGGTGGGTCGCCTATCCCATTAAATGTGTCAAATTTTGGCGGCTTGTATCCTACGGGAAAATCAACGTCAGGCTGAACGCACTAATCTTCATATTCCACACTTTTGCTTCCTCTAGCAACTTGGAGGTTTATCATTGCCTCTTTGAGACTGTGGATCTCTTTTAACAACATATCATCCGCCCTTGATTTTGCTTATTTTTCCATTTCCTCGTATTGATCCACCTCGGGCTGGAACCTGACCGTTACTAGGTTGGTAAAGGCTTGAGTTTCTGCTGCATATACTGGAGGAACATATTGTGCATTAGGAGTGACAAAATGTGCCCCTTGTATATGCTGGGTTGGATATGTTTGAACGGTGGGAGTGTTTTGGACTGGAGGTGGTATGTTATAGGTGGTATTTGTAGGTAGTTGGTTTGGTAGGTTTAGAGGAGTAGTTGCAGGTGGCGGATTAGTATTGGTGAGGCAAATGAATGTAAGGAGTATGAACTAGTTATTGATTTGGTCGGTTGACGGGTGGATGATTAGGAGTAACATAGGTAGTGTAGGTGGGTGGTTGACTTTGCGGAGGAGTATAGACGTATGGTGGATTTGGTGGATTTGCGAGGGTGATTAGAGGAAAGTTGTTGTTGGTGGGTGCATTATTTTGTGGAGTAAAGTGTTCAGGCACTGGAGATTCAAGTGATGGAAAAAGAGGTGGATTTGGTGCGACATTTCTAGGTTCAAGAGGTGGACTTTGGAGTGTGACGGACGAATTGGTAAAGTCCCTAACCCGAGTCAGTTCTCCACATAGATCCTCAATCTATTGAGTCAAGCGGGCGATATGTTCATCATGTTGAATAGTAGTTCTATGTTCGGAAGTCTCGGGGGGATCACTAGAGATCACGATGTTTTCCAAACCAGTTGAAATAGTTGCGGCTGGATCAGACATAATAATTTCCTTTCCTTGAACAACCCAGATACATCGAGGTAATGATGACGTCTTTGACCTTGTGAGGTAAGGGTGGTCGGCCAGCTCGAGTGTCAACATGAATCAACTCTTTTGGGAAAATAACAAGAAAAAGGGAACTTAAAATGCAAATGATGTCAGTCTCATTAACATATCTAGGTAAAGTCATAATCACGTAGAGTCGAGTACGTTATGTAGCAAATACTTCATCAAATAAAGTCAAACAAATGTAAACGAGTATATAAAACAATAACGCGTCCTAATATGAATGTGACCTCTTTGTGCCAGAAGTAGGCCTAACATTTGTTCGAAGGGTAAAGTGTGTCATAATACGTCATCCCATTGCTTTTTTTAATTAAACAAATTCTATTTCCCAAAATAAAGTATAAAAGTAATGTAATATTTATTACATATCAAATGAATACAACATAAAGTGTTTCCTAATCTAAGTACAGTCGATACAATTTCCTATGTCTAACTTCTAGCTCCAGTTTGTGATGTCCTTGATCTTCGTCAATTGTTGTACTCCAATGCAAATCCATACTTGTCATAGAAACATTAGTCATTCCCTCCCTCCTAAAGTTTAATTAATTAGGGCAAATAGTCAATATATAGGCACAATTATCCTTCAAACACGCACATAAAGTATGATTAGTGTCACTTGGGGTCGTGAACTCACTCGGACGTTTGGGTAAAGTATTCTAATGGGTTTAATACACCAAGGATATTAAACCTCCTAGGTTATGAAATGTATGCTCCTAATAAAGGGTGTTGCTTTAGCTCTACCCTAGGATGACTAAGAGTTGGTTTCTTATGACACAAGGTTCTCCCAAGTGGACAACTTGGGAGTGGAAAGTCCGTGGCTGTCGACTGCACCGCCGATCGACTAAATTCACAAGATCGATCCAACTAGGGGTTGATTTTAGTAGTGCATAGCCACGTACCGCGAAACCGCTTTAAGTGAGTGGATTTGTGTGAATTTTTCAAGAGTGGAGGAAAGTGAAACGGAATGACAATTTATATCAAAACAGTAACACTTAAACAGTTTATATCAAACAAACAATCAATAACATGTACAAACAGTTAACAACAAATGAAGTAATTAAAACAAGCACACAAAGCCTAATTAAAACTAAGTCCGTTATGGTTAGAACCTGAGCGAATCCGCAGCGAAGTCGCCAAGCTATTATATCCTATTTTAACCGGGGTCAAAATAGTTTATAACATCCCGGTAATTCCGGGGTTAATTAAAGTTAAGGAGTCGCCACCTAATTATTATGGTGAATTAGGGCACCTAAATTTGATTAAAGAAATTGTCTAATGTTAACTCTGTTTTAATGTCTACGAAACTTAAGATTCTAGGTAAGGGTTCAACTAATCTAGAGGGAAGGTGTTAGGCATCCTCTAAGATCCATTAACAATGATTAACCGACCGAAATTGTGTTAGTTAATTAAGGCTAAAAAATGTAGATGATATTTTAAATATTTAAGAAAATTGCTTGTAAGTGTTTCTAAGGTTATAAATGAAAATATAATAATGCCCTTTAAAATAAAATTTTATAAATAATTTAAGAAAATACTATTTTACAAAAAGATATATAGGCAGAAATATTTGCAATTGAATTTTAACAAGAAAACAATTACTTTTATAAGGACTGAAATCATTTTTTATAAACCATATATCTTAGCGATGTTTGCTTCCAAACAAAGTATTATCATAACATCTTGTATGAATTTAAGGAGTTATACATAAATAACTACTTAAAGAAACTTGATAGATTTGATCAGGGAGTGAGAAATACGTTATAGTAATACATTGATGATATTGGAATAACGGGTTTGCTCTAAAAAATACAGTGAAGGAAAAAAATGCATGTTTTCTTCCAAAAATATATATATATAAGTACTTCGTAAAAAATTGAATTAAAACGCTCCGTTATTATATCAACAAACATTCGTTTTCCCTTTTATAGGTATACTTTAAAACGTTTCGCGGGATGAACTAAAAGAAAGGTTTCCATTATTATATAAGCTAACGCCCCAGTTAACCCCACTAGATGAATTATTCTAAAGTAGATAAGACAATCACCTATGAATATAATTAAAGTAAGCAAATATCAGATATGCTAAAAGAAAAACGCAAAAGCCTTTCCTTTTCTCCCCTTTCTATATTGCTTCGGACTGGTCATTTTCCGAGGGAAGAAAGAGTTATTCGAATGGAGAAATCAATCCCAATCTTCATCGGTTTTATTTCATCCAAACTTAGCGAACTTTTTCAGGTGCAGTGAATGGGGCGTCGGGTCTCCAATCTACCCTCAATCTCAAAGTAACAGATGGATTGAAAGAGTAACCACTCAATATTTCAAAAATATCCCGAGATATAGTGATTGAAAAATGTATATATTTCAAAGGAGGATTTAGGCGGCTGAAAAAAAAAAAGCTCCCCTCCAATGGATAATGAAATGAATATTTATAGTAGAATCCCTAGGGTTTTGTCACTCGATTTTGGGTGGGACTTTGAGTGAATAGCCTTTTGAATTTTGAATAAAGTTGTCTGTGGATTGTTCAGATCGAAGTAAAATAATTCGTCCTCTTGTACTGACTCGCCTGTCAAACATAAGAGATAGAGAGAGAGAAGTTTGTGTGAAAATAGCATGGCAAAGTTTTGCCATGGCTGAGCAAGGTTTGGATTTTGCGGAGAAAGGAAAGAGATGAGAGAGAGAAGCGACGGGGGAGATGCGGCGTTGTGGGAGAGAACGGATGGAACCCTACTGGTTTCATTCTTTTGTTGAGTGGATCGGGTCAGGTGAGTGGGTAACGGGTAGTGTGTATTGGGCTGGTCAAGAGTTGGGCAGGCCGAATTAAAATATGCGGACTGGGTTAAGTTGGTGAATTTAAAGTGTGGGCTCGAATTGGCTGAAATTTTCATGCCCTTTTCTCCTTCAATTTAATTCTTTTTGGGCTTCTTAGTGATCAACTTCTACAAACTCTAAGTGATTAACTTGTACATATATAATGACTATGATTAGTGATTAATATGTAGAAAATAAAGGATTTAATAAAGTATAATTAATTTAACGAGCAAAATCCGAAAATGAAATGATGACAAACCATTTTAAAAATTGTGATAAAGTAATGCTAGTAATGTTAATAGTAAAGTAGTGAAAATGAAAGTAACGATATTAATAGTAATAGAAAATAAAATAAAATAAAAAATAGTAATGAAAACGAAATATTTAGTTCGTTAATAATTTTAGAAGCCCAAGGAAATAAATTGAAAAGGAGAGGCGAAATTGAGTGTCAACCATGACTTGCCTTGTATCTCTTCCACTATGCTAAGACATCCAAATCATCTAGTTCCTTGATATCCACATTTTGCTGCATCAAATAAAGGTGATATTCATCAAAGTTTGCATTATAAGAAGGAGTTGGATGTGAATGTAAAACTTTTAAATGCAACAAACCCCACAAGCCCTTTTTTGATACTTTGAGAAGTAGTAGGACGTGGAACAACAAGTGTAGCATTTTCTTACAAATTAGAATAATGACTAAAACTTTTCTAAACTTGGCATCAATCACGAGCTCGGGGTAAGTTAAAGATGGTTCAACTTCCTCTTCAACTTGTAAAAGATAACCCAAATATAAATAAAGTTGGGATTGGAAAAAATACTTCTTAAATTTTGTTGTCATATTAAAAATAGCCGCTTGATAACCGGATTTATTTTTATACTCTTGTAAAACTCTAGCTATTTCCGCTACGTAGGCTAAACTTCCGGTTACCATGGGATAGAATTGTCTAGGAAAAGCAAGAGTTGCATTATAAATTCTTTATAAAAGTTCAACACATTCCTTAACATCTTTTCCAATCGGTAATATTTAACCAATCATCACTATTCGTATTAAAATGGTTGTAAACTTGTTGTACGGGAATCCTATAATCATATGCTTATTGTAACATAATGTAAGTGTAGTTCCACCTTGTGTCAACTTTTACTTGAATTTTCCTAGGTCTAAGGCCATTTTCTACACAAGAATTCTTAAAATCTCTAAGTTTTTCCCTATTAGCATTAAAAAAATAAAATAAAAAAATGCAACCATATTTCTTACTTTTTGAATAGAATGTTCAAAACACTCAAGACCATCTTTAACAATTAAGTTTAAAATGTGACAACTACATCTCACATGAAAAATATTTTTTAGTGGAGGGTTTAATTCTGTTGGAATTAAACCAAGACCACTAATCCAAAGTGGTTTAGGATTGATATTTGGTTTTTATTTAATTCATACTCAATTAGGTTTCAATTTATTTAATTCACATCTAGTTAGGATTTATTTATCAAATCCATATTGGAATAAGTTTTTCTAGTCATAGTCTATTTTGGTTTGTAGTATTATAAATAGGGATGCTATGTCACATATTTTAATTGTAGTGAGATTCAAGAGTTTTGAGTTATTAAATAAAGCCTCCTACCTTCTCTCTCTAGTTTGATAAATTTCTTTTATATAGCCATTGTTGAGTCTTACGCTTGTGCTTATAATAATCCTTTGAGTATTTTTATTTCCTTCAAATTTCCTTTTTAAAAGACCAATTGACTTTGTATTATTAGAAGCACTATTTAAAGCTATACATATTTTTCTATAAATGTTCAAAATCTCATTATAGTAGACATTGAATCCGCTAAATTTTTTCTATCGTGACGACCTTTCCCATCATCATATAGAAAAGCTTTAATTCTTTTTTGCATCACGCAATTATCATCAACCCAATGACATGTAATAGCAAAAAAAATCTATCTTGTTAAGACTAAGACCCAAATCGGCGGTAAGAGAAGCACTATAATTTAAAGAATTAAATACATGACGCAAATAAAATATATATTTTTATACAAATCTATAACATCCGTTCTACAAGTACTTCTAGGAATACCCTCAAATAACGGATTATAACAATGTTGAATAAAAGTAACAAACCCCATACCTGAAAGAAAGGAAAATGGTAGAGCAGCAAAAGCAACCATTTTAGCTATTTTTACACGCACTTTTTTTCTTGTAATAGCAAATTTTTTTACCGATTCGTGGGTCTATCATCATTTGAATACCCCCACATTTGAACCCATTTGCTCTCCCCAAACATCCTCATGTTTAGCTTTCATATGACCCGTTAGTGTACCCGTTCGACTATCCTTACTAGTTTGTTGCCTAAAAGCAAATTCTTGTTTACATAAACTACAAGTAGCTATTTGTCTTTCCTTATTATTAGTAATAAATTTCCAGATTTTAGCGGTTGACTTACGAGTTCTTGGCGGTTTGTCTTGTGTATGTGATCGTGCAGGACCTGTATCTCCTATGGGATTTTGGGGGCTTGTGTTTCATCATCATCATCATCAATTTCATTAAAGTGTCGGTATAATGTTGTAGCATTGCCTCATGATGTAAAAGTGGATTATTTTCACCAACATCAATACCTAAATTAGGTGTTTCGTTCACAAATGTTTCCTCATTAAATCCACCCCTAACAATATCACCACTACCTGCACCACGTCTACATCTCTTCGCCATTATTAAATAGAGTTAATTTAAATCACAAGAAAATAAATTGCAACAAATTAAATTTCTAGAATTAAATTGCGTAAATTAAATAGCGGAAAGTAAAGATAGAGTTGGAACGAAGGTACCAAATTACCGGACTAATTTCCAACAAAGTGAAGGCGGCTAGAATTGCAAATCCACTAAAGCTTTGGAGCTACTTTGGATTGTTGCAAAATCACCAATTCCACTAGCAATTTTTTTTTTTTTATAATTGCAAAATTAATAATTGAAACTAGAATAACACTTTATAATATTTAATTGAGAGAAATTTAAAATGGCTAATTGTTGCAAGGTAACTATAATTGAGAGAAAGAGAAGAGTGGGGAAGGGGGGGGGGGGGGGGGGGGCAGAAGGGGAGTTTTGGAGCCGTTGCCAACGGTCCAACCCACAATGGTAACGGCTACTTTTAAAAAAAAAATCGTTTTTCACCGATTTAACCTATCCCTAAAATACAAACCTGGACCGGTAAGTTTTAAACGATTGACTGTGACAGTAAACCGGTTTCACCGGTTCCGATTTAACCGGTCCGGTTACTGATTTGAACCGGTAAAACTGGACCCATTGCCAGACTTACTTGCAACCTGTTCATATCAGATTTTCCCAAAGACGCCTGAATACGACCCCCCTGGAAACACATAATTATTTGTCAACATTTAGTGAGTTTAAATTTATGGATACAAATGAATGAGATCATACAACTATGAAGTAAAAAATGTAACAGAATAGCCAAACCATAAACATAAACATACCCTCTCATTCTACAACAATATTTCTAGCGACAATACGTTGTCGGCATTTTCAATATCAGTAGTCTTCCAGAATAGGACTACGTGAACCTTTAAAGTCCACATCATCTTAGTACTCTATATATAACTAATAAAGTCAATTTTGAGAGACATGTGTTTGATGTATGTAATGGACAGCGTATTTGTTTTTCGATATTGAAATTGAACTATGTTACGGGGAGGCTTAGAAGATCAGTTTATATAAGAAATTGAAGAGCATGGTTTCAACAGTAGGACTCTTTTAGGATAGATTCAAATATAGTTATATATATCAATCTGTGCAATTGAAGATAATTATCTAGTTATATGCAGGCGTAGGACTCTTGCAGATTATATTTCCATTGAAATTGTTTGGTTTAGAGTGTTTATCCACTATTTAAATTGTGAAGTTTAAATAAATTCAGATTCATTTGTTTATCTTAAGTTTGTTTAGATATTATCAATTCCCATTAGGTTTAGATCACTTCTTCAAAATTCAAACTTACGGAAGCATATCTTCTCATTAAAATTTGAATATTTATATTTCAATTATCAATTCAAAACTTATATTACAATTCTTATTAATTTTGTCCTAATTCTCATTAGCTTTGTCTCTAAATTGCCAAGTAACTTGCTATTAGCTTGCTACTTGACTTAACCAGATTGCTTATACCTCTTCTATTTTATATATATAGAAGATTTGCAAATTAACAAGAAAACATGAGCATATAATGAACATAGTGTTTTAACACTTAAAAATTATAGTAAGAGGGGTATCGTAAATAAGACACAGTTTAAGTATGAAACTAATAAAAAAATGAGATAGTGTAAGGGAAGTTTGATCCATTATATCAATATATTCAAAATTTTAGCTTAAAAAATAGGGCTACATTTGGCAATCAATCTTCTAGCCATTCGAGTAAAAACAGATTGCAAATAAATTATTTATCGGATGTGCGAACAAAGTACCACATTGGTAGCTGAAAAGAAAAAAAGAAACTACTTATACAGTGTTGGATAATTTAATGATCAGAGGCCTTTTGGAGAAAACCGTGCGGGCTAAACCTAAAGCAGACAATATCGCATCACGTTAAGAGTATCTTTAGACCGTTTTAGCACAAATTTTTTTCATGCTTATTGACAATAACAACCTTCGTTCCAGTATTATTAATGATTGCAGATTATTAATACATGCAAGTGGGAAGTTCAACTTTAAGGCATATTTATAGGCAAGGAAACTAAGTCTAGTGCCGTACGACGTATCCTAGCCATATCATATTTTGTAACACTTCCTAATTTTTAGCAAACTAAGTCTTCATTACCAACCAAAAAAATAAAACACAGGCACAACTAGAAATTTCCTACAAAGTTGGATAACACCACTTTAATTTGAGGTACTTTAACCAAAAAATCATCCCCAAAAAAGAAACACAAATAAACAATAACATTTAAAAAAAAAAAAAACACAGATAAAAAAAAGTTCAACAAAAAAGATTAAAAATGGAGGCATCAAAGAAGCTTTTTGCATTGTTTCTCGTTTGCATTGTTGTGTTTTCATCATATGTGCATGCCTCTAAATATGATGAAGAAAGTAATACAGAAGAATTTAGAGAATCATTTAAAAAAGGATTTGAAGAAGGATTTAATAAAGTCATGAATGAATACCTAGGTTGTTTGAATGAGTGTGAGAATGAATGCTCCAATGAAGGATTTGTACATGGTCATTGTGAGAAAAAGTGTAGCAGTGATTGCAAGACTAAGGTGCTTAAAGGTATATATATTTTTATTTTATTTTTTCAAACTACTTTAAATTGTTTTTTCCTGAGCCGAGGGTCTATCGGAAACAGTCTCTCTATCTTCTAAGGTAGGAGTAAGGTCTGCGTACACTTTATAATTCGTAGACCCCACTTTGGGTATTACACGTATGTTGTTGCTGTTGTTTTATCACGAGATAGTACGCTAATTTATTTTGAATCAGAGTAATATACCTGATAATACAAAGGATTCTTATAGTATATTTTACTGTAATTTAACATCTGATGTTAATTACAGATTTACAATTTTACGGAATATAAATTATATACACTGAGAACTCACAAAAGTTCTACATGCACTATATGTAGTTTAGCATATTGTAACACATTAATGTTTTATCATAAATGGCACTACCTTATAAATAATTATAATTATGCAATTACTAGCTACTTCACCTCGTCAGTGAAAATTAAATCAATTATATTATTATCAGACTGTCGACAATTATATTTGTCATAAAAATTTACATGTGATTAATTTCCATATAATGGACCTAATTATATAGAAAGTTGTCTTATTTTCATTTTTTAATTTATTATCTTTTATTTTCGCAGCTCAACCCGAGAACCTTAAAATTTTGAAGAATCCTTGAAGATGGACCAAAGGAGGCAAAACATTCCTTGGTATAGAAAATATAGGAAAAGAGGAATAAAGCAGTGGTTTCTCATTTTTATTTTTATTTATTCATTCATTATTTACCACTGTACTTGTAATTTTCTTTTATTTTTAGTCGATAAGATTATATTATATTAATTAACGATAAAAAAATAGGGAGCATTAAGTGTTACAAAAGAGGGAGAACTCATCTGTGACACTGCTTGTAATTTTCAGGATTCAATAAAATCGTTTGTTTGCTAATTACTGTTGTTTCTCTCGAGTCAGTAGTAGCTAGATGCATTTGTTTTTATTTTTTATTTTTATATCTGTTTAATTTTCTTGGTATTTTGGGCAATATTTTTTTTTTGGTTTAATTTTTAAACACAGTTTGAATCAAAATTAATGAGTTTTGTGGAACACATAATTGTTACTGTAACTCTGTCCCTGATCTAACTTGGCTGGTGGATTAGTGAATGGTTTGCAAAACAAATCCAAAAAGTTGGAAGAAGTTACACTTTCATTAGTTTATTTGGATCTTAAACATAACAATGGACTGCAAACTTTTGTCGATATACAAGGGGAAGGTTCTTCAACAAGTTGGAAAACGATGTTGGTCGAGGAATTTCAAGAACTTTTTTTTATGTATACTAGGTAGTGTTGGCCCCTACTGGTGCTACAAAATTAGAATTACTATTTTTTTATAAACTTTGTTTTGGTATTTTCTTTTTAATTAAACCTAACTTTGTTTTGATATAAAATGACAGAGATGAGAATTAAATTCATGTAAATGATTACCCCACAAAAAAAAAAAAAAAAAAAAGAAGGGGAAAACCAAAACTCATAAATCAAGTCAAATTAATCAAATTTGCTGGTTTTATTTTATCATTGTAGATTTTCTGTTTTGAAGTTTATTAGAAATTTATCTCTATCCCCAACCCCCACCCCCACCCCCCATCAAAATTGCACTTTTTAGTACTTTTTTAACCTCTATTATTGACCTTTCTCTTGTTTTAGTGTTTTAATAACTAATTTCCAAGCAACTTAATTAATAAGGAAAAAGATTATTACCCTCGTTATGTAAACATTAAACTCTTTTAAAAAAATTAATATGGTTATCCTCCCAGATCTCTTAGCAATTAATATTGGAATCCTGTATCCAACGACATCTTGTTGAAGAATGAAAAAAGTCCCTCATCGGTGGTTAATGAGATGGGTGGTCTTATTGGACAATGAATAGAGAAAAAGATACAGAATTTGGGAAATTTTTCTTGTGCACTGTTTCATTGATGATGTACTATATTTATACAAGTATTGTTTGTACAGAAAAATAATGAATCTCCTAAAACACTTTCTCTAATCTTATTGGCTAGAAAAATAACAAACTCTGTACAAAAGTATTATTTGTCATGTTGCTAATTATGGTTGGACAGCTGTGTGCTGAGTTGTGTTTGTATTGGGATGTGCTTGATAATTGGGCCAGAAGCAACATAATCTGTGTTTGTGGAACTTGGGCTTGAGTGATGATTTGACCCAAGTATTTCTTCATCTGGTTCAAATGTTTCCTTACATAGTCCAACATATGTGTGTTTCACAGATTTAGGAAATATCGAAATTGACCTGTCCATTTCTTCTCCTTCACTTTGTTGATCAGTTGACCTGTCCATTTCTACTTCTTCTTCACAGATCAGTTGATCGACATTATTGAGTTCAATAATGCCAACACCCCCCCTCAAGTTGGAGGGTAGGGGAGACACACCCAACTTGCGAAGTATCGAATGATGGGAAGGACTTGAAAGAGATTTGGTGAAAATGTCGGCGATCTGAGACGAAGAGGGCACGGAATTCAGGGAAATTAACCCAGCAAGGAATTGTTGCCGTACGAAGTGGCAGTCAAGATCGACATGCTTTGTACGTTCGTGAAAAACGGGATTCCGAGCTATGTGTAAAACAGCTTGGCTGTCGGAGTGGATCGGAATGGGAAGAGGAGGTGGCACCGACAAATCCCCCAAAAGACGATTCAACCAGGTAAGTTCTGCAACGAGTCTTCGCATAGATCTGTATTCTGCCTCTGCATAAGATAGGGATACTGATGCTTGTTTGTTTGAATTCCATGAAACAGGGGATCCTCCCACACTGATGAAATAACCACTTATAGAGCGTCTGGTGTCATGACATGTAGCCCAGTCCGCATCGCAAAATGCGAGAATGGACATAGAGGGAGAAGCATTCATGAATAGACCAAGACCAGGAGATGTGCGAAGATATCATACCACGCGAAGAGCAGCATCAAAATGTGGTAATCGAGGATTCTGCATAAATTGGGAGAGATGTTGCACAGCAAATGACATATCTGGTGTGGTATGTGTCAAATAATTCAACTTTCCTATGAGTCGTCTGTATATGAGAGGAACCTTAAGTAAATCACCTGTTGTAGCTGATAATCTTTGAGTAGGATCTAAAGGAGACGAGATAGTAGGAAAATGATCACAGTTAAATTCTGAAATTAGATCCATGGTAAATTTCCTTTGATTCACCATCAATCCTTGTGGTTCCCGAATAACTTCTAATACCAAGAAATAATGTAATTCCCCAAGATCCTTGATTTGAAATTCATTATGTAAAAATTCTTTCAGATGGGATAACTCAAGTGAATCATTTCCAGTAAGCAATATGTCATCCACATAGACTGCCACTATGGAAATAGACTTACCTTGATGTTTAAAAAACAGCGAGTAGTCATTTAGGGAAGAAACAAAACCTTTAAAGTTTAAAGCTGCCCCAAGTCTAGCATACCACTGTCTTGAGGCTTGCCTCAGACCATATAAAGATTTCTTCAACTTGCATACCAAAGAATTAGGACTGGAAGGTTCCATTCCAGGTGGGAACTTCATATAGACTTCTTCTTGCAAATCCCCATGCAAGAAGGCATTATTGACATCCAACTGTGAAATGGGCCAATTTTTCTTTATAGCAACAGCAAGCAAACACCGAATTGTTGTCATTTTAACAACTGGTGAATAAGTTTCATTAAAGTCTATGCCTTCCCTCTGTATGTCCCCCCTCACAACAAGTCTTGCTTTGAGTCTCTCTATAGTACCATCAGATTTGTGTTTTACCTTGTATACCCACTTACAAGGTAAAGCCTTCTTTCCACTAGGCAAAACAGTGATGTCCCAAGTCTTATTTTGTTCTAAAGCCTGGAACTCAGATTCCATTGCCTTTCTCCAACCAGGGTGCATCATAGCTTGGGCAAAACTGTTTGGTTCTTGAATTGTTGAGATAGAGTTTAACACATTCTGGTTATTGAGAGATAAAGCAGAAAAAGGAAAAATTGGTGGTCGAATAGGAGTGGTGAAACAAGCAGCAGTGAGATTTGTAAGATAAACAGAATCACATACATAGTCATCCAAGTAGGCAGGCCTTTGAGGAGTCCTCTGTGTTCTTCTTGGTGCAGGAATGGGAGTGAACTCAATAATGTCGATCAACTGATCTGTGAAGAAGAAGTAGAAATGGACAGGTCAACTGATCAACAAAGTGAAGGAGAAGAAATGGACAGGTCAATTTCGATATTTGGTTGAGCAGGAAGAATAGTGGGTGAAATATCTTCAGGGAAAAGTGATTGAGTAGAAAATATAGGAGGTGAAGGAACACTAGAGGCAAAAGGATAAACTTGCTCATAAAATTGTACATCCCTGGAAATAAACAATTTCTTGGTTTGCAAATCCATTATTTTGTAACCCTTATTTCCTGGAGGATAACCTAAGAAAACACATGGTACTGCCCTTGGTGCAAATTTGGGCCTGTTATGTGCCAAAGTGGAAGCAAAGCATAGGCAACCAAAACACTTGAGATATGTGTAAGAAGGAGGTTGACCAAACAGAATTTGATAAGGTGACTTTCCTTTAAGAACACTTGAAGGGAATCTATTAATTAAAAAGGTAGCAGTTAGTAAACAGTCTCCCCAGTAGGAAATAGATACTTTAGATTGATGTAGTAAGGCCCTAGATGTCTCAAGAAGATGCCTATGCTTCCTTTCAACAATCCCATTTTGTTGAGGGGTGGCAGTACAAGAGGTTTGATGTTGAATCCCTTGTGATGCAAAATAAGAAGATAAAATAGAACCAAAACCTAGTTCTAGAGCATTGTCTGACCTAATACACTTTACTTTGGTACTAAACTGCCTTTCAACCAAGGCTAGAAAATTTTTGATCATGGGAAAAGCATTACACTTGGTTGTTAACAAGTAAGTCCAAGTACCCCTACTAAAATCATCCACAATAGTTAAGAAGTATCTAAAACCATCATAGGTAGGATGCTTATAGGGTCCCCATGTATCAATATGAATAAGTTCAAAATCTTTCTTGGTTTTAATGGAACTCTGTGTGAAGGGCAATCTAGATTGTCTTGCAAGAGGGCAAACATCACAAATGTAATCATCAGAAGTATTAGGTAAATTGAAACTAAGATTTCTCATTGCAGTAAAGGGCATATGGCCTAGCCTTTGATGCCAAAGTCTTACATCATCCTTATCTCTTACAGGAACAGAAAAAACAACTACTAGGGATATTACAACTGGAAATAGATTTTCTAGAATTAGTGCTAGTATTGTCTTGAAAAAAAAATTGAACAGAATTAGAAGAATTGAGCACGTAGATCCCATTCCTTTCCTCACCAAGAACCAGAGGCTTCCTCATTGAAAGGTCCTGTAAAAGACAACATGTAGGAGAGAACATTAGAGTACATATGAATTGGACACATAATTTATGTACTGAGATTAGGTTTATTCTGAATGAGGGGACAAATAGCACATTCTTCAACACTAGATCAGGAAAAAGAGAAACAGATCCTGCATGAGTCACCTTGACAGTGAAAGAGTTAGGTAATTTAATGGTTAAAGGAACCTTTAGAACTGATAAGTTAGTGAAAACAACAGGATCATAGGACATATGTTGTGAGGCTCCTGAATCTAGAATCCAACACCCAGAATTTGCATAAGTAAAATATGCTAAAGGATTGTTTTGAAAGATACCAGCATATTGAATCACATTTGCTTGCACATCTAAAGGTGCATTGGGAGGAAATGCACTTTGCCCAAGTTGTGCACTCTGAAACATTTGATTCAACTGCATATACTGATCCTGGGAGAAAGCTCCATTTCCAATACTAGCCTGCACTCCAATACTAGGCTGCATTCCTGTATGTTGTCCCTGTTGTCCATTGCCTGTGAAACCAGGCTGCATATTTGTTGCTTGCCCTTGAAAGTAAGGTCCAGACATCTGATGTCCATGACCTGAGAACATAGGTTGAAAACCTGTTGATACACTGTTAGCAACTCTATTAGGATTTTGTGCTTTTCAAACTCTTTGTAAACTTAAAATCTGGGGGGTATCCTATCAGCCTGTAGCACTTTTCAATTGTGTGTCCTATTTTCTTACAATATGAGCAATAAAGATTTCTATTGTAGTTGTTGTTCTTTCCTTTGGAATTCTGATAGAAATTTCCTGCACCAGATTTCTGTTGGTAAAGGTTTCCTGTACTAGACTTCTGTTGAGTCACATGAAAAGAAGATGTTGCTCCTGGGAAATGTGGGTTAGCATAAACCTCCCTTTATTTCTCATCTTGAATGAGAAGAGAATAAGCTATGTTAACATTTGGTAATGGAGACATCATGAGTATGCTGCTTCTTACAGGTGCATAAACCTCATTTAAACCCATCAAAAATTGAATCAACCTCTCTTCTTGGATTGATTTAAGCATTTTTTGTTTTCCTTCACAGGAGCAAGCACAAGAAGAACTTACCTTGGTGTACAAGGTATCTAGTTCATCCCAGATCTTCTTTATTTTGGTGTAATAAGCTGCTATGTCTGATGCACCTTGTGTTGAATCCACAAGTTTCTTTTGCAGCTGATAGAGTTTGGCCCCATTTGGCTGACCAAACCTATCCTTTAGATCTTCCTATAGTTCCCTAGTACTTTTGGAATAAATGACACTCCCAGCTATGTCCTTTGATAGGGAGTTCAATAGCCATGAGGTCACCATGTTGTTGCATCTATCCCAGAGCTTGTGCTCAGGTGAATCTGGTGAAGGAGCTTTGCAGGTTCCATCAATGAACCCCAGTTTGTTCTTTGCTGCAAGTCCAACGAATATGGATCTCCTCCATCCACCATAGCAATGACCATCAAAGATGAAGTTGACAAGATTCATGCCAGGTGAATCTGAGGCATGAAGAAAATAGGGACTGCTAGAATCAACAGACCCATTGTTAGGAGTTTCTTGTGTTTGAGTGGTGTTTTCAGCCATTTTTGTTGATGTGGAGAAAAAGGGAGATGTCAGAAGAAAAAGAAGGAACAGATTCAAGTTGGTATTAAAATGAAAGAAGAAATGAAGCTTCAGTAGATGAGGATCTCACTGTAGCTTTGATACCATATTGGACAATGAATAGAGAAAAAGATACAGAATTTGGGAAATTTTTCTTGTGCACTGTTTCATTGATGATGTACTATATTTATACAAGTATTGTTTGTACAGAAAAATAATGAATCTCCTAAAACACTTTCTCTAATCTTATTGGCTAGAAAAATAACAAACTCTGTACAAAAGTATTATTTGTCATGTTGCTAATTATGGTTGGACAGCTGTGTGCTGAGTTGTGTTTGTATTGGGCTGTGCTTGATAATTGGGCCAGAAGCAACATAATCTGTGTTTGTGGAACTTGGGCTTGAGTGATGATTTGGCCCAAGTATTTCTTCATCTGGTTCAAATGTTTCCTTACATAGTCCAACATATGTGTGTTTCACAGATTTAGGAAATATCGAAATTGACCTGTCCATTTCTTCTCCTTCACTTTGTTGATCAGTTGACCTGTCCATTTCTACTTCTTCTTCACAGATCAGTTGATCGACATTATTGAGTTCAATAATGTCAACAGGTCTCCTTATATGGATTTGGGCAATCCTCCCCTCATAAGCTAGCTTTTGAGGTTGAGTTAGGCCCATGATCCATTTCTTACATGGTATCAGAGCAGGACCCATCTCACATGATGTTAGGCCTCCAAATTAAATTGTCCACGCTCCAGATGTCCAGCCCTGGGCGTGAGGTGGGGTGTTGAAGAATGAAAAAAGTCCCTCATCGGTGGTTAATGAGATGGGTGGTCTCTTTGTATGGACTTGGGCAATCCTCCCCTCATAAGCTAGCTTTTGAGGTTGAGTTAGGCCCATGATCCATTTCTTTACACATCTCACGTCTGCGGTCTGTCTGTCATATCATTTTTCTTAAAATCCTAAATTCATAAATTATTAATTAGATGTATATAGATTTTGCTCTAAAACTAAATACAGAATCCGAAAGTACCGAACACATCTTGTTTAAGTCTCCTCTACATTCAGAGACTCATGCAATTTTCTCCTTCATTATCATTCTTTTGGCCTTATTGCTAGAAAGCTGTGCACTGGGATCATCATCGATTTCAACCACAGATGACCCACTCTTCGATCTACTCCTATATGCAGGGGTATTTGTTGGAGAGCTCATGTCATTTTCAGCGATGCAATCCTACAAAATCAAGATATGAAGGTCGAGAAAAAATAAGTTTCTTTATGAGTTTTTCAAATAATCTTTAAAGGAATGTTAAAGTGAGTGTCCATATCAACATGAACTCATTATATACATATGAGTCTTTTTCATGGTTGAAATACGGATCCTGTCAAACAATAATAGTGACATCATCAACAATCATAATTGATGATAAACATATTTAACATAAACCAACAAATTTATATGTTATGAGATATGCTAGTTTATATGTTACGAGATATGCTAGTAAAACAACATAGAGAGAATGCATCTTCGCTTAAAGAACCATACTGCTTAATGAGATCCTCATCTTCACTGAATTTATAACACCATAAACTTCATCGTGGTTCTCTATGTTGTCGCTCTTCACAGCCACTTTAAATATGACCCTTCTATCCAGAATATTATTCATTTCTAATGGATATGAAAATGCATTAGCAATGCCAGACTTGTAAAATCAAAGTATATCAGAAGTCGTAAATAACCTGGGAAAAAAATAAAAAAAAACTTAAAGATAATAACATACCTCAAGTAATCCCGCTCTTAATTCATTAGCAGTCTTTCTGATGAGCTTTGTCACATCGCGATCCCAAATTAACAAAGAAACAGAGCCCCAATTATCCATCACTCTAACTTGTAGTCTATACTTGAAAGGCAGGTTTTATTAAAATTATTTATTCTATGTTTTAATGATCTCATTTATCGAACATAGATTGCTTTCGAACTAGGTCAACACAGAATTTTTGTTGCTTTTACACTTTGGGCAGTTAAATTTACTGCCCACTTTATAAACATTCTTAGCGCATTTTATGAGCTATCAACCAATCATTCTTAAGTTCAATATACACTATAGTGGCAACAATCCAGAAGCTCCTTTCCTATATTAAAAAACACTGTTAAAAGAAATTTTATACGACATACTACTATTTAATCATGAAAATAGTAAAACAGTGTACTCACCTTAAGACACTCAACCAATTTTCCGATTGTTTTAACTTGAGCCGTTCCAGAAGCCAACTCTTCCGCAGTAGAATAACTACGTTGAGAGGATATTTGAGGAATCCTCTCGGATTTCTCCCCACACACATTTTCCAATCTACATGTATCAAAATTTGTAAGAAAGCCTAATATAATAAAAAAATATTCCATAAATATTTTTAAACTTATAAATGGAATTTATAGTATGATAAACCTGGAACTAAATTCTGCAACTTGAGGCAAATCTGGATTAATCCATAGTTTTGAGGCATGACAAGAATTACGTATAGGTATATCTATATATTTAATCATATGTTAAATATACATAAAACAGAACTCCCATGTACATCAGAATTAGTTGAAAACCTTGAAATTTATAAGCTCGTATTAGCTGCATAACCACGATGACAGGCTTTTTGATACATCTATCCAAGTGTAGCACGATTTGCTCCACAAAATCCCCCCCAAAAGTAGCTGAAATATTGTTATTCCTACATGAAAAAAATGTGTAAATTAATCATATGAAACCAGGACAACATGAAATATATCACTAATCAAATTCATGATCGCGAACTTACTCGTGATCCTGGAGTTCAACATTCATAAAAGCACTGGACTTATCACCTTTCTTGTGTTCTTGTATAGGTTTGTAACTAACAATATCTCCCATGAAATCTATCTCAACGAAAAAAGCAATCTGTGATAAAGTTGGTAAAACGTTCAAATTAATCAAAATGCAAGAAGAATAATTACCGAATAGTTTAGTTTCTTCAACGTTCACTTGATTTATCAAGTGCCCAATGATCGAAAATTGAAGACTTCCATACCAAAATGTGCATCAACCGTTTCCTCCACACTCGTTCTATGAGTAAACATTAGCTTAAGTTGGTGATTGTTGGTCTTATATTTTAATTTATTCAGGTCAACAACGAAATTCTTCATATAATATAGTCCTAGTTCCTTTATCTCTATTTGGAACTAAACCTGTTAACTGGTTCAATCGGAACCGGACCGGTAACCGGTTATAAAATCGGCTAGTTTCATGTCTAAAAACCGAAACCAGCCACTGGTTCCAGTTTTACCAGTTCCTGTTTACGGGTTCCAAACATGGAAACCGGAACCGGTCCAAAACATTAGAAAATCCTTTTGTTTTTGTTTTTTGTACAGTATATATATACTGTACAATATATATATATATATATATATATGTTTAAGTTCTATGTATACTATATATACTTATATATATATAAGTAGATGTATATTATAAGTATATTATTAGTATACTTTAGGTATATTCCTAACTTAATATAAGTAAAAATATGAGCACAAGTAAATAGAAGAAAGCTCAATGAGCCATATATTTTATTCATTCATGGATAACATTTATTTGTAAGTTGTAGTTTTTTTAACTTGCAAATAATACATGAGTTGCAAAGAAATAGTAGAATAATAAAATCAAAAAGTGTCAATCACTTGGCTAATATCCGCCATATCGTATTCGATCATGGAGATATCTTCAACGTCTTCCATTTGGTCCAATCCACTTGCTATCAAATCTTCAATCTCTTCATCTTCGCCTTTCTCCGCTTCTGAGTTTTGGTTGCGTCGCTCCGATCTAATCCAATCGCGAATGCACACTAGTACTTGCAAGATAAATACGGATAATGAGTGTCTATGGTCTCCAATTTGTTATCTTCCTTGGCTAAATGCACTCTCCGAAGCCACAGTTGATATTTGAACCGTAAGGGTATCTCAAGCCATTCTTGAAAGTATCGGATAACTGTTATACCCTATTTTAACCGGGGTCAAAATAGTTTACAACATTCCGGTAATTCCGGGGTTAATTAAAGTTAAGGAGTCGCCACCTAATTATTATGGTGAATTAGGGCACCTAAAGTTGGTTAAAGAAATCGTCTAATGTTAACTCTGTTTTAATGTCTACGAAACTTAAGATTCTAGGTAAGGGTTAAACAAATCTAGAGGGGAGGTGTTAGGCATCCTCTAAGATTCATTAAAAATGGTTAACTGACCGGAGTTGTGTAGTTAATTAAGGCTAAAAAAATGTAGATGATATTTTAAATGTTTAAGAAAATAGCTTGTAAGTGTTGCTAAGGTTATAAATGGAAATATAATAATGCTCTTTAAAATAAAGCCTTATAAATAATTTAAGGAAAGGCTATTTTACAAAAAGATATATAGGCAGAATTATTTGCAAATAACGTAATGCACTTTTTGAATTTTAACAAGAAAACAGTTACTTTTATAAGGACTAAAATCATTTTTTTATAAACCATATATCCTAGCGACGTTTGCTTCCAAACAAAGTATTTTCATAACATCTTGTATGAATTTAAGGAGTTATACAAAAATAACTACATTAAAGAAACTTGATAGATTTGATCAGGGAGTGAGAAATACGTTATAATAATACATTGATGATATTGGAATAACGGGTTTGCTCTAAAAAATACGGTGAAGGAAAAAGATGCATGTTTTCTTCCGAAAATATATATAATTACTTCGTAAAAAATTGAATTAAAATGCTCCGTTATTATATCAACTAACATCCGTTTTCCCTTTTATAGGTTGATGAGTCGTGAAATTACGCGATATTCGATGCTAATTCCTTAAGTTTTTGTGACTCTTTAAGCACTTTTGTTGTTACTTTTTGTGTTTTTATGTTGTTTTGTAGGAAAAGTTGTTCGGAGAGCATAACGAAGCAAAACGGACCAAAATAGAGCAAAAATAGAACAAATCAACGTTTCTGGCACCACATGCTATGCATCATGTTGAACATGCTAGCATAGGTATACTTTAAAACGTTTCGGGGGATGAACTAAAAGAAAGGTTTCCATTATTATATATGCTAACGCCCCAATTAACCCCACTAGATGAATTATTCTAAAGTAGCTAAAACAATCACCTATGAATATAATTAAAGTAAGCAAATATCAGATATGCTAAAAGAAAAACGCAAAAGCCTTTCCTTTTCTCCCCTTTCTATATTGCTTCGGACTGGTCATTTTCCGAGGGGAGAAAGATTATTCGAATGGAGAAATCAATCCCAATCGTCATCGGATTTATTTCAGCCAAACTTAGCGAACTTTTTCAGGTGCAGTGAACGGGGCGTCGGGTCTCCAATCTATCCTCTATCTCAAAGTAACAGCTGGATTGCAAGAGTAGCCACTCAATATTTCAAAAATATCCCAAGATATAGTGATTGAAAAATGTATATATTTCAAAGGGGAGCTGAAAAAAAAGCTCCCCTCCAATGGATAATGAAACGAATATTTATAGTAGAATCCCTAGGGTTTTGTCACTCGATTTTGGGCGGGACTTTGAGTGAATAGCCTTTTGAATTTTGAATAAAGTTGTCTGTGGATTCTTCAGATCGAAGGAAAATAATTCATCCTCTTGTACTGACTCGCCTATCAAAGATAAGAGAGAGATAGAGAGAAGTTTGTGCGAAAATAGCATGGCAAGGTTCTGCCATGGCTGAGCAAGGTTTGGATTTTGCTGAGAAAGAAAAGAGATGAGAGAGAGAAGCCAAGGGGGAGATACGACGATGTGGGAGAGAACGGATGATACCCTAATGATTTCATTCTTTTGTTGAGAGGACCGGGTCGAGTGAGTGGGTAACGGGTAGTGTGTATTGGGCTGGTCGAGAGTTGGGCTGGCCGAATTAAAATATGCGGACTGGGTTAAGTTGGTGAATTTAAAGTGTGGACTCGATTTGGCTGAATTTTTCATGCCCTTTTCTCCTTCAATTTAATTCTTTTTGGGCTTCTTAGTGATCAACTTCTACAAACTCTAAGTGATTAACTTGTACATATATAATGATGATGATTAGTGATTAATATGTAGAAAATAAAGGATTTAATAAAGTATAATTGATTTAACGAGCAAAAATCCAAAAATGAAATGATGACGAACCATTTTGAATTTTGTGATAATGTAATGCTAGTAATGTTGATAGTAAAGTAGTGAAAATGAAAGTAACGAAATTAATAGTAATAGAAAATAAAATAAAATAAAAATAGTAGTGAAAACGAAGTATTTAGTTCGTTAATAATTTTAGAAGCTCAAGGAAATAAATTGAAAAGGAGGGACGAAATTGGGTGTCAACAGATGCCCCTCTTTGACCGGAGACGATGTAAGAGTTTTCAGGGGGAGAAGTTGACGTAGTAGCCAATTTTGTTCCGACCAACAAATATGAACTCGGAAGAACTTGGGAAAATATGGGTTAGGAGAACTGGTGGAAAATATTATGGGATGGAAAGAATTATGGCCGAACCCAGTCTCGAGTAGCCTATATATCTCGGGTTCCATATAGTTCGAAAGAAGTGGGTCGATACCTACGCTACATGTTTTGCCCAAGTATTGAATTATGGTGAGACTGGGATATAGAAGAGGGTATAAGATTGTGAAAAGAGTTGATTAAGTAGAGTTTTAGCGGTGGATATGAAAGAGAAAATTTGGATAACCTACGTATCACATGTTTGTGGACGTAGGCGGAGTTGCGTTTGAGAGTAGATCTGTGACCTTTGCAGCGCATTTTATTAGATATCAACCAACCTTTCTTAAGTTCTATGTACACTATAGTGGCAACAATCCAGAAGCTCCCTCCTGTATTAAAAAACACTGTTAAAAGAAATTTTATACGACATACTACTATTTAATCATGAAAATAGTAAAACAATGTACCCACCTGAAGACACTCAACCAAGTTTCCGATTGTTTTAACTTGCGCCGTTCCAGAAGCCAACTCTTTCGCAGCAGAACAACTACGTTGAGAGGATATTTGAGAAATCCTCTCAGATTTCTCCCCACACACATTTCCCAATCTACATGTATCAAAATTTGTAAGAAAGCCTAATATAATAAAAAAAATATTCCATAAATATTTTAAAACTTATAAATGGAATTTATAGTATGATGAACCTGGAACTAAAATTCTGCAACTTGAGGCAAATCTGGATTAATCTAGAATTTCGAGGCATGCCAAGAATTACGTACAGGTATATCTATATATTTAATCATACGTTAAATATACATAAAACAGAACTCCTTTGTACATCAGAACTAGTTGAAAACCTTGAAATTTATAAGCTCGTATTAGCTGCATAACCACGATGACAGGCTTTTCGATGGATCTGTCCAAGTGTAGCACGATTTGCTCCAAAAATTCCCCCCAAAGTGTAAAAGCAACAAAAATTCTGCGTTGACCTGGTTCGAAAGCAATATATTTTCGATAAATGAGATTATTAAAACATAGAATAAATAATTTTAATAGAATCGGCCTTTCAAGTTTAGACGACAAGTTAGAGTGATGGATAATAGGGGCTCTGTTTATTTGTTAGTGTGGAATCGCGATGCAACAAACTCATCAGTAAGACTGCTAATGAATTAAGAGCGGGATTACTTGAGGTATGTTATTCTCTTTATTTTTTTTTTCTTTTTTTCTTTTTTTTTTTGGTTATTTACGACTTCTGATACTACTTTGATTTTACAAGTCTGGCGTTGCTGATGCATTTTCATATCCATTAGAATTGAATAATATTCTGGATAGAAGGGTCATATTTAAAGTGACTATGAAGGGAGACAACATAGAGAACCACAATGAAGTTTATGGTGTTATTAAATTCAGTGAAGATCGGGATCTCAGTAAGCAGTATGGTTCTTTAAGCGAAGATGCATTCTCTATATGTTGTTTTACTAGCACATCTCATAACATATGAACTAGCATATCTCATAACATATAAATTTCTTGATTTATGTTAAATATTTTTATCATCAATTATGATTGTTGATGATGTCACTATTGTTGTTTGGCAAGATCCATATTTCAACCATGAAAAAGACTCATCTGTATATAATGAGTTCATGTTGATATGGACACTCACTTTAACATTCCTTTAAAGATTATTTGAAAAACTCATAATGAAACTTATTTTTTCTTGACCTTCATATCTTAATTTTGTAGGATTCCATCGCTGAAAATGACATGAGCTCTCTAACAAATACCCCTGCATATAGGAGTAGATCGAAGAATGGGTCATCTGTGGTTGAAATTGATGACCATCCCAGTGCACAAGTTTCTAGCAATAAGGCCAAAAGAATGATAACGAAGGATAAAATTGCATGAGTCTCTGAATGTAGTGGAGACTTAAACAAGATGTGTTCGGTACTTTCGGATACTCTATTTAGTTTTAGAGAAAAATCTATATACATCTAATTAATAATTGATGAATTTAGGGTTTTAAGAAAAATGATATGAGAGACGGACCGCAGAGGTGAGATGTCGTTGGATACACGATTCCAATATTAATTGCTAAGAGATATGGGAGGATAGCCATATTTTTTTTTTTAAAAGAGTTTAATGTTTGCATAACGAGGGTAATAATCTTTTTCCTTATTAATTAAGTTGCTTGGAAATTAGTTATAGTTGTTTCTTATCATATGCAACTGAAATAAGTTCTGGCTATTAGTTAAAAAAAAAGTGTTTAGGTTTTTTTTTGGGGGGGAGGGGGGTGTGGAAGGAAGGAGAAAATATCATAATATTAAAACACTAAAACAAGAGAAAGGTCAATAATAGAGGTTAAAAATGTACTAAAAAGTGCAATTGAGATGGGGGTGGGGGTGGGGGTTGGGGCGATGTGATTGTTCAAAGTTAGGGGAAGGTGTTTAACTTTTAAAGCAAAATTAGAGGGAATTTTTTTCCCCTATGATGATATAATTTTAATCAAACTTAAAACAAAAATATTATTAAGGGAGTAAAAGAAATTCGATATCTATTTAAGAAACTAACAAGATATTCTAGCTAAAAGAAATTTTATATCTATTTAAGGAACTAACAAGATATTCTATCACTTGTCCACCGTTTTTTCTAAATTTCATACAAATTTTGTTATTAAATAGATTGCATTAAAAGATACAATGACAATCGAATTTTGTTAGAATAATATATGATTCAATGTACATAAACAAGCAAAATATTTGTTATAAATATATTTTTTTAATATTTTTGACGCATCGTGCGGGTTCGGATAAGTGGAAGCCTAGTTGTGTTGTTTCTTGGTAAAAATGATGAGAAGTGGGGTTTGTTTTTATGGCATCAAGAAGAACCAAATGAAGGGAATCTGAATAAGTCGTTTTGAAAAGTATATACTATAAGGTGAGGAATCTAGAAATTACCACTCAACTTTCCAAAGCCCAAGGAAAATTCAACAAACTGTAGAAAAAAATAGATCTTATAATTGAAATACTATAAGCATTTGAGGTCTTAAGCAGATCTAAAATTCAGATAGACACCTATGAACTAAACAACAAGTGTAGGAGAAGCTACTTAGAGCCCGTTTGGATTGGCTTACAGCTTAAAGCTGTTTGCAGCTTATAAGCTGAAAAAAATAAGTTGGGGTAGTCCAACTTATTTTTTTTGGCTTATAAGCTGTTTTCAGCTTATAAGCTGCTTTAGATAAACTAAGTCAAATGGGTCCAATTATTTTTTTGAGCTTATTTTAAGCATAAAATGACTTTAAGCTGGCCAGCCAAACACTCAAAAAAGCTGAAAACAGCTTATAAGCTAACTTATAAGCCAATCCAAACGGGCTCTTAGTCTACGTTATGAATCGACTCAATTTGTTTTAAAGATACTCGACTTATTTACGTTATATGATTAATAACTCAAATAATTTATTTGCGGGAGCTCCAAAGGGGGCAAGTAGTACCTCAAAATGAGGTATTCAAGATCACTCATTAGGAAGACGAAGAACACTGATGATATGGACAGATGAGTTAAGCCAACTTGGGTAAGTCATTCATTAACAATAATAATTTAAAATGTAATTAAGTAAACAATTAACGTAAGTTTAGAGGGAGGAAACAATAAATTTATAACCCATATATATATATATATATATATATATATTATTTTTATTTTTATGTACATGGTTTCAACATGTCCACTTGTTTTTACCATTTTCTGTATGACTTTCAAAGAAATGTTTCTTCAGCTTCTACATGCTCTCTCTCTAGGAAAACGAAAACATAAGAGAAGATCTGTTTCCATCATTTCCAATAATGTAACCTTTCAAAAACATAAAATGAAACCTACAAGTATTGAAGCACATTGTACCAAACTGATAAACCATGACCTGATAATCTACTCCTTCTATTCATTTTTACTTGTCACACCCCCTAAGGAGTCATAAATAAAATGATAATTTTGCTATATCACCGCTAATTATTACTAAGTCATCTTGTGATTGGAATCAATAAAACATATTTTAAAAGTTGTGCAACCATTAAATTTTTAAAAATATTTCCAACCTAATAATTAAAAATAAGGGTAAAATAAATATAAAATAATAAATTATTTCTTGATTTTTTAAACTGCACAAGAGAAAAATGAACAACTACTTTTAGTATAAAAAAAAGTAAAAATAGAGGGAAAGTAATAATTCATGGTAATCGGAGTAGGAGAAGATCTGAATTCTAAAGTATCCATAAACATTGTCGATATTTTTTCCATTAATGAACAAGTATATCATCATAAGGTACCAGGCGTTAAAGTATATGGTATGAGCAGTATTATTTTTCTAGCAATTTATTAGCAGTAAGAAACAGAGATAACTTTCTAATAAACTTCAAAACAGAAAATCTACAATGATAAAATAAAACCAGCAAATTTGATTAATTTGACTTGATTTATGAGTTTTGGTTCCCCCCCCCCCCCCCCCCCCCCCCCTTTTTTTTTTTTTTTGGTGTAATCATTTACATGAATTTAATTCTCATCTCTGTCATTTCATATCAAAACAAAGTTAGGTTTAATTAAAAAGAAAATACCAAATCAAAGTTTATAGAAAAATATTAATTCTAATTTTGTAGCACCAGTAGGGGCCAACACTACCTAGTAGTAGTATACATAAAAAAAAACAAAGTTCTTGAAATTCCTCGACCAACATCGTTTTCCAACTCGTTGAAGAACCTTCCCCTTGTATATCGACAAAAGTTTGCAGTCCATTGTTATGTTTAAGATCCAAATAAACTAATGAAAGTGTAACTTCTTCCAACTTTTTGGATTTGTTTTGCAAACCATTCACTAATCCACCAGCCAAGTTAGATCAGGGACAGAGTTACAGTAATAATTATGTATTCCACAAAACTCATTAATTTTGATTGAAACTTTGTGTTTGTGTTTAAAAAATTAAACCGAAAAAAATATTGCCCAAAATACCAAGAAAATTAAACAGATATAAAATAAAAAATAAAAACAAATGCATCTACCTACTACTGACTCGAGAGAAACAACAGTAATTAGCAAACAAACGATTTTATTGAATCCTGAAAATTACAAGCAGTGTCACGGATGAATTCTCCCTCTTTTGTAACACTTAATGCTCCCTATTTTTTTATCGTTAATTAATATAATATAATCTTATCGACTAAAGATAAAAGAAAATTACAAGTACAGTGGTAAATAATGAATGAATAAATTAAAATAAAAATGAGAAACCACCGCATTATTCTTCTTTTCCTATATTTTCTATACCAAGGAATGTTTTGCCTCCTTTGGTCCATCTTCAAGGGTTCTTCAAAATTTTAAGGTTCTCGGGTTGAGCTGCGAAAATAGAAGATAATAAATTAGAAAATGAAAATAAGAGAACTTTCTATATAGTCAGGTCAATTAGAAGATAATTAATTACATGTAAATTTTTATGATAAATATAATTAGTCGACAGTCTGATAATAATATAAGTAATTTAAATTTGCACTAACGAGGTGAAGTAGCTAGTAATTGCACAATTATGATTATTTATAAGGTAGTACCATGCATGATAAAACATTAATGTGTTACAATAAGCTAAACTACATATAGTGGATGTAAATTTTTTGTAAGTTCTCAGTGTATATAATTTAAATTCAGTAATATTGTAACTCTGTAATTAACATCACATATTAAATTACAGTAAAATATACTGTAAGAATCCTTTGTATTATCAGGTACATTACTCTGATTCAAAAAAAATTAACGTACTATCATGTGGTAAAACAACAACAACAACATACATGTAATCCCCAAAGTGGGGTCTGCGAATTATAAAGTATACGCAGACCTTACTCCTATCTTAGAAGGTAGAAAGACTGTTTTCGATAGACCCTCGACTCAAGGAAAAAAAATTTAAAGCAGATTGAAAAAATAAAATAAAAATATATATACCTTTAAGCACCTTAGTCTTGCAATCACTGCTACACTTTTTCTCACAATGACCATGTACAAATCCTTCATTGGAGCATTCATTCTCACACTCATTCAAACAACCTAGGTATTCATTCATGACTTTATTAAATCCTTCTTCAAATCCTTTTTTAAATGATTCTCTAAATTCTTCTGTATTACTTTCTTCATCAGATTTAGAGGCATGCACATATGATGAAAACACAACAATGCAAACGAGAAACAATGCAAAAAGTTTCTTTGATGCCTCCATTTTTAATCTTTTTGGTTATACTTTTTTTTACGTGTTTTTTTTTTAAATGTTATTGTTTATTTGTGTTTCTTTTTTGGGGATGATTTTTTGGTTAATGCTAATGAATCACCTATTTATAGGTGTTTTGGGACCTTAAAGTACCTCAAATTAAAGTGGTGTTATCCAACTTTGTAGGAAATTTCTAGTTGTGCCTGTGTTTTATTTTTTTGGTTGGTAATGAAGACTTAGTTTGCTAAAAATTAGGAAGTGTTACAAAATATGATATGGCTAGGATACATCGTACGGCACTAGGCTTTCAAAAGTATTAAGACTGTTTCCTTCCCTATAAATATGCCTTAAAGTTGAACTTCCCACTTGCATGTGTTAATAATCTGCAATCATTAATAATACTCGAACGAAGGTTGTTATTGTCAATAAACATGAAAATAATATTGTGCTAAAACGGTCCAAAGATACTCTTAACATGATGCGATATTGTCTGCTTTAGGTTTAGCCCGCACGGTTTTCACCAAAAGGCTTGTGATCATTAAATTAGCCAACACTTTATAACTAGTTTCTTTTTCTTTTTAGCTACCAATGTGGTACTTTGTTCGCACATCCGATAAATAATTTATTTGCAATCTGTTTTTACTCGGATGGCTAGAAGATTGATTGCCAAATGTAGCCCTATTTTTTAAGCTAAAATTTTGAATATATTGACATAATGGATCAAACTTCCCTTACACTATCTCGTTTTTTATTAGTTTCATACTTAAACTGTGTCTTATTTACGATACCCCTCTTACTATAATTTTTAAGTGTTAAAACACTATGTTCATTATATGCTCATGTTTTCTTGTTAATTTGCAAATCTTCTATATATAATCTAGTTAAGTCAAGTAGCAAGCTAATAGCAAGTCACTTGGCAATTTAGAGACAAAGCTAATGAAAATTAGGACAAAATTAATAAGAATTGTAATATAAGTTTTGAATTGATAATTGAAATATAAATATTCAAATTTTAATGAGAAGATATGTTTCCGTAAGTTTGAATTTTGAAGAAGTGATCTAAACCTAATGGGAATTGATAATATCTAACCAAACTTAAGATAAACAAATGAATCTGAATTTATTTAAACTTCACAATTTAAATAGGGGATAAACACTCTAAACCAAACAATTTCAATGGAAATATAATCTGCAAGAGTCCTACGCCTGCATATAACTAGCTAACTATCTTTAATTGCACAGATTGATATATATAACTATATTTGAATCTATCCTAAAAGAGTCCTACTACTGAAACCATGCTCTTCAATTTCTTATATAAACTGATCTTCTAAGACTCTCCGTAACATAGTTCAATTTCAATATTGAAAAACAAATACGCTATCCAATACATACATCAAACACATGTCTCTTAAAATTGACTTTATTAGTTATATATAGAGTACTAAGATGATGTGGACTTTAAAGATTCACGTAGTCTGATTCTGGAAGACTATTGATATTGAAAATGTCGACAACGTATTGTCGCTAGAGATATTGTTGTAGGATGAGAGGGTATGTTTATGGTTTGGTTGTTCAGTTACAATTTTTATTTCATAGTTGTATGATCTCATTCATTTGTATCCATAAATTTAAACTCACTCAATGTTGACAAATAATTATGCGTTTCCAGGGGGGTCGTATTCAGGCGTATTTGGGAAAATCTGATATGAACAAGTTGCAAATAAGCCTGGCAATGGGTCCGGTTTTACCGGTTCAAACCAGTAATCGGACCCGTTAAATCGGAACCGGTGAAACCGGTTTACTGGTCACAGTCAATCGTTTAAAACTTACCGATCCGGGTTTGTATTTTAGGGATAGGTTAAATTGGTGAAAAATGATTTTTTTTAAAGTAGTCGTTGCCAGTGCGGGCTGGACCGTTGGCTAACGTTGCATTTGCAATAATGGTCATTGGCAACGGCTCTAAACTCCCCTTCTAGCCCCCCAAACTTTTGTTTTAACACTTTAACCCATCCCTCACCCCTATATAAACCTCTCTCCATTTCTATTTTAATCCACACTAATTCACTCTTCTCTTTCTCTCAATTTCTGTCATGACCCAACCCCGCGGACCGTGACTAGTGCCCGAATTGGGCACCCGAACACAATCACAAATCCGAGTGGCAAACAGATAACTTATACCGACATAAATATCAAACACTGCCTCAGATTATATCAAACCCATCCAGGTATATAACAGAAGCCGACAAGGCGGTGTTTCAAATTTATAAGATTTTCAAAGAAAATTTCGGCAGAGTTTCCTTTGTTTTTCGGACTATCCAAAATAACCCTGTACACAGCAAATACCAACAAAGGCCACACAGGGCCAACAAAACAACATATACAAGTGCGAGCCGACAAGGCTGCCATAACGAAAGAGATCATATGGACACAACTGTACAGAAGTAGGCACACACACCCACAAATACGTCTACAGACCTCTAAACAGACCAATCGAAACATATGACGGAACAGGGCCCCGCCGTACCCCTGAACAAATATATACATATTCAGCGAACAAATATATACCAACATATATGCTCTGAAATGAGAAGAGCACTCCAACCAGCAGAAGGGGATGTCCTAAACTGGTGAATCACCAAACTGTGCGTCTGTACCTGCGGGCATGAAACGCAGCCCCCGAAGAACGGGGGTCAGTACGAAATATGTACTGAGTATGCAAAGCAGATATACAGAAATCAAACCTGAGACATAAACGGAACCGAAGTGCCGAACATAAGTGCAAATCCAATCATATCAAAATGTTTAGTTTCAAACATGTAAATCATGCATAGGGTACAAAAGAATATGGTCGCCCGCCCGTCGATGGCGCCATAACACAGCATAACACCAGATATAAGTGGAACCCGACCCTCTTTTGCGAGTAGCTCGGTGAACCATAAACACAGCATAACTCCGGAGTATATCAAAATGCGCACGATAGCAGAACCGGCCCGAGAACCGGCGAAAGATATAACAGAACGCACGAGCAGAGTCATGAGTAACCATATGCATAAAATCATTATCATAGACTCAAATATAAGTAAATGACCATACTTGAAATTCGAAATGATAATCATACCAAATTCTTTCAAAAGTCGTCTGAATTACATAAAGGAAAGTCGCGCGACCCACGGACGGGTATTGACCGGAGTCGGGCCCGCCTATGGAAAATATACTCATCATATGCCATATAAGCTCCTACAAAAATATGGAAGTAATCCGAGCCTTGCCGTGAAAGATATGGCGTTTATAGTTCGGAATTCTTTAAAACAACTTTTTATGCAAAGTTTGGAATTCAATTATTTCAAAGGCATAATGGTTCATATTTCATCAAATCATACATAAGAGTGCCAAGGAATATATAAGGATCATAACATGCTCGGATTTCGGATTTGGAATTTCCTTAAGGCTCTAATCTAGCCTTTGTAAAACTAAGACATGCCAAAAAGAAAGGAGGTTGCTTTACATACCTCGTACGCACTCCAAGATGGCCGATCTAAAGAAATTTCCAATCTACGCCTCGGGCTTCCCAAGGTCTACAGACACGCCAATGGATACCAAACATTAGCTAAGGGCATTTAAGCCATACATTCCAACTAATCGTTAAATTCTACAGAAAATTCGACAGCATTTCCCCTGTAAATAGGCCATCACGAGAATTTATCTCGCTCAAAATCAACAACAACAAACACAATAACCATCCTAGCAACATCAATAATAAATTCGGAAGGCAAAATAACATTAATAGCTCTCTTTTTCATCATTCGACAAATTTCCAATTATTCAACTCAATGGCTTACTTTCAAGCCACAATATCGTTCGTTCATTCGATTATTCACCCAAATCCATACTAACAACATTCAAGAACATTCTAAACAATATCCAAGGATTCGAACCATTCCGCCCATTTCCATATTCCATTCGAAACTTCTACAATTTCAACGAAACTACCAAATCGCATTGTTTTCTTCCAAATTTATTAATAACAACCATAGTTCACATTTAGCATCTTACTTTCATAATTGTATAAAAATTATATAAAAATCACATAATTTCTCATAACAACATACAACTAATTTCAACACCAACTCAACTCGTTAACCCTTTATCTACGTCATCAATGTCACAACGACACCTCTAACAAGCTAAATAAATTTTAATTCACCATCCTCTTTCATTACTATGGCTCACGGCCACACTCCTCTTCACACACCCACACGACCTCAATAAAGTTTCTAACCATTAAATTCCTTCATAATGCTACTAAAATCAATTCATCATTCTTACTCAAAACACCCCCCTTATACGGCTCAATTTATAATTCAACATCAACATACATAACCCGTTTGTATTCAACACACATCTACCAAGCTATACAAGTCTAAACTACCTCCAAAACATGTAGAAAAGAATTAAATCTTACCTTAGAGACAAGCTCTAATTTTTCATCATGAAATGTCTTCAAGAAAGCCACAGCCGTGAGTTGCCATGGCTACCATGATCTCCATCTTTTTCCTCCTCTTGATCTTCAAATCTCTCCAATTAATTGTGTAGAAGGGGGCAAAAATGGGTTGGCCGTGAACAGTGCCCGTGAACAGTGGCGGCGTGAACAGTAGCCGCCGTGAACAGTAGCCGCCGTGACCTTCTCTCTCTTTAGGCTTGAGAGCTTCTCTCACTAACTCTACTTTGATGGATGAGTTTTGTGAATAATGGAGGAATATAAGTCATCTTATGCTTTATATAAGTAGCCCTTAACATTGACACATGTCCCACTAATTTACTTGGCTAACTTTAATTAATCAATTTTTGTGATAATCAAAGTTGAAAATTAAAAGCTCTTATTTCATGTCCAAAAATAATTCCTCCTTTAACTTGAGTCGATTTTCTTGCGGATAATTTGGCGTATAAATGTACGGGGTATAACATCATCCCCCCCTTTAGAACATTCGTCCTCCAATGTTGAACTGATTCTGAATTCTCAATACTTTCTCAAGTGTTCTCTTAGTTAATTATGTCCTTCACATACCTCTTCTGTTTGTCGACTTGCTTTAATCCATTATAACGCACTCCAGGTCCTTACGTAGTCATTCCTGTAGTATTTCCTCTTTCTGTTGCTTCCCGAGGTAATAATTCCACGTCATTGCCTTCACTCTCCTCTTACTTCGTTGTCCGTTGTCAGTTGTATTGCGAGCTCTTCCGTTGAAATATTACTTTCTTCCTTGTGCGCTTAGTCTTAACTTGACTCCTTCTTCTTTCAATTAACTTCTCCTCTTCCTGTGTTCGCTTTCACTTTCGTTACCACTTGACTTTTATCCTAAATTTTCCCTATAGAACTTTGTAAGTCTTTCTTATTTTATATTTGCTTTCCCGTTTCACACTAATCACATCATATCCTCTAGTTACTTCCTTTCTAGGCTTCACTCACTTCTATAACAATCCTTATGGTATTCATATTACATCCTGCGGACTAGGCGTACCTAACCCTTCACCTTTTCTGATTGATTTTGCCCTATCGGTATCAACTTTCAAGGCACATTATGAACCTATATTTCATTCTCCTTTTTACTTATTCCCGGGAAAATTTGGGCAGAGGTTCCTCTGTATTTCTTACAATTCCAAAACCTGTACACAGGAAATACCAACTATGCCTCACAGGGCCAACACATATACGTATTTATATATCATATCATATCACATCGTAGCCACACAGGGCTAACAATTACAAATAAAAGTATACAGATGTCGAGACTTACCTCACATGCCCACCTCAAACGGCACCGGTGACATTTCCCGGTTTATTTTCTTTTCAACCTTCAACTTTATATTTCCATCATACTTCAAATAGCTTCCCCCGACATACATCTTTCATACACTTGTTTACCTGAGTACTGTGCAACTTTCCATATCATCAATCACTTTCTTACTTCGATACCGGCCTCCAGCCGAAATTAAAGGTTAGCAAAACGGAATCCATTTCCTACAGCTGGCTCTATCGCACAATCTAAGATTCAAAGAAAGGAAACACCCTAAATGTCATGTAGCCTCCTGTTTATCGATGTGGTGCACAACACACCGATAACCAAGACTCTACTAGACATGGTCTGTAGACATCCCAAGAACAAACCACTCTGATACCACTTCTGTCACGACCCAACCCCGCGGGCCGTGACTAGTGCCCGAATTGGGCACCCGAACACAATCACAAATCCGAGTGGCAAACAGATAACTTATACCGACACAAATATCAAACACTGCCTCAGATTATATCAAACCCATCCAGGTATATAACAGAAGCCGACAAGGCGGTGTTTCAAATTTATAAGATTTTCAAAGAAAATTTCGGCAGAGTTTCCTTTGTTTTTCGGACTATCCAAAATAACCCTGTACACAGCAAATACCAACAAAGGCCACACAGGGCCAACAAAACAAGATATACATGTGCGAGCCGACAAGGCTGCCATAACGAAAGAGATCATATGGACACAACTGTACAGAAGTAGGCACACACACCCACAAATACGTCTACAGACCTCTAAACAGACCAATCGAAACATATGACGGAACAGGGCCCCGCCGTACCCCTGAACAAATATATACATATTCAGCGAACAAATATATACCAACATATATGCTCTGAAATGAGAAGAGCACTCCAACCAGCAGAAGGGGATGTCCTAAACTGGTGAATCACCAAACTGTGCGTCTGTACCTGCGGGCATGAAACGCAGCCCCCGAAGAACGGGGGTCAGTACGAAATATGTACTGAGTATGCAAAGCAGATATACAGAAATCAAACCTGAGACATAAACGGAACCGAAGTGCCGAACATAAGTGCAAATCCAATCATATCAAAATGTTTAGTTTCAAACATGTAAATCATGCATAGGGTACAAAAGAATATGGTCGCCCGCCCGTCGATGGCGCCATAACACAGCATAACACCAGATATAAGTGGAACCCGACCCTCTTTTGCGAGTAGCTCGGTGAACCATAAACACAGCATAACTCCGGAGTATATCAAAATGCGCACGATAGCAGAACCGGCCCGAGAACCGGCGAAAGATATAACAGAACGCACGAGCAGAGTCATGAGTAACCATATGCATAAAATTATTATCATAGACTCAAATATAAGTAAATGACCATACTTGAAATTCGAAATGATAATCATACCAAATTCTTTCAAAAGTCGTCTGAATTACATAAAGGAAAGTCGCGGGACCCACGGACGGGTATTGACCCGAGTCGGGCCCGCCTATGGAAAATATACTCATCATATGCCATATAAGCTCCTACAAAAATATGGAAGTAATCCGAGCCTTGCCGTGAAAGATATGACATTTATGGTTCGGAATTCTTTAAAACAACTTTTTATGCAAAGTTTGGAATTCAATTATTTCAAAGGCATAATGGTTCATATTTCATCAAATCATACATAAGAGTGCCAAGGAATATATAAGGATCATAACATGCTCGGATTTCGGATTTGGAATTTCCTTAAGGCTCTAATCTAGCCTTTGTAAAACTAAGACATGCCAAAAAGAAAGGAGGTTGCTTTACATACCTCGTACGCACTTTAAGATGGCCGATCTAAAGAAATTTCCAATCTACGCCTCGGGCTTCCCAAGGTCTACATACACGCCAATGGATACCAAACATTAGCTAAGGGCACTTAAGCCATACATTCCAACTAATCGTTAAATTCTACAGAAAATTCGACAGCATTTTCCCTGTAAATAGGCCATCCCAAGAATTTGTCTCGCTCAAAATCAACAACAACAAACACAATAACCATCCTAGCAACATCAATAATAAATTCGGAAGGCAAAATAACATTAATAGCTCTCTTTTTCATCATTCGACAAATTTCCAATTATTCAACTCAATGGCTTACTTTCAAGCCACAATATCGTTCGTTCATTCGATTATTCACCCAAATCCATACTAACAACATTCAAGAACATTCTAAACAATATCCAAGGATTCGAACCATTCCGCCCATTTCCATATTCCATTTGAAACTTCTACAATTTCAACGAAACTACCAAATCGCATTGTTTTCTTCCAAATTCATTAATAACAACCATAGTTCACATTTAGCATCTTACTTTCATAATTGTATAAAAATTATATAAAAATCACATAATTTCTCATAACAACATACAACTAATTTCAACACCAACTCAACTCGTTAACCCTTTATCTACGTCGTCAATGTCACAACGACACCTCTAACAAGCTAAATAAATTTTAATTCACCATCCTCTTTCATTACTATGGCTCACGGCCACACTCCTCTTCACACACCCACACGACCTCAATAAAGTTTCTAACCATTAAATTCCTTCATAATGCTACTAAAATCAATTCATCATTCTTACTCAAAACACCCCCCTTACACGGCTCAATTTATAATTCAACATCAACATACATAACCCGTTTGTATTCAACACACATCTACCAAGCTATACAAGTCTAAACTACCTCCAAAACATGTAGAAAAGAATTAAATCTTACCTTAGAGACAAGCTCTAATTTTTCATCATGAAATGTCTTCAAGAAAGCCATAGCCGTGAGTTGCCATAGCTACCATGATCTCCATCTTTTTCCTCCTCTTGATCTTCAAATCTCTCCAATTAATTGTGTAGAAGGGGGCAAAAATGGGCTGGCCGTGAACAGTGCCCGTGAACAGTGGCGCCGCCCGTGAACAGTGCGGCGTGAACAGTAGCCGCCGTGACCTTCTCTCTCTTTAGGCTTGAGATCTTCTCTCACTAACTCTACTTTGATGGATGAGTTTTGTGAATAATGGAGGAATATAAGTCATCTTATGCTTTATATAAGGAGCCCTTAACATTAACACATGTCCCACTAATTTACTTGGCTAACTTTAATTAATCAATTTTTGTGATAATCAAAGTTGAAAATTAAAAGCTCTTATTTCATGTCCGAAAATAATTCCTCCTTTAACTTGAGTCGATTTTCTTGCGGATAATTTGGCGTATAAATGTACGGGGTATAACAATTTCTCTCAATTATAGTTACCTTGCAACAATTAGCCACTTGAAATTTCTCTCAATTAAATATTGTAAAGTTTTATTCTAGTTTCAATTATTAATTTTGAAATTATAAAAAAAATTGCTAGTGGAATTGGTGATTTTGCAACAATCCAAAGTAGCTCCAAAGCTTTAGTGGATTTGCAATTCTAGCCGCCTTCACTTTGTTGGAAATTAGTCCGGCAATTTGGTACCTTCGTTACAACTCTATCTTTACTTTCTGCTATTTAATTTACGCAATTTAATTCTAGCAATTTAATTTATTTCAATTTATTTTCTTGTGATTTAAATTAACGATTTTGGGCGGGACTTTGAGTGAATAGCCTTTTGAATTTTGAATAAAGTTGTCTGTGGATTCTTCAGATCGAAGGAAAATAATTCGTCCTCTTGTACTGACTCGCCTATCAAACATAAGAGAGAGAGAGAGAGAGAGAGAGAGAGAGAGAGAAGTTGTGTGAAAATAGCATGGCAACGTTCTGCCATGGCTGAGCAAGGTTTGGATTTCGCGGAGAAAGGAAAGAGATGAGAGAGAGAAGCGAAGGGGGAGATGCGACACTGTGGGAGAGAGCGGATGGAACCCTACTGGTTTCATTCTTTTGTTGAGTGGATCGGGTCGGGTGAGTGGGTAACGGGTAGTGTGTATTGAGATGGTCGAGAGTTGGGCTGGCCGAATTAAAATATGCGGACTGGGTTAAGTTGGTGAATTTAAAGTGTGGGCTCGATTTGGCTGAAATTTTCATGCCCTTTTCTCCTTCAATTTAATTCTTTTTGGGCTTCTTAGTGATCAACTTCTACAAACTCTAAGTGATTAACTTGTACATATATAATGACAATGATTAGTGATTAATATGTAGAAAATAAAGGATTTAATAAAGTATAATTAATTTAACGAGCAAAAATCCGAAAATGAAATGATGACGAACCATTTTGAAATTTGTGATAAACTAATGCTAGTAATGTTGATAGTAAAGTAGTAAAAATGAAAGTAACGATATTAATAGTAATAGAAAATAAAATAAAATAAAAAATAGTAATGAAAACGAAGTATTTAGTTCGTTAATAATTTTAGAAGCCCAAGGAAATAAATTGAATCAAATAAAGGTGATATTCATCAAAGTTTGCATTATAAGAAGGAGTTGGATGTGAATGTAAAACTTTTAAATGCAACAAACCCCACAAACCGTTTTTTGCTACTTTAAGAAGTAGTAGGGCATGGAGGAACGGGTGTAGCATTTTATTACAAATTACAATAATGACTAAAAACTTTTCTAAACTTGGCATCAATCGCTAGCTCGGTGTAAGTTAAAGTGATGAGTCGTGAAATTACGCGATATTCGATGCTAATTCCTTAAGTTTTTGTGACTCTTTAAGCACTTTTGGTGTTACTTTTTGTGTTTTTATGTTGTTTTGTAGGAAAATATGCCTGGAGAGCATAACGGAGCAAAACGAACCAAAATGGAGCAAAAATAGAACAAATCAACGTTTCTAGCACCACATGCTAATAGCATGTGGTGCAGCATGTGGTGCAGCATCTGCTGTCAGTGAAAATGGCACCATATGCGAGTAGCATATGGTGCGGCATGTGCAACATGCGAACAACATGTGGTGCAACATGTGGTGACAGAGAAATTTGTCACCACATGCTACGGTTTTTGGCACAATATGCGATTAGCATGTTGAACATGCGAATAGCATGTTGTGCAGCATGTTGTGCAAGAGGGTATTTGGGTCTCCCGTTTTTTGTAATGATATAAATACTCTTTTAGGGTTTGTAATAATTATCTTTGGCCGTTTTTCATCAAGTTTGAAGACTAGTTTTTACACCACACTTTGGGATTAAAGATTTGAAGATTTGGTTGAGTATTTCTTAAACCTTTAATTCATTTCTTCAATTCCTTGCTTTGTAGTGTATATCTAAGTGTGTAGCTTTCTATTCCATAACTTGAATCTCGTTTATGAAAGTATTCTTGATTAAAGTTTGGTTTGAAACTCTTGTTATGTTTATGTATTGAATGATTCTTATTGCTATTGAAGTGAGTCTTTGTTGATTTAATTAATCTAGTTCTTGAATGTTTTCAAAGGGATTATCTAACCCTAGGACTCACCCATTTACTTAGATTGAGCTTGGAAGAGGAAATCTAGGTTGAGAAAGATTAATTAACAAGAATTTGGGTTATTAAACTCATCTAATAACTTGTGCTCGGAAGAGGATAGTTACTTGAGGTTAAATTGATTGTGCCTAATATCACACTCTAAGGCTTGGAAAAGCTTAGAGTGAAATTCATTGATTTGGTTGGAAGACTTTCAATGAGATTTTAGATATCATTATCTATCAACACAAACTCGCTCTTAGTTGTAAAATCATAAAATGCGTTGGATCGTTACTTGAGTGCAATTTCCTTTGTATCCAAACTTGTGGTCATTGATCATTTTACTCGCTTTCTAGGTTAGTTTACATTTCCGCATTAGTTATAATTTTCTCAAAAAAACTAAAATATTATCTATCGTTTGGCTTTAGCTTAGTTGGTGAAAGTTCCTTACTTTCTTAATCACCCAGCATATTGTTCCCTGTGGGATCGACCCCGACTCATAGTTGGGTAAATATATTGCATACGACCGTGTACACTTTCTCTTTGAGGAGTGTATTTTGGACGTTATCATAAAGATGGTTCAACTTCCACTTCAACTTGTAAAAGAGAACCCAATATAAATAAAGTTGGGATGGGAAAAAATACTTCTTAAATTTTGTTGTCATATTAAAAATATCTGCTTGATAACCGGATTTATTTTTATACTCTTGTAAAACTCTAGCTATTTTCGCTACGTATGCGAAAATTTCGGTTACCATGGGATAGAATTGTCTAGAAAAAGCAAGAGTTGCATTATAAAATTTTTATAAAAGTTCAACACATTCCTTAACATCTTTCCAATCGGTAATATTTAACCAATCATCACTATTCGTATTAAAATGGTTGTAAACTTGTTGCATGAGAATCCTATAATCATATGCTTATTGTAACATAATGTAAGTGTAGTTCCACCTAGTGTCAACTTTTACTTGAATTTTTCTAGGTCTAAGGCCATTTTCTACACAAGAATTCTTAAAATCTCTCAGTTTTTCCCTATTAGCATTACAAAAAAAAAAAAAAAAAAAAAACGCAACCGCATTTCTTACTTTTTGAATGGAATCTTAAAAACACTCAAGACCATCTTTAACAATCAAGTTTAAAATGTGACAACTACATCTCACATGAAAAATATTTTTTAGTGGAGGGTTTAATTCTGTTGGAATTAAACCAAGACCACTAATCCAAAGTTGTTTAGGATTGATATTTGGTATTTATTTAATTCATACTTAATTAGGTTTCAGTTTATTTAATTCACATCTAGTTAGGATTTATTTATCAAATCCATATTGGAATAGGTTTTTCTAGTCCTAGCCTATTTTGGTTTGTAGTATTATAAATAGGGATGCTATGTCACATATTTTAATTGTAGTGAGATTCAAGATTTTTGAGTTATTAAGTAAAGTCTCCTACCTTCTCTCTCTAGTTTGACAAATTTCTTTTATATAGCCATTGTTGAGTCTTCCGCTTGTGTTTATATTATTCCTTTGAGCATTTTTATTTCCTTCAAATTCCTTTTTTAAAAGACCAATCGCATTTGTATTATTAGATGCACTATCTAAAGCAATACAAAGTATTTTTCTATAAATGTTCAAAAATCTCATAATAGTAAAGATTGAATCCGCTAAAAATTTTCTATCGTGACGACCTTTACCATCATCATATAAAAAAGCTTTAATTCTTTTTGGATCACCCAATTATCATCAATCTAATGATATGTAATAGAAAAAAATAAGTCTAACTTGTTAGGACTAAGACCCAAATCGGCGGTAAGAGAAACACTACAATTTAAAAAATTAAATACATGACACAAATAAAATCTATATTTTTATACAAATCTATAACATCCGCTCTACAAGTACTTCTAGGAATACCCTCAAATAACAGATTATAACAATGTTGAATATAAGTAACAAACCCCAAACCTGAAGGAAAGGAAAATGGTAGAGCAGCAAAAGCAACCATTTTAGCTATTTTTATACGCTCTTTTTTCTTGTAATAGCAAATTTTTTTACCGATTCGTGGGTCTATCATCATTTGAATACCCCCACATTTGAACCCGTTTGCTCTCCCCAAACATCCTCATGTTTAGCTTTCATATGACCCTTTAGTGTACCCGTTCCACCATCCTTCCTAGTTTGTTTCCTAAAAGAACATTCTTGTTTACATAAACTACATGTAGCTATTTGTCTTTCCTTATTCTTAGTCATAAGATTCCAAATTTTAGCGGTTGTCTTACGAGTTCTTGACGGTTTGTATTGTGTATATGATCGTGCGGGACCTGTATCTCCTATGGGATTTTCGGGGGCTTGTGTTTCATCATCATCATCAATTTCATTAAAAGTGTCGGTATAATGTTGTTGCATTGCCTCATGATCTAAAAGTGGATTATTTTCACCAACATCAATACCTAAGTTAGGTGTTTCGTTCACAAATGTTTCCTCATTAAGTCCACCCCTAACAATATCACCACTACCTGCGCCACGTCTAAATCTCTTCGCCATTATTAAATAGAGTTAATTTAAATCACTAGAAAATAAATTGCAACAATTTAAATTGCATAAATTAAATAGCGGAAAGTAAAGATAGAGTTGGAACGAAGGTACCAAATTGCCGAATTAATTTCCAACAAAGTGAAGGCGGCTAAAATTGCAAATCCATTAAAGCTTTGGAGCTACTTTGGATTGTTGCAAAATCACCAATTCCACTAGCAATATTTTTTTATAATTGCAAAATTAATAATTGAAACTAGAATAAAACTTTATAATATTTAATTGAGGGAAATTTAAAGTGACTAATTATTGCAAGGTAACTATAATTGAGAGAAAGAGAAGAGTGAATTAGTGTGGATTAAAATGGAAATGGAGAGAGGTTTATATAGGGGTGAGGGATAGGTTAAAGTGTTAAAACAAATTGGGGGGGGGGGGGGGGCGGTTAGGGGGCCAGAAGGGGAGTTTGGAGCCGTTGACAACTGCCATTATTGCAAATGGACCGTTGGCCAACGGTCCAGCCCACAATGGCAACGACTACTTTTAAAAAAAAATCGTTTTTCACCGATTTATCCTATCCCTAAAATACAAACCCGGACCGATAAGTTTTAAACGATTGACCGTGATCATTAAACCGGTTTCACCGGTTCCGATTTAACCGGTCCGATTAATGGTTTGAACCAGTAAAACTGGACCCATTGCCAGGCTTATTTGCAACCTGTTCATATCAGATTTTTCCAAATACGACCCCCTGGAAATACATAATTATTTGTCAACATTGAGTGAGTTTAAATTTATGGATACAAATGAATGAGATCATACAACTATGAAATAAAAATTGTAACAAAATAGCCAAACCATAAACATACCCTCTCATCCTACAACAATATCTCTAGCGACAATATGTTGTCGACATTTTCAATATCAGTAGTCTTCCAGAATCGGACTACGTGAACCTTTAAAGTCCACATCATCTCAGTACTCTATATATAACTAATAAAGTCAATTTTGAGAGACATGTGTTTGATGTATGTAATGGACAGCGTATTTGTTTTTCAATATTGAAATTAAACTATGTTACGGAGAGTCTTAGAAGATCAGTTTATATAAGAAATTGAAGAGCATGATTTCAGTAGTAGGATTCTTTTAGGATAGATTCAAATATAGTTATATATATATATATATATATATATATATATATCAATATGTGCAATTGAAGATAATTAGCTAGTTATATGCAGGCATAGGACTCTTGCAGATTATATTTCCATTGAAATTGTTTGGTTTAGAGTGTTTATCCCCTATTTAAATTGTGAAGTTTAAATAAATTCAGATTCATTTGTTTATCTTAAGTTTGGTTAGATATTATCAATTCCCATTAGGTTTAGATCACTTCTTCAAAATTCAAACTTATGGAAACATATTTTCTCATTAAAATTTGAATATTTATATTTCAATTATCAATTCAAAACTTATATTACAATTCTTATTAATTTTGTCCTAATTCTCATTAGCTTTGTCTCTAAATTGCCAAGTGACTTGCTATTTATTAGAGCACATGTTACCTGAGTTGACCACTTCTTTAGCTAGTCATTAGGAGTTTGTTGTCTTTTATCTTCTCAATAAAATCTCCCTTTTCTAGGAGTTAGCTTAGCAAGTAGTTTAGTCCTTCTCTTTCAAAGGAGTTAGTTTAGGAAGTGGTTATTCCTTCTTGTATATAAAGGCTGCATTGATTCAATAAAGATATACAAGTCTTTTATGCTCTATTCTTGTTCTTATATGGTATCAGGAGCCTAAACACACTCTAACGAGTAAGATCCTAAACTTTTTCTTTCTCACCCACCCTCCACAAATGGCCAATACAGCCAGAGTCGTTGTTGACACCCAATTTTGTCCCGCCTCTCTTCCAAAATACCTATTTATGTTTCTAACATTTTTATGGAAAATTAAAAAAAATATATATTATATTTTAACTATTAGCCTTTTATCAAAGCTGGTGTTTCATTATTATATTACAGTTACTAATAATAATAATAATAATTATTATTATTATTATTATTATTATTATAGTTCACAATTTTTATCATTTCAGTATTTTACCAGCTTACGCACACGCATCGCATTTATCTTTGCATAATTAAATAATAGTATTTATTTTACTGTGGATTTTTCGCAATATTATTGCACTGCTATTACAACGCCATTTTTTATCTAAGCATTAATGACGACATATTCCATATTGAGCAATATTTTAACAGAAGTTATTTAAACAAGTCTTTTATTTAAATTTAGAAGCCAAACTATTTCTTGCACTCAGTCCGTATTTTGATTTATCGGATTCCAAATCAAAGTCCAATCAATTCATAAATATTTTTTAACCAGCCTATATTTTTTACCTTAATTTTTAGACCAGTCCGTGTTTTAATTCGTTAGCCCATTCTTTTAATACCCGGTCTAAAAATTGACCCGGTCCGTAAATGAACCGGGTCTGACCCATTTCAGTGAAAATAAGGGGAACCCTTTTAGGGTTTCCCCTCATTTCTTTCCCACCTCATCACCGCCGCTTCACCTCCCCCCACCTTCCTCCGCCTCCCTCTCTCGTCGTCATCTCCCATCTCCGTCGCCACCCACCTCCATCACCAGCAACCATCCATCCTCCATCACTACACCCATACCCCCACTTCACCACGTGATCCCCACTTCACCACCGACATCCCACTCGCCTCCGACACCTCTGTCACACCCATCACTCCACTACACCACGCGTCTGACGCCACTCCCACCACTCCTCTGACACCCTCCACTACACCACGACACCCACACCACTGTCATCCCCACTCAATTTTGTTCCCCACGCCGCTCTCTCTTTCCTTCACAAAGAAACCCTAGATCTCCCCTATAAATATTGATTTCTATGATCGTTGAGGAGGAGGAATTTTTCAGGTTCATGAAATTACCCTCAAGAAACGGAGAAAAATTCGAACTAAGTAGGAGTCGCACAAAATCCCTTAAAAAGTTAAGTCCGTTAGCCGCCTATAATCCCCTAAAATACGAGTTCGATTAACAGTTTTTATCTTGTTTTGTTATCAAGTCAAAATATCAAATCAATCTTGTTTTCTGTCGATTACTGTGGTGTTTCTGCGAATCCGAACATCGCGAGCTCGAATTTGGTAGTGTTCGAGTGTAGATCGAAGATTCGAAGCCTCATTTCGCTGCACCCGAAGAAGGTAAATACTCCTCCTTTTATTTAATTTTGGCAATTACTGCGTTTAGCATGTGCGTTGGTCAGTTATTATATCTTCATTTCAGTTATCTGTTTGATATATGTGTGTCGATAGCTATGTCCTTTCAGTCTTATGTTAGCTTTGCTTAGTTTCTTAAGATGAGTTAGTTTAGTTAATTTGTGTGTATGTAGGTGTAGTTGGTTATCGCATAATGAATACAAGTCTTGTCCAAGTACTTGTTTAACTATATTTTGTTTTAGGCTTTAATTAACTAATATGATTAATTAATCAATTATGTTAACCATTTAAGCCTGATGTGTTGTTCATCCCTGCTCATCTTCCTTCCATGTAATGTGTTTTATCCAGCTTATTATGGTTTACTTGTTCAAAAATGGTATGGCTACCTGCTTGGTTAATGGAAAAGTTGATTATTAGCACGTAATAACTTAGGACGATTCAGGATGCCCAGCGTTAAGAATTTGACAAATTGTCCATCTGCGTTTAACACATGTCTTTGCTGGTTTACTCACTCATTTGCGAAACCTTGCTATGAGTCGTTGTGCCCATCTGTTGCTGTGATGCTGCCTAAGGCATACCGATACTTGTTAGTCGTAGCCAAAACCAGTCACAGTCCCTGTTATTGGCTTGCTAAACTGCTTCTCTGGGACAATTAGTTTAAGTCAAATGCTATGATTCACAACGTATTGTGGATAATGTGATAAGATCTCTATGTTTATCATGCCAAACTGTGCATAGCCAATGTCTGCAAAATGGTCAGTCCTGCTTAACAGGTCATTTCCTTGCCTTGTCTCCCTGTGCGTTGATCCTACGGCTAACTGAATATCGGGTCGAAATTCTTCCCCTTTTAGCCAGTTGTTACCTGTATGATTAAAAATAATAGCAAAATAACTCTAAAACCAACCTTACCTTCTGGTCCTGCTTAATTTTGAATGCTGGTGTCTGATGTGGTTCGCTTAAAAATCCTGTTTGGCCATAATGATGGTCACTGATTTAGTCATTTAGAATATTCCTGTTCTATCCATCTTTCTCACATGGTTAAGGGGGACTCGTCTAGCCAATGCCTTTGCCTAATTTAAATCGGTTTGGGGAGTGAGGAAGATAGCAGTACTAGTTACGTTTACCTGGTTTAAATTGGTTTGCACTGTTTCGCCTAAAATACTTCAGTTCTGTCTGGTTCCATTGTGCTCGTCGCAATCCTGCTACAGTGAGTGTCAGTTTCATTCTAGTTCTGTTTTGCTACTGTCTGTGCGAAGTTTATTAACATGAAGCTCCCTAGACATTTATAACATGATTATGCATACTTTCATAAAGCTGTCTTATGTGCCCATTTAAATTTTAAGAATCTTGGAGCTTGTCTAATAAATTAAGCTCGCGTAATTAGTAATGGTTGGTCAATTGGTGGTTATGTTTGAGTAATATATAAACTTAAACCAAGCACGAGTAATATGCACAAAACGTCCCATTTGTCTATTTTTTATGAAATGTCCTGTTTGTACATCTTTACATAGATAGGTTCCAGTTCCCTCTTCTTTATATTTTGCATGTCTAATATTATCCGTTTGATCGTATACTAATCCTTTTCTTTCACTTTTTTTTTTGCATGACTACCGCATACGAGTCCTTGGACTCGTTCCTCCCCGCCTTCGGCGTTGGGCTAAAGCCCAACCTAACATTCTCGTGTCCAGCCTAGTCCGAGCAAAAAAAAAAATGAATGAAAAGATTCTGGGCTAAAAGCCCAATAGCAGCGGAATCAACAACACTAAATGGGCTGAGCCCATTCGATTTTTTTCTCTTTTCCTTATTTCATTTGCATTTGATTTGTATTACGCAACTAACCATTTACTTTGCTTTATTATTATTATTATTATTATTATTATTATTATTATGATTTAGACGAACCTTAGTGAATTTAGTAATTTAACTTTAGTATACGGGGTAGTGAATTTAGGAGAAACCCACAACTAATCTCCCACAAGCTTTCCCTTTCCTCCTTTTATATTAAAATTACTTATAGTATCCACCGTATTCATTTCTAGAAGAATCGATAGTATAAACTTATATTTTTGAATTAAAGGAGTTACATCCTTATCATATTAATTTCACAACTTCATTAATAGGCAAGCATAAATTCGAACATATTTCAAGTAACTCTCCAGGTTTGAATAGATCACGTGTATTCTTAATTAATAGTGATTAAAGATAAAAACTGAGTAAAAAATCCGTTAGTTATTTTGTATTTTATTCATGCTTCTAAGATTTAAAGTCAATAAATACCTCATTGCTAATTCGTTAGATATTTATCAAACAATGCACAAACTCAGCTTTTCTTCTACTTATACACTTTTATGCAAATCTTATTTAAATAGCATTATTACCTAAAGTCTTTGTAACATTTATGGGTTTATTTTAAATGGCATTTGAAGTTTTCTTTTTGTAAACTATTATATTTTCTACAAATCTCATTCTAAATAGCATTTTTTAAAGCCTTAACAACTTTTATAAGTCTTAATCAAAAAATGACGTTTAAAGTTTTCTTTATACAAATTATTATAATTTTCTGTAAATCTTATTTTAATTAACATGATTTTCTTCTCAAAACTTTAGCCGTATTTTAAGTTATTTTCTAAAATTTAAACACTATATTTAACTTTAATTAATTAACCTAAGTTTGGTCGGATAACCGTAAGTTAACGGATTCTAAAGGATGCCTAAACCCTTCCCTTTAGGATAATATAGAGCCCTTACTTAGAATCACACTGGTTAAGCAGATTATTAATTGAGGTTTAGTTTTAACTTTGCCTTAGTTAAACTCTAGGTGTCCTAATTCACCGTTAAATTAATTAGGTGGCGACTCCTTAAAACAAAATAAACGGGAATCACCAATACGTCAGACCCTAAATCAAACCCGGTTAAAATGGGGTGTGACAGCTTGGCGACTCCACTGGGGACTTTAGGTTCTTAACCATAACAACTTAGGTTAATAAATAATTGGTTAGATGTTTTGTTTGTTTTGCTTTATTTTGCCTGTATTTTTGCTTTATATGCTTTTAAATATTTTATTATTATTTTATTCCTTATATGCATTTTTATGTAATATGTATATTTCTGCTTTCCTTAAACTGGCATTCCGCTCATACTTCTTCCACTCCTGGAAAACTCACACATATTCACACACTTAAAGCGGCTTCGCAGTTTGCGCCCGTGCACTACTAAATTACCCCTTTAGTCGGATCGATCTTGTGGATTTAGTCGATCGGCGGTGCAGTCGACGGCCACGGACTTTCCACTCCCAAGTTGTCCGCTTGGGGGAGCCTTGTGTCATAGGAAAACCATTCTTAGTCCACCTAGGTAGAGCGAAAACCAAAACCTTGTAAGGACATGCATCATTTTAAACCTAGAAAGCTTAATACCCTTGGTGTATTAAGTTCATTTGTCAACCTTGCCAAATGTCCAAATGAGTCTATGACTCTAAGTGACACTATTCATTATTTATGTGCATTATTTGAAGGACAAATACGTGGAATATGTGGACCTAGTACTCTATAGATAAATATTTCAAGAAAAACTGACCTTTTTGTTGCAGGTTGTCGTGGAGCATCCAAATTAATGCCGGAGGTTGAAGACAACCAAAAGAAATTAGTGGAGTTGAAGTACTAGATATCTTAGCTTAACTTTGAGATGTATTATTGATTGACATGTAATAATTTTTATTATTTTTGCAAATTAGTTTTAGGAAGAGTTATGGAATGATACATAAAAAACATGTTTGTCGTTCAAATGTTCGTTAGGCCTACCTCGGGCATTAAAGAGGTCCCTTGCATTATAGAACACGATGTATTATGTGCAACAATATGTTTTATGTACAATAATATGTCATTATCGTATACTGACTCATTTTCTTTTTCTTTCTTTCTTTTATCTTTTTATTTTTAAACTCAATTTTCAAAACAAAAGGTTGACTTGTGCTAAAGGGGAACTGGCGGAGCATCCATATTTCACACGGTCTAAAGCCAAGAAATCAGATTCTGACTCATCACCTGGTTAACTAAAAGGACTCGTTCTAAAATGGAGCAAAGTTTGATCAATGCAATCACTTCATCTGAGCCGTCTCTTAGTTTACCAATCACGAGTGATCCCACATCCTCTAATGAACCAGAAACACATTTGGAGATAATTGCTCGTCTGGAGCGACGAGTTGCTGAATTAAGTCACATGGTACTTCACAACCGGTCATTTTCTCAAACGCCACCACATATGACTCCATCTCAGGGGGTTCGTCAGACTTTGCCTATGCCACCTCCATTCCCAAATTTGGACGAATTTAACCAAACAAATTACTTTACCACTTCTCAGCCAGTTCGTTCCGAACCTCTCACTCAAAATGTTCCCTTTTTGTTTACAGCCACCTCTTGAAAAGCTCAGTTCATACCAACGACACATGATGCTACCAATACGCATCAAGTTCCACCAGTATACACTTATACCACAGCTCCACCCATGACACAGATTCAAGGACAATGTCGCACAGATGTTGATCATTATGTCGAAGTTGAAAATGAGGCCCGGTCAGTTAATGATGAAATGATAAATAGAAAGCTCAAAAGTTTGGAAGATGCCATGAGAAGTTTGTGTGGACTGGGTAGTAATCAAAGCGTGAGATATGAAGAATTATGTGCATTTCCTGAGGTAGAATTGCCACCAGGTTACAAGATCCCAAAATTTGAGAAGTTTGATGGGTCGGGAAACCCTTTCTTTCATTTGAAAGTTTATTGTGAAAAGTTGATTGGCGTAGGAAAAAATGAAGGGATAAGAGTCAAACTATTCAATCAAAGTTTGAGTGGAAAAGCCTTGGAGTGGTATTCCAAGCAAGATACAACCAAATGGCGTACTTGGGATGACTTGGCAAATGCTTTTGTGGATCACTACAAGTTTCATGTTGAGATCGCTCCTGACAGAATCTCAATTACAAAGTTGCAGAAAAAGTCGATCGAATCATTTCGGGAATATGCTATACGGTGGAGAGAAGAAGCATCTAGGGTACACCCACCCATGGAGGAGACAGAAATGGTTACTTTCTTCATTCAAGCACTAGAACCGGAATATTATGAACGTTTGGTGACAATGGGTGGAAAAACTTTTGCAGAAGTGATCAAAGCCGGGGACATGATCGAAGACGGCATTAAGACAGGGAGAATAACAAGTCTTGCGGTTTTACAGTCTACTAGTAGGGCCATACAAACTGGTGCTCTCGGAAACGAAAAGAGAAAAGAGAAAGAAGCAGCATCGGTAATGGCTTTGGGAAACACCTCGTACCACCATCAACGACCCCCGCGATACCAGCCTAACGCTCACCACTCACAATATTTCCAATATTCTCCACATCCCTACGACCAAGCTTTGTCATCTTACCAACCTCAATCACCACAAATATCCTACCCTGTTTACAACACACAACCAGCATATCGAGCTCCACGACCACCAACATATCCAGCTCCACCATCACAAACTCATCATCCAAACAATGCATCCGCACCTCGCCCAAATAAACCGTTTCGCAATTTCACACCATTAGGAGAGCCACTGAGCGTTGTTTTTGAAAGGCTGCAAGCTTCAGGCTTAGTATATCCTGTGGAAGGTAGAATTCCAGATCCATTACCCAGAAGCTTTGATCCCACTAAAACATGTGCATATCATTCGGGGGTAAAAGGCCATTCCACTGATCGTTGTTACGCATTGAAGCATAAGGTTGAGGATCTTATTGAAGCAAAACAGATCACGGTCAAACCACCAACACCAAATGTGGTTAACAATCCACTCCCGACCCATGATGGAGCCACGATAAATATGATTGGAATAGATGAAAATGTTGACGACCCAGCCGAATTTATAGTGCCTGTGGATCGTGTGGAGGATCATGATTTTGTAGCCGTTGCTTCTCCGGCTGTAGTGATAAGGGGTTGTGCGCCTGTCGAGATATTAGGAGCTTCATCAATACCTGTGGAAGTAGTTCGAGCACCAAATCAGTTGCCAGTGCTCGATACAAAAGCCGTACCATGGAATTATCAACAAACTGTGATGGAGTGTCGAGGAAAGGACACGATCACTGACAAGGTTAAGACGTCAGGAATGACAAGGTCTGGGAGGTGCTATTCTCCAGAAGAACTAGTTAGATTGGGGCAACTTAAGGAAACCAACGTACCTCCCAAAAGGGTCGTGACTGAATTCGAAGCAGAAGAATTTCTGAGGAAAATTAAAGCTAGTGAGTACTCAGTTGTGGATCAGTTGAAAAAGACCAATGCTCAAATTCCTATTCTCTCTTTGCTTTTGAGTTCAGATATGCACAAAAATGCACTGTTGAGGATTTTGAATGAAGCATATGTTCCAAGCGAAACAACTAGTGAGGCGTTAGCTGGGATGATTGAGCGCGTGCTTGACAGTCATCGAATCAGCTTCGATAATGAAGAATTGCCGCCGGAAGGATGCATGCATAACAAAGCACTCCATATAACTGTCAAGTGTCGTAACATGTTTGTGGCTAAGGTATTAGTTGATGGGGGTTCTGGACTCAACATCTGTCCATTAACAAGTCTGAAGAAGATCGGATATAATGTTAGCGAGCTCAAGACCAGTGATATGAATATTCGAGCATTTGATGGGGCTCCAAGGCGTCCTATTGGGGAAATAGAGTTGAAAGTGTTGATTGGCCCTGTTGAATTCATTATGGACTTTCAAGTACTTGATATTTCCACGTCATACAATATGCTGTTAGGTAGGCCGTGGATTCATCTGGCTGGGGCTGTACCATCTACTTTGCACCAAACTGTCAAATTCGAGTGGGATCAACAACAAATATGTATACATGGAGAAGGAGACACGTCTTTCTATATAGAGCAATCCACTCCATTCATCGAGGCAGAAGGAGGTTTCGACGGAGCAGCTTACCACGCTTGGGAGGTTGTGAATGTCACTAAGGAGAGTGAAGTATGTCAAACTCAAGAGTTCAAAAGATCATGCGCCGCAATTATGGTTGCAAAAGAAATGGTGAGAAATGGGTACCAACCTGGATTTGGGCTAGGGAAAACACTAAATGGGTGGGTTGAGCCAGTCGTTCTCCCTACGCAACAGTTTACATTCGGTTTGGGATATGAGCCAACTGAGGAAGAAGTGAAGAAAGCACGAAAAAATAAAATGAAGGAGATTGCATTGCCAAAACCTATTCCTACCATTGATCAAACTTTCTCAAAACCTTCAGATCTGATTGTTGAAGTTGCCTATGATGATATCGTGGAAGGAGTCAAAAACCTGTTCGTGGAAGATGAAGATGATCATGCTATGATAATCAAAGACTTTGCTGAAATATTGACTTTATAGGCTGGTGAGCCAGGACCTGAGTTGCAAAATTGGACTTCTATCTTAGCCCCGGTTCGCCGGGAGTTTCAGTATTTTAAGTTTAAATTTCCTTTTTGTAGTAGGCCGGAGGCATCAACTAGAACATTTAGTTCCTTTTGTCATGTTGCCTCTATGTTTTGTTACGGCCTTTTTAAATTAAGATTCTGTCATTTTGTTTGTAACGAACTACGTTTGGCCTGACTTCCTGTTGGATACGTAGGCAGCCCATATCGGGTTCGGCCACTCTTTTCAAATTATTTCAGCGTCTTTGTTTTGTGGTTGGAACTACGTTTGGCCTGACTTCCTGTTGGATACGTAGGCAGCCCACATCGGGTTCGGCCACTTTTCCAAAATATTACAGTGTTTTGTTGTATGGGTGGAACTACGTGTGGCCTGATTGCCTTTTGGATACGTAGGCAACCCACATAGGGTTCGGCCCCCTTTATTAAAAAAAAAACAAAAAAACAAAAAAAACTCAAAAGTCTTTATTTTTATCACGAACTACGTCTGGCCTGATTCCTTTGGGATACGTAGGCAACCCGAGGCGGGTTCGGCCCTTCTATCTTAAAATTTTTATCTTCAGTTTGTCCAAACATTTTGGTTCCTATAAAATACATAAGGATTTTTATACAAGACTTGGTCTTCCCACCGTTTAAATTCATGTGTTTTAGTATCTTGAAACTGGGACAAATTTTTGAAATCGGTCAAATCACTTTCAAAATTTTTTCATTACAACTTTCTCACTTTTCGATCGTTTAGAACCAAGCGTTTCCAGGACTTGAAACTGGGACAAATTTCGAAGTCGGTCAAATCACTTTCGAAAACTTTCATTATAAGTTCTTATTTTTCAATTGTCCAGAATCAAGCATCTCTAAGACTGAAACTGGGACAAATTTTTAGAAGTAGCATAAAAGTGGTCTTAAACAAAAGTCCATCCATATTTCTAAAATGTGAGTAAATTCAAAAATCGAGTCTTCTTAATCATGTTACATATTAGAGCCACTAAGTATTTCCTTTCAAAGTCATCCAAATCTCATTACTTTTATTTTCAAAATACATTTTTTTTATAACTGAAACTCCCCGGCAAAGCAAGATATGTGGTGAGACATCGAAGAACGTGGACGCGACCGAGACAAAAGTCAATTCAAGGGCCAAGTTCCCCGACATGCACAAGTCAACCAATTTTCTTTTAAACTCACAATTTTTCTTTGTTGAGACAAGTCCAATTAACATGAACACGGTGCATGTATTAAATTATGGGCGTGATCAAAAAGTTAACTTTCTTCAAAATGCAAATACTCTTCAGCGTGGATGCAAAGGTAGCTTATGCCGAACGGTGGGCGTCGTTCCACTCATCACGAAATTTCAATTGCAACAGTGGACACAAGTTCATCTTCTCAACCAAGGGTTGTAAGTATAATTCTTTTAGACCCAGCTATTGATTCTTATCACTAACAGTTGTTTTAGCTCGTGACATTCATCGATGGATCGAATACATATAATCATGGACACTGACCTTGATCACCTGTTATTGGTTAGAATTCCTCAATTTCGTCATCACTTCATACATGTTCAAATCATTATCAAATTCTTTTAGAATGAAGTATGTTAATAAGATAACAAGATCGAAATATTGCATCGTATATCAAATTGTGGGGGTTAATTATATATTTAACTTCCGTCACAATGGGACATGGAGTAAGATGTGGATATCTTTTTACGATATTATCTCTAAAGTGGACGTGGATTTACATTTACATTGTGGATGCGAGCATGGAAGTGGAAATAGAATTATATTACAAAAAAAAAAATATACATATAATTGTAGAAAGTGGATACAGATTTATGTTTTCGAAAGTAAAAGTGAATTTATTTTTGCGCCGTATATTGCAGACGTGAAAGTAGATGTAAATTTACTGTTGTACCGTATAATACGGACGTCAAAGTCGACGTGGATTTATATTTTGTACCGTGAAATGCGGACGTAGATTTATATTTTGAACTGTGAAAGTGGACTTGGATTTATTTTTCTGCACCCTGAAAGTGGATATGGATTTACATTTTTTGCACCATGGGAAGTGGACATGATATAGGCACCCACCTTAAAATGCGGGTATTTCAAAATTTAATTTAGGCACCCACCTTAGAATACGGGTATGTCAATTTTCAATTTTAGGCGCCCACCTTAGAATGCGGGTATTTCAAAATTTAATTTAGGCACCCACCTTAGAATGCGGGTATTTCAATGTTCAATCCAGGCACCCACCTTAGAATGCGGGTATTTCAATGTTCAAATTAGGCACCCACCTTAGAATGCGGGTATTTCAATGTTCAAATTAGGCACCCACCTTAGAATGCGGGTATTTCAAAATTTAATTTAGGCACCCACCTTAGAATGCGGGTATGTCAATTTCAATCCAGGCACCCACCTTAGAATGCGGGTATTTCAATGTTCAATTCAGGCACCCACCTTAGAATGCGGGTATTTCAATGTTCAAATTAGGCACCCACCTTAGAATGCGGGTATGTCAATTTTCAATTTAGGCACCCACCTTAGAATGCGGGTATTTCAATGTTCAGTTCAGGCACCCACCTCCGAATGCGGGTATCTTATATTTCAAGTTCAGGCACCCACCTCCGAATGCGGGTATCTTATATTTCAGTTCAGGCACCCACCTCCGAATGCGGGTATCTTATATTTCAGTTCAGGCGCCCACCTCCGAATGCCGGTATCTTATATTTCAAGTTCAGGCACCCACCTCCGAATGCGGGTATCTTATATTTCAAGTTCAGGCACCCACCTCCGAATGCGGGTATCTTATATTTCAAGTTCAGGCACCCACCTCCGAATGCGGGTATCTTATATTTCAGTTCAAGCATCCACCTCCGAATGTGGATTCAACTTTTGAAACAGGGGTTGCAAGTGTAACTTCTCCAACCCTGGCTTATTTACATATATTTCTTTATTGCTAACAATTGTTTTTAGCTGATGGCTTTTGACAATATCAAAGTTGGCATCACACATCAAATCGTGGAACTTTTTCTTCGGCAGCGAACTGGGGCAATTCGTCGGGAAAGACAATCAGACTTCCCGACACGGGTCAAAGATCTACCTCGAACACTCATCTCTAATCACAAGTATTCTTTTGCAATTCAATCTTCAGAATTCTCAAGTTTCTATCACAATACCCAGTGTTATCTTAATTCAACACTGGGACAATATTTTGCAAGTCTCGCGCCAATTGGGGTTTATTAGTCATAAGGTGTCGTAGTCTTCCCAGAACTACACCCGACCTGATTCTCGTACAGCCCGAGATATGTAGGCAACTCAGAGACCAGAGTTCGGTCACAATCCTCTCGAATTTCCTTTAGCCGGGACAAAATAGGCTACTGAGTCAACGTCTTTGCCCGACAACTCTTTCATCATTACCGGGCAAAGAGGTACAAGTTGTTGACACCCAATTTTGTCCCGCCTCTCTTCCAAAATACCTATTTATGTTTCTAACATTTTTATGGAAAATTAAAAAAAATATATATTATATTTTAACTATTAGCCTTTTATCAAAGCTGGTGTTTCATTATTATATTACAGTTACTAATAATAATAATAATAATAATAATAATAATAATTATTATTATTATTATTATTATTATTATTATTATTATTATTATTATTATTATAGTTCACAATTTTTATCATTTCAGTATTTTACCAGCTTACGCACACGCATCGCATTTATCTTTGCATAATTAAATAATAGTATTTATTTTACTGTGGATTTTTCGCAATATTATTGCACTGCTATTACAACGCCATTTTTTATCTAAGCATTAATGACGACATATTCCATATTGAGCAATATTTTAACAGAAGTTATTTAAACAAGTCTTTTATTTAAATTTAGAAGCCAAACTATTTCTTGCACTCAGTCCGTATTTTGATTTATCGGATTCCAAATCAAAGTCCAATCAATTCATAAATATTTTTTAACCAGCCTATATTTTTTACCTTAATTTTTAGACCAGTCCGTGTTTTAATTCGTTAGCCCATTCTTTTAATACCGGTCTAAAAATTGACCCGGTCCGTAAATGAACCGGGTCTGACCCATTTCAGTGAAAATAAGGGGAACCCTTTTAGGGTTTCCCCTCATTTCTTTCCCACCTCATCACCGCCGCTTCACCTCCCCCCACCTTCCTCCGCCTCCCTCTCTCGTCGTCATCTCCCATCTCCGTCGCCACCCACCTCCATCACCAGCAACCATCCATCCTCCATCACTACACCCATACCCCCACTTCACCACGTGATCCCCACTTCACCACCGACATCCCACTCGCCTCCGACACCTCTGTCACACCCATCACTCCACTACACCATGCGTCTGACGCCACTCCCACCACTCCTCTGACACCCTCCACTACACCACGACACCCACACCACTGTCATCCCCACTCAATTTTGTTCCCCACGCCGCTCTCTCTTTCCTTCACAAAGAAACCCTAGATCTCCCCTATAAATATTGATTTCTATGATCGTTGAGGAGGAGGAATTTTTCAGGTTCATGAAATTACCCTCAAGAAACGGAGAAAAATTCGAACTAAGTAGGAGTCGCACAAAATCCCTTAAAAAGTTAAGTCCGTTAGCCGCCTATAATCCCCTAAAATACGAGTTCGATTAACAGTTTTTATCTTGTTTTGTTATCAAGTCAAAATATCAAATCAATCTTGTTTTCTGTCGATTACTGTGGTGTTTCTGCGAATCCGAACATCGCGAGCTCGAATTTGGTAGTGTTCGAGTGTAGATCGAAGATTCGAAGCCTCATTTCGCTGCACCCGAAGAAGGTAAATACTCCTCCTTTTATTTAATTTTGGCAATTACTGCGTTTAGCATGTGCGTTGGTCAGTTATTATATCTTCATTTCAGTTATCTGTTTGATATATGTGTGTCGATAGCTATGTCCTTTCAGTCTTATGTTAGCTTTGCTTAGTTTCTTAAGATGAGTTAGTTTAGTTAATTTGTGTGTATGTAGGTGTAGTTGGTTATCGCATAATGAATACAAGTCTTGTCCAAGTACTTGTTTAACTATATTTTGTTTTAGGCTTTAATTAACTAATATGATTAATTAATCAATTATGTTAACCATTTAAGCCTGATGTGTTGTTCATCCCTGCTCATCTTCCTTCCATGTAATGTGTTTTATCCAGCTTATTATGGTTTACTTGTTCAAAAATGGTATGGCTACCTGCTTGGTTAATGGAAAAGTTGATTATTAGCACGTAATAACTTAGGACGATTCAGGATGCCCAGCGTTAAGAATTTGACAAATTGTCCATCTGCGTTTAACACATGTCTTTGCTGGTTTACTCACTCATTTGCGAAACCTTGCTATGAGTCGTTGTGCCCATCTGTTGCTGTGATGCTGCCTAAGGCATACCGATACTTGTTAGTCGTAGCCAAAACCAGTCACAGTCCCTGTTATTGGCTTGCTAAACTGCTTCTCTGGGACAATTAGTTTAAGTCAAATGCTATGCTTCACAACGTATTGTGGATAATGTGATAAGATCTCTATGTTTATCATGCCAAACTGTGCATAGCCAATGTCTGCAAAATGGTCAGTCCTGCTTAACAGGTCATTTCCTTGCCTTGTCTCCCTGTGCGTTGAACCTACGGCTAACTGAATATCGGGTCGAAATTCTTCCCCTTTTAGCCAGTTGTTACCTGTATGATTAAAATAATAGCAAAATAACTCTAAAACCAACCTTACCTTCTGGTCCTGCTTAATTTTGAATGCTGGTGTCTGATGTGGTTCGCTTAAAAATCCTGTTTGGCCATAATGATTGTCACTGATTTAGTCATTTAGAATATTCCTGTTCTATCCATCTTTCTCACATGGTTAAGGGGGCTCGTCTAGCCAATGCCTTTGCCTAATTTAAATCGGTTTGGGGAGTGAGGAAGATAGCAGTACTAGTTACGTTTACCTGGTTTAAATTGGTTTGCACTGTTTCGCCTAAAATACTTCAGTTCTGTCTGGTTCCATTGTGCTCGTTGCAATCCTGCTACAGTGAGTGTCAGTTTCATTCTAGTTCTGTTTTGCTACTGTCTGTGCGAAGTTTATTAACATGAAGCTCCCTAGACATTTATAACATGATTATGCATACTTTCATAAAGCTGTCTTATGTGCCCATTTAAATTTTAAGAATCTTGGAGCTTGTCTAATAAATTAAGCTCGCGTAATTAGTAATGGTTGGTCAATTGGTGGTTATGTTTGAGTAATATATAAACTTAAACCAAGCACGAGTAATATGCACAAAACGTCCCATTTGTCTATTTTTTATGAAATGTCTTGTTTGTACATCTTTACATAGATAGGTTCCAGTTCCCTCTTCTTTATATTTTGCATGTCTAATATTATCCGTTTGATCGTATACTAATCCTTTTCTTTCACTTTTTTTTTTGCATGACTACCGCATACGAGTCCTTGGACTCGTTCCTCCCCGCCTTCGGCGTTGGGCTAAAGCCCAACCTAACATTCTCGTGTCCAGCCTAGTCCGAGCAAAAAAAAAAATGAATGAAAAGATTCTGGGCTAAAAGCCCAATAGCAGCGGAATCAACAACACTAAATGGGCTGAGCCCATTCGATTTTTTTCTCTTTTCCTTATTTCATTTGCATTTGATTTGTATTACGCAACTAACCATTTACTTTGCTTTGTTATTATTATTATTATTATTATTATTATTATTATTATGATTTAGACGAACCTTAGTGAATTTAGTAATTTAACTTTAGTATACGGGGTAGTGAATTTAGGATAAACCCACAACTAATCTCCCACAAGCTTTTCCTTTCCTCCTTTTATATTAAAATTACTTATAGTATCCACCGTATTCATTTCTAGAAGAATCGATAGTATAAACTTATATTTTTGAATTAAAGGAGTTACATCCTTATCATATTAATTTCACAACTTCACTAATAGGCAAGCATAAATTCGAACATATTTCAAGTAACTCTCCAGGTTTGAATAGATCACGTGTATTCTTAATTAATAGTGATTAAAGATAAAAACTGAGTAAAAAATCCGTTAGTTATTTTGTATTTTATTCATGCTTCTAAGATTTAAAGTCAATAAATACCTCATTGCTAATTCGTTAGATATTTATCAAACAATGCACAAACTCAGCTTTTCTTCTACTTATACACTTTTATGCAAATCTTATTTAAATAGCATTATTACCTAAAGTCTTTGTAACATTTATGGGTTTATTTTAAATGGCATTTGAAGTTTTCTTTTTGTAAACTATTATATTTTCTACAAATCTCATTCTAAATAGCATTTTTTAAAGCCTTAACAACTTTTATAAGTCTTAATCAAAAAATGACGTTTAAAGTTTTCTTTATACAAATTATTATAATTTTCTGTAAATCTTATTTTAATTAACATGATTTTCTTCTCAAAACTTTAGCCGTATTTTAAGTTATTTTCTAAAATTTAAACACTATATTTAACTTTAATTAATTAACCTAAGTTTGGTCGGATAACCGTAAGTTAACGGATTCTAAAGGATGCCTAAACCCTTCCCTTTAGGATAATATAGAGCCCTTACTTAGAATCACACTGGTTAAGCAGATTATTAATTGAGGTTTAGTTTTAACTTTGCCTTAGTTAAACTCTAGGTGTCCTAATTCACCGTTAAATTAATTAGGTGGCGACTCCTTAAAACAAAATAAACGGGAATCACCAATACGTCAGACCCTAAATCAAACCCGGTTAAAATGGGGTGTGACAGTCGTTAACGCTGATATCAATGTCGCTGCGACAATCATCCAATTCAACTCGGCGTCACAATTGCCAATCAAACTAAATGGCAGTCAAAACTTTACAACATGGAAAGCGCAATTTTCCATGCTTATGCACGGCCATGATCTGTACGGTCATCTAGATGGGTCTACTCCTGCCCCATCTCGTACTATCACCACCAACACAATCACTAATGCCAATCCAACATTTCCTCTTTGGTTTCGCCAAGACCAACTCATCCAAAATGCACTAATGGCATCTGTTGATCCAACAATTGCTTCAACTGTTGCTGCCGCTGATTCAGCACAGAAAGCTTGGGATGCATTGCACATCGCATATGCGAACAAGTCCCAAACCAGAATTTTCAGTCTTCGCGATCGGCTTGCGAGACTCACAAAAGACTCCCAACCAGTCACTGATTATTTGCAGCAGATTCGATCTATTTCTGATGAACTATCTACTGCAGGTGCCCCGGTCACAAACTCTGAACTTATTGTTAAAGTCCTGAGTGGTTTAGGTCCAGAATTCCGTGAGATCTCAGCTGCAATCCGTGCTCGTGACTCCACTATCACGTATGAAGCACTCTATGAAAAGCTTCTTGATCATGAGCTTTTCCTTAAACATGAAGAGTCTAAGAAAGCTCCTAGCCCGATTACTGCTGCTGCTGCTACATTCAACAGGACTGGTACCTCGCACAATCGCAACAATCGCCGCCCCAACAATAACACGGGCAGCAACCAACAATGGCGATCCAACAATTGATTTGATTCACCCAACCAGAGGCGATCCCCAAACAACAACAACTATTATGATGGTGTTCGCTGCCAATTGTGCAACAAGCACGGTCATGTTGCAAGTGTTTGTAGATCCAAATCTCACGATCATTTGGAGGCCAAGGCTCACTATGTTTCAGGAACCCCTACAACAGTCAATCCTTGGATTCTCGACTCTGGAGCAACTCATCACATAACTACTGAACCTCACAACTTGCAGGAATACAATGGCATGGAGGGGGTCTCTATGGGTGATGGTAACAAAATACCAATTACTCACACTGGTTTAACTCAATTACATGCATCAAATAATGCTTTCAAACTCTCTAACACTCTCTGTGCTCCTAAGATTAAACGCAATTTACTTTCAGTCTCTAAATTTTGTCAAGATAACCTAACCTCTATTGAATTTTTCCCTTTTCATTTTTCTGTGAAGGACCTGCAAACGCGGACTCCGTTGGTGCACGGTCGGAGTAAAGACGGTCTCTATGAGTGGCCACCGACACCTTCAAAACCTCATCCTAAAGCGCATTTGGCCACCACCAACACATCCATTTTCACCTGGCATCGACGATTGGGTCATCCACACGCAAGAGTTTTAAATTATGTTTTGAATAAATTCTCGCTACCTTGCTCGCGAGAAAAATTCCTAGTGTGTAATTCGTGTTCATCAAATAAGGCTCATCGCCATCCTTTTCAACAGCTTACTTTATCAAGTACACAACCATTTCAAACAATATTTAGTGATTTATGAAGCCCTTCTCCGGTTCTATCGATTGACAAAAAATTATACTACTGCGTTTTTGTTGATCAGTACACTAAATATACTTGGCTCTACACATTAAAGAATAAAAGTGAAGTTAAAGAGTTGTTTAAAAATTTTCAAGCATTAGTGGAACGTCGTTTTAATACGAAAATTCTTTCCATCTACACAGATGGTGGTGGCGAATATAAAAGTCTTGATCCATACCTAAGTTCTCAAGGTATTGAACATCTTTTATCCCCGCCATACACCCCCCAAAGAGTCTCCCTTGCCGAAAGACGGCACAGACATATTATTGAAACGACAAGAACTTTACTTCACGAAGCATCGCTACCACCGACTCTTTGGTCCTTTGCTTGTCAACATGCAGTTTATCTTATCAATCGCCTACCAACCTCACTTTTACAGAATAAATCACCTTTTCAAATATTGTTTGGTCAAAATCCGGATTACAGTTCTTTAAAAAATTTCGGATGTCTCTGTTATCCCTGGCTCAAACCATATTCAACGAATAAATTAGAGCCACGGTCCACACCATGTGTTTATTTAGGTTTTTCTTTAAAATATTATTGTCATCAATGTTTTGATCCGAAGTCCTCAAAAATATACTTATCTAGAGATGTAAATTTTTTTGAAAATAATTTTCCTTTTCAACATATATTTTCCAATATTTCTTCAACTTTTAAAACTCTCACGTGGGAAAACCCCACTGAAACTAACCCTACACAGTCTCCTATTTTTTCTCCTCCTATAATAAGTGAATTACCCAACTCTATACTTGTCCCAACTACAGATAACAACAAAGCTCACAGAGATACAGTCTCCTCTGCCTGTGCTCCAACAGAATCTGCTCCAGGTACGTCTCCCTCTTCTTCCCCAACAAATTTTGTTGCTCCTCCTTCTCTCAATGATCCCCAATCCTATCCCCCGTTGCCAGCTCGAACAGTTATCTAAAGAAATTCAAACGTCTCCTCTCCAGCCCAATCACTACCTGCATTATCACCAATCCCTGCCCCACCAACTATATATTCTCGCCAACAATCTTGTTCAGTCCCACAGCCACAATCACCATCTTTTCCAATTGTGTACAGTAGGAGAAACACAAAAATGGCAGCTACAAGACACAACTCTGCTCCCCTAACCTCTGCCTCAGTAACACCACTCCCACAACCTCCCCCCGCACCTGTTCCAGTAACCGAACCTCAGCAAACCTCCCTTCCTCCAGCAAATCGGGTTGTCACTCGTTCCCAACACAACATTCACAAACCAAAAACCATTCTTGACTTCATGGCTCACCTATCCCCCACTATTACCCCTACCACTTTTAAACAAGCTAACAAACACCCAGAGTGGCAACGAGCAATGAAAACTGAATTTGATGCCTTGTTAAATAGCCATACGTGGGAATTGGTACCGCATGACCCCACGAAAAACATTGTCTCTTGCAAGTGGTTATACAGGTTAAAAAGGAAGACTGATGGAACAGTTGATCGCTACAAGGCTCGACTTGTTGCAAAAGGGTTCACGCAGCGACCTGGAGTTGACTATCACGCGACATTTAGTCCCGTTGTCAAACCGACTACTGTGCGTATGGTGCTTTCAATTGCTGTCCAGCAGAATTGGCCTCTGCGACAACTTGATGTCAACAACGCTTTTTTGCAAGGACATCTGGAAGAAGAAGTGTACATGGTTCAGCCACCGGGCTTTGAGGACGAGCAGTTCCCCTCTCATATTTGTCGTCTGAAGAAGGCAATATATGGACTGAAACAAGCTCCTCGGGCTTGGTATAATGAACTGAAGGAGTTTATTTTTTATGTGGGATTTGTCAAGTCGGAATCTGATGCCTCACTTTTCATTCGCACAGTGTCGAATAGTGTATTGTATGTCCTGGTTTACGTCGATGATATCATCATCACCGGGAACACTACATCAGATGTACATTGGGCTATAATGTGTCTCGCTGGACGATTCTCCATCAAGGATCTCGGAAACCTTAATTTTTTCCTAGGAGTTGAGGTGCTCCGTGTTGCAGATGGGATTACACTATCACAGTCCAATTACGTGAATGAAATCCTCTCCGAAGAAAACATGAAGGACTGCAAGTCGGCTAAAACTCCGATGAGTGCCACTGAATTGCTCCAACTAAATGATGGAGCAGAACCGACTGATGCCACTCGCTATAGGAAAGTTCTTGGAAAACTCCAGTACTTATCGTTCACTCGTCCAGATATCAGCTTCTCAGTAAATAAATTGTCACAATTTATGCACTCCCCGTCTGAAGTACACTGGAAAGCACTCAAACGAGTGCTTAGGTATCTGCAAGGAACAATTCATCTTGGTCTTCGCATTCAGAAAGCCAATGATTTTAAACTCCACATGTACGCTGACGCAGATTGGGCTGGCGATGTCAGTGATCGCGCCTCCTCTACTGGATACATTCTGTTTTTCGGACAAAATCCTGTAAGCTGGTCATCTAGGAAACAACGGACAGTTGCTCGCTCATCAACTGAAGCTGAGTATCGTGCAGTTGCAAGTGCAGTGGCTGAAACAAATTGGGTGACAAATCTGCTGCACGAACTAAATGTTTCAATTCCACAAGCACCAATCATCTACTGTGACAATATTGGTGCAACGTATCTGTGCGAAAATCCGGTTTTCCATAGCCGTATGAAGCATATTGCTGTGGATTTTCACTTTGTTCGAAAGCAGGTTCAGCAGAAACAAGTGCGCATTGTTCATATACATGTTGCGGATCAGCTCGCGGACACACTCACCAAAGCTCTACCAAAGCCAGCATTTGACAGACACTTATTCAAACTAGGCGTTGTTACACATTGCCTATAAATAGGTGATTCATTAGCATTAACCAAAAAATCATCCCCAAAAAAGAAACACAAATAAACAATAACATTTAAAAAAAAACAGATAAAAAAAAGTACAACAAAAAAGATTAAAAATGGAGGCATCAAAGAAGCTTTTTGCATTGTTTCTCGTTTGCATTGTTGTGTTTTCATCATATGTGCATGCCTCTAAATCTGATGAAGAAAGTAATACAGAAGAATTTAGAGAAGCATTTAAAAAAGGATTTGAAGAAGGATTTAATAAAGTCATGAATGAATACCTAGGTTGTTTGAAAGAGTGTGAGAATGAATGCTCCAATGAAGGATTTGTACATGGTCATTGTGAGAAAAAGTGTAGCAGTGATTGCAAGACTAAGGTGCTTAAAGGTATATATATTTTTATTTTATTTTTTCAAACTGCTTTAAATTGTTTTTCTTTGAGCCGAGGGTCTATCGGAAACAGTCTATCTACCTTCTAAGGTAGGAGTAAGGTCTGCGTACACTTTATAATTTCCAGACCCCACTTTGGGGATTACATGTATGTTGTTGTTTTACCACGTGATAGTACGTTAATTTTTTTGAATCAAAGTAATATACCTGATAATACAAAGGATTCTTACAGTATATTTTACTGTAATTTAATATGTGATGTTAATTACAGAGTTACAATTTTACTGAATTTAAATTATATACACTGAGAACTTACAAAAACTTTACATGCACTGTATGTAGTTTAGCCTATTGTAACACATTAATGTTTTATCATACATGGTACTACCTTATAAATAATCATAATTGTGCAATTACGAGCTACTTCACCTCGTCAGTGCAAAATTAAATTACTTATATTATTATCAGATTGTTGACTAATTATATTTATCATAAAAATTTACATGTAATTAATTATCATATAATTGACCTGACTATATAGAAAGTTCTCTTGTTTCCATTTTCTAATTTATTATCTTCTATTTTCGCAGCTCAACCCGAGAACCTTAAAATTTTGAAGAATCCTTGAAGATGGACCAAAGGAGGCAAAACATTCCTTGGTATAGAAAATATAGGGAAAGAAGAACAAAGCAGTGGTTTCTCATTTTTATTTTAATTTATTCATTCATTATTTACCACTGTACTTGGAATTTTCTTTTATTTTTTGTCGATAAGATTATATTATATTAATTAACAATAAAAAAATAGGGAGCATTAAGTGTTACAAAAGAGGGAGAGCTCATCTGTGACACTGCTTGTAATTGTCAAGATTCAATAAAATCGTTTGTTTGCTAGTTATTGTTGTTTCTCCCCAGTCAATAGCAGCTAAATTCATTTGTTTTTATTTTTTATTTTATGTCTGCTTAATTTTCTTGATATTTTGGGCAACATTCCTTTTTCGGTTTAATTTTTTAAACACAAACATACAGTTTGAATCAAAATTAATGAGTTTTGTGGAATGCCTAATTATTAGTGTAACTCTGTCCCTAATCTAACTTGGCTGGTGGATCAGTGAATGGTTTGTAAATCAAATCCAAAAGGTTGGAAGAAGTTACACTTTCATTATTTTATTTGGATCTTAAACATCACAATGGATTGCAAACATTCAGGAACTTTTTTTTTATCTGTATATACAATTACGATATATTATGGGGTGTTATAAACGTATTGCACAGACTTTTTGGTAATGAAAGTTGCTATGTCATTTTGTTTTAAGTGTTTTTTTTTTTTGGGCAATAAAATGATTTCATTACCAAGTGGAAACAGTTACAGCGCAAATAACCTGAGGTTGGACATTGTCCCAACCTTCAGGATGTTCTTATGCTCATCTATGACTTACTACACTATGGATACCAATTCAGCTGCTGAAACACACTTGCTAGTCTAGGAAATTTTTGACCTCTAAAGACAATTTCTTGCACCAGGTGCCTGATAAGTATTTCTGCTAACCTTTTTTTTACTTTGAAACACTCTTAAGTTCCTTTCCTGCCATAGAAAGTAGATGCCAGCACTTAGCACCATTCTGTACACTTCAGCTTGTGCTGATCTTCCACTATAGTGCCCTGTTGCCCATTGTAGTTCATCTTCCCATTGCATAACTTGTCTATGTATACCCTGCCAATGTAGTAGTCTTTGCCACACCTCTGCTGAAAATTCACACTGGAAAAACAGGTGGTTGACACTCTCATCACACACGCTGCACAATGGACATGTAGTTGCTATTGTCACACCTCACTTTGCGAGTCTATCCCTTGTGTATATTCTGTTGGGTGCTACTAGTCTCAGTAGGAAGATCCACTTTGGTGCACCAACATTGTTACAGACCAACCTCCGCCAAGGTACTTTTTCAAACTGGCCCCTGTGTAGCATATACATCTTGCTAATTGAGAATGTTTCCATGGCTAATAATTGAGACATCTAAAGTCCAGCCTGTTGGACATACTTCCCAGCTTTGACAATCTTTTGCATAAACCAGGAAGCTTGTTTGCATTCGGCCTCCCATATCTTCCCACTTCCCCGATAGTACACATGAACCCACTTTATCCACAATCTGTCCTTTTTCAAACTTAGGTTCCACAGTTGTTTACATATGGTAGCCTTATTCCATATCTCTAAGTAGATGAAATTTACCCCCCAGATGTTTTGGGATAGCATAGTGTATCCCATGCTAATAATGCCTTTTTTGGTTCTGCTTTGTCACATGTCCATCGAAAGTTCTGCAAATGGTAACTATCTTTAATGACCTTCTTTGGCAACACAAATACTTGGGTCCAAAATGTTTGTATAGAGAACAGTACACTCTTGATCAGCAGTTCCCTCCCTGCATACGATAGGAATCTATCCAAGGAGTGACTCTTCCTAGCATCTTCTCCACTAGTAGTTGACATTGGGCAATGGACAGTCTTTTAGAACTCAATGGAATACCTAGGTATCTGAATGGCAACTCCCCTTTTTGGAATCCTAGTAGTGCTAGGATTTGTTCTTGTTGGACTGGATGCACCCCACCAAAGTATATAGCACTCTTTGATGCATTTTCTATTAATCCTGAAGCTACTGAGAATTCTAGGAAGCTTTCATACATTAGTCCCACTGTTTTTGTGTCCCCTTTGCAAAATAGTAGTAAATCATCTGCAAAGCCTAGCTGGATAATTTTTGTATTAGCACACTTGAGGTGGTACTTAAAATCAAGGTTCCTTGTGACTCTTTTTAGTCTTTTGCTCAGGTATTCCATAACAAGCACAGAGAGGAAGGGAGACATGGGGTCTCCTTGCCTCAGTCCCCTCTTTGCCACAAAAGGGTTTGAAGGTTTACCATTGATGGTGATTGAGTATGATACTGTAGTAAGGCATAATATTATCCATTTGATGAACTTTGCTGGAAAATGCAACCCTTGAAGCATTTGCTCTATAAATACCCATTCCACATAATCATAGGCCTTTTGCATATCTATCTTGATCATGCACCTAGCAGAAATCCCCTTCCTTCCATAGCCTTTCACTAGTTCATGACTTAGGATTACATTGTCAGTAATAACCCTCCCTAGTACGAAAGTTGCTTGGCTTTGATCAACCAAACTGTTCATTGCTGTCTGTCGTTTGTTGGTAATGACTTTGGATATGACTTTGTATAGTACTGTACAACATGAAATGGGCCTGAAGTCTTTTTTATTGTCATTGGGTTTTTGATTTTGGGGATAAGTGTTACAGCTGTGCAGTTGATTGGTTTATAGAGTTCATCTATGCTGAAGAATCTCAGGACTGCATTTGTTATACCCTGCACCACCACCTCCCAACTTTTCTTAAAGAAAAGTGCATTGTATCCATCATAGCCAAGTGCCTTGTGATCATCTATACCCATGAGTGCATCCTTTATCTCCTCACTTGTAACAGGTTGCATAAGTTTTAGTTGTTGTTCTCTTTGTAACACATGGCCCTCTGATAATACCTCTTCGTGAATTACTGGCAATTGAGCTACTGAGGACCTCAACAGTTGCTTATAGAACCCTATGATCTTTATTTCGATATCTTTTTCATTTTGGATAGTGGCTCCTGTCAGGGTGTTTAGCTGTCTGATTTGATTTTGTGCAACCCCGCCTTTCATGCAAGCAAAGAAGTATGCATTATTAGAGTCACCTAGCTGTAACCATCTAACTCTAGACTTTTGTCTCAGTATGCTTTCTTCAATGGTTGCCCATTTCTCTAGTTGTTGTCTCAGCTCTCTTTCTCCCTCAGTCATCATAGCCAGGATGGTTGGATCCCTCATTTGTATTTGGACTGCAGCCAGTTCCTGCCGGTACTTTTGCACATTGTCATTCACTTTTGAGTATTCTCTAGTGTTTAGGAGCTTCAATTGTTGCTTAACTTTCTTCAGCTTATACCAGATATGTTGCATTCCCATTCCTCTACTAGTATGTGCCCATGTCTGTTGTATAATCTCCAAGAAGTCAGGGTGATCAGCCAAGTGGTTGAAAAACTTGAAAGGTCTAGGTTCTCTTATTGGATAATCTGTAATTTCCACTGCCAATGGGGAGTGATCAGAGCAGTGGGGGTCAAGTGCAACAGCTTCCAAGTGAGTGTAGTTTGTCATCCATACTCTATTCACTAGGACCCAATCTATCTTGCTCCAAGTATGATTATTAGGCCAGGTGTATCTTCTGCCTAATGTTTTCAATTTAGTAATTCCAGTGTCCAATAAACAAGCATTGAAGTTAGCTACCTCAAATTCCTATATTGGATTCCCATATATTCTGTCATTTATTTCCCTTACTGATTGAAATCCCCTAGGATCACCGAAGGGCCCTGTAGCCTGCTATCAATATCCCTTATTGCATCCCATAATGGTCTTCTATCTGCTATGGTATGCAAACCATACACAAATGTCTTATGAAATTCCATCTGTATGCCATGAACCATAACTTTTCCATGAATAAATTGGTTTTGGATATCTATGGGTTGAAACCTCAGCCAATTTGTGTCCGATAGGATCCATAATCTACTCTTCCAAGTACCATCATATTTCTAGCAAGCATCCCAGCCTGGTGCTATTTTGTTTTTAATTCTACTAGCATGTGCTTCAGCAATTTTATGTTCTAATATAGCTATCATACCTACATTATTTTGCTTAATAAACTTCACTAACTCAGTCTGCTTGTAGACTTTATTGAGGCTCCTAATATTCCAGGCTATCATCTTCATTGGGAACTAATAGAATCAGGAGGTCTCACCACTGTGCCAATCTGACCACCTTGTCTCTGTTGGAGCATCCTCTGGGTATTTCTCTGTTGCATTGGAGAGAATTCTAATGGGCTGAATACATTTGCAGTCACAATCCCTTGTTGCTGGTCATTTTGCACTTGTTTGTTTGGTGCCTTAGTATTCCCCATCTGAGCTTTTGGAGCAAGATTATTCTCCTGCTGGTTATTGGAGCTTGCAGCACCCTGCTGGTTGGGTTCTGCATCTCGTTTTTGCCAGTTCTTTACATTTTTTGCACCATGCTCATGTCTCCTAGTAGGTGCTTTAGGCTCCTCTTCCACTACATGCTTGTTAGCAGGTGCTTTAGGTTCGCATACATGACCCACTTGCAAACATGTTGGGCAATATGTTGGCTTCCACTCAAACGTGACAGGCTGCTCAAACATTTTTCCATTCGGGTCTTGTAACTTTAGTGTATTTGGCAGAGGTTTTGTAATGTCCATCTTGACAAGTAGACGTGCATACGAAATCCTCTCCATACTGGTTGTGCAAGCAGTATGGAGACATGAGGCCTTAGTGTCGACCCTTGTTGCCACATAAAGTAGGCTTCGTGGTGACCTTATTTGCTATAAACACTGGGAAAACTTTCTGTGGCAACTATTTTATCGCTATTGTAAGTTTTTAATGGCGCCTCGGTCACCACTCTAGGCAGAAGAGAAGCCAAAATTTGAAGTTAATGAATTCGGGGTTTATGTTCTTTTAAATTTCTAGATTCTAAATTAATAATTTCTTAAGATGGCCTATAATTTAGAATAAACCTACTGAGTTCGACCAAACCCGTAAGCTATATTGTAGCTCCACTTCAGTGGCGGCCCTAGATGGGTCATGACTCTTAATTGTCGCTACTAAAAACTATCACTCACTCATTATAGCCAACGACCCTTGGGTTGCCACAAGAACCTTTGGTGGCGATTATTAGCATTTACTGACGACTTAGTATCTAGAAATAGTCCGATTTCCTAATGATTTTTCCGATTCCATAATCGGCATCCTTGATAATTTTTGTATGTGGTCTGAATCAGAGGCGGACCTAGTGTATTATGAGAGGTGACACGTGCCTCCGATAACTTCAGAAAATACTCTATATATATGTGTATATATCTTAAATGTTTATCATATATTTAAAAATATCCCTCAAGCATATCTGCTGGAGTGGTCCATTTAGTCAGCGTGCCCTTAGGCTTTTGTTCTTGGCCACGCAACCCGAGTTCGAACCTAGGCTGCAAGATTTATTTTTCATTTTCGTTTTTAGTTGATAATTGAAAAAAAAATGCATAAAAAAAGAAGGCAATAATTGAAAAAAATGCATAAAAAGAAGGCGTTGTTGCCTGGTTTCAAACAGACAACCTATTGCTTATAAAGGGGTGCCCACCACCAGTCCACAACATGAGTTTCATGCAAATGTACCATTTAATTTATATTTAATTATACGCTAGTACATTAGGTCTATGGGTGTTAGTAAAATTTTAAGACGGTTGTGCATGACATCTCTTCGACTAACGTGCATCTGCCTTTGGTGTTGTCCCTGTCGTCTTCCATTCTTGGTTCCGCCTCTGGTTTGAATAATCCATTAACTTTAAAATGAAGAAGACATACAACGAAACTATATGTTACAAGGGCAAATTTGGAGGGAAGAATTTGGAATTATCCCTTTTCTTTATTAAGGTTTATATATGACGCATACCTCTCATGAGTCAATTTAAGCTACATATTTAGCTCAAATCAACCCAACTTTTAGATGGACAACAGATCAAATGAGCCGAGCTAATAAATATGTGGGTATTTGATCCACTCAAACTTGGACGAATTGGGTATATCATATTTTCATAAAATTAGATTTCTTGTAAAAAGGTTGTAAAACTAAATAAAGTTTGTAAAGGATCAAAAATCCAATTCTCCCATTAATACATGAAGCGGGAAATCCAAATTTAAAGCATATTTATAGGGAAGAGAAAAAATGATGGATGACCTTGCTAGTTAACTTTGAAGTAGTCTTGATGTTATTAAATTATGTACTCTAGACAAATCATAATTTGTAACAATTCCTAAATTTTAGTAAACTAAGTCTTCATTACCAACCAAAGAATTACCACAAGCACAAACAGAAATTTCCTACAAAATTGGATATACCACCAATTTAATTTGAGGTATTTTAAAGTCCCAAAACACCTATAAATAGGAGATTCAATAGATAAATAAAAGTCTAACAAAATAAATTAAAAATTAAAAATGGAGGTATCAAAGAAGCTTGTTGTAGTGTTTCTTGTTTGCATTGTTGTGTTTTCGTCATATGTGCATGTCTCTAAAGCTGATGAGGAAAGTAATGGAGAAAATTTTAAAAATGCATTTGAAACTGCTGCAAATGAATACTCAGTTTGTGTCAATGATTGTGAGAAGGAATGCTCCAATGCAGGATCCGGACACACTTATTGTGAGATGAAGTGTGACACTGAGTGCAATGCTAAGTTGCTCAAAGGTAATTATTTTTTGTGCATTCAGTGTAATTTTAACACATGATAGTACGTAAATTATATTAAAAAAATCAAATCAGAGTTATATATCTAATAAACAAAGGATTTTTACCTTATATTTTAGGATCGTTTTAAGGGTAAAGACATGCATAAAAACACATACTCTCAAACTTGTCCGAAATTCTCTACACACTTATTCTTTGTGGACATATAACCCCCTGAACTATTTTAAATGAAACAGAAGAGAGATAAGGAGGAGGTAGCAAGGCTTCTCGTTTCATCGAGTAAGGTAATGAAAGGAAAGAAAAAGATGATTTGAATAAGAAAAAAAAAAAGAAAAAGGAAATGAATAAGATATTTTTTTTAAATAATAATAATAAAATATGCACATATTAGAGCGTGTATGTCACCGCTTTAACACGGATCTGGGTAGAGAAAAAGACCAAAATCATTCATAATGTTTGAGTTTGAATCAAAATCATACATATTCTTTCACATGGAACACTAATAGTACATTATGTTTGCATAAGTGGTGCACTTTTAGTCAAACTCTCAAATAAATTTAACGAAAAAGAACAAAAATGCCCCTGAACTTTTAGAAAAGGTATAAAAATACCCTTTATTCATCTATTTTGTTAAAACTACCCCTCAATTCAACTTTTTGGCTCATTTATTCCCCTTGACTAACGGACAACACTAATTTTTTTAAAAAATAAATAAATAAATTGCACATGACATTTTATTACTGAAAAATTGATTTATTCTTTTAAAAATAAATCTGAAAACTCGTTATTTGTAGAATAAGGAAAAATATTTTTTCAACATCCGTTTCTTTAAAAAACAAATGTAGTAAGCCTTATATATATATATATATATACATATAAACAGAATTGGATTTTCATTAAAACATGTGGAATTTTTTTAAGTTTGGAAAACTTTTTTTAACGGGTGGAAACCCCATTTTTTTTTTAGAAAATTTTTAAATCTGAAAAACTGATTGTTTTTTTAAGTAAAATGTGCAAAACTAATACTCCATAATTTTCTTCTAGATTTAAAAAAAGAAGAAGATAGTTTTATGGTTTTTTTTAAACACAGTTTTTCCATAAAAAATTTAATTTTTTCAGATTTTTATAAAAATCTAATTTTTCACATTTTGAAAAGAAAAAAAATTAGTGTTGTCCGTTAGTCAAGGTTTTACTCGTTAAAAAAAAGTTTTCCAAATTTAAAAAAAAAACAAATTTAAAAAAATTCTAAGGTTTCAAATTTCTTTTTAAAAAAATAAATCAATTTTTCAGTAATAAAATGTCATGTGCAATTTATTTATTTTTTTAAAAAATAGTGTTGTCCGTTAGTCAAGGGGAATAAATGAGCCAAAAAGTTGAATTGAGGGGTAGTTTTAGCAAAATAGATGAATAAAGGATATTTTTATACCTTTTCTAAAAGTTCAGGGGCATTTTCGTTCTTTTCCGTTAAATTTATTTGGGAGTTTGACTAAAAGTGCACCACTTATGCAAACATAATGTACTATTAGTGCTTCATGTGAAAGAATATGTATGATTTTGATCCAAACCCAAACATTATGGATGATTTTGGTCCATTTCTCGATCCGGGTATGCCGTAAAGAATAAGAGTGTAGTTGAGAATTTTAGAAATATTTGAGGGTGTTTTTATGGTTGTTCCCTAGTCTTAACTTGTGATAAATATAACATACGTTAGTTATAGTTTACCGAATTTAAGTTACACTAAGAACTTAAAGATTTTTGTAGTCTAACTATGTAGTTAGCCTATTGCAAATATTAATGTTTATCATACATGTTATTACCTCGTAAATAATCATAATTGTGTAATCACTGGCTACTTCACACTATTTTTAACAGCTTGAATTTCTCAACACAAACACTTATGTAATAGTAATCATTGAATGAAATTACACTAAAATCAGTGGCGGACCTATGTATGGAGTTATGGGTGCTGAAGCACCCATTGGGTTTAGCTAAATTGTATTATATATGCGTGAGAATATTTTAAAATGCCAATAAAGTGACCATGAGCACCCATGTTTGGTTTCTATGATCATTGTAAAACGTATATCAAAATTAGTGAAGCAGCTACGACTTATAAATTCTAGATCCGCTATTGACTTAAATATAGAAAACACTAACGGAATTAAGAACAACAATTAACTAGGAATTAAGAGAACAATGAAAGGATATTCAGAAGAAGATGAGAAAGAAGAGAATTGGGGATGAGAAGCACAGTCTTTGCCTAAGCATAATCACAAATGCATAAACTGTTCTTCTCAACTGTAATCCTTTCAAAAAGTTACGCCGGTTACCCTTCTTTTGGGGTGGTCTTCAAATATTGCCCTTCATATTTGTGGTCTTTTAAGTTTTGCCCTTCGCTTGAAAAATGGTTTTATACCTGAGATTCTGGATTTGAACCCCCGCTCAGGCATAAATTAAAAAAAAAAAATCAAGCTAAGGCTTAGGCCGCGTGTACTTGAAAAATATTGACCCAAGCCTTGCTTTGTGATTTTTTTTTTTAATTTATGTTTGAGCAGGGTTCGAACCCAGAACCTCATGATTTCTACGCGAAGCTTAGGATTGCAACGCGAAGGACAATAATTAAAGACCAACATTTTGAGCGGCAAAAACTAAAGACCATTCCAAAAGAAGGGCAATCCTGCGAATTGCCCTAATCCTTTTAGCTAGTTATTAATTGGGCTTGGGTCCCAAACAAGATTTTGTGCAGGGCTTCCAGTTCAGTTGCTTCTCGGCCCATTAATTGGTTGTGTGACATTGGGCTGGGGCTGGATCATAACACCATTTGAGTGAAAAATACTTAAACTCGTTATTATCAGACTATGAATTAGTGTTTATCATAGAAATTTACAAGTAAAGTTACATATAATTGACCTGATTATAAAAAGTTGTCTTGTTTTCATTTTCTAATATATTATTATCTTCTATTTTCGCAGAAAAACTCGAGAAACTGACAAATTTCAAAAAACCATGAAGTTGACCAAAGGATGCAAAACATTCCTTAGTATAGCAAATATAGGAAAAGAAGAATAAAGCAGTTGTTTTTCTTATTCATTCATTTACCACTAGTATACTTGCAATTTTTTTTTGGTTGATAAGAGTTTGTTATATTAATTAAGGATAAAAATTACAGGGAACATTGAGTGTTACAAATGAGAGAGAACTTATATGTGACACTCATGTAATTGTAATTTTTCAAGATTCCATGAAATCGTTTTTTTCTCTAATTACTGTTGTTTCTCTCTGAGTCAAAAGCTGCTAATTACATTTGTTTTTACTTTATTTTATGTCTTCTTATATTTTGATATTTTGGGTGATATTCCATTTTTTTTTTTTTGTGTGTGGTTTAAATCCTATTTTGGCAATGGCAGAGACACATAGAGTGAAGCGGGGCCGAATCAGGATTTAACTTTATGAATTTTCTAAATTTTAGGATAAAGACATTATATGTTGATATTTGATTCTAAATTATAATTCAAAAAGTGATTCTTTATTCATTTACTTCTCTGGATGTATATATGACGTTTTCTTCCCACTACAAAAAAATTAGTAATTGCAGAGGTTGAAAATTACAATTCGCGCAGGTTTTAGCCTCCTTTAGCAAATAGCGGAGGCAAAACTAGAGGCGGAGGGGCTTTGAATTTAGCGGGTGCCACAATTTTCTTCAATATACATCTTGTTAGGAACGTGTATTTGGGTTGGGTTCATCTCTTTTTAGTTTGTTCAGGTCAACTCATAGGTTTTGTTTTTTAACTTGCAAATATGAAATTACTTGTCAAAGATAAAGAAACGAACATAATTAACATCTTAAACAAGGAATCACACCCATTAACAACAAAAGTAAAATCAACATTTTCACTAAATTTGTATCTCATGCATATTAAAAAATGAATTTGCTCAAGTAAAATAACATCTTCAATAAGGGAATTACACCAATCAAAATAAGAAAAATAATAGAAAAACTCTGCAATTGGTAAATATCCCCCATAAGTAAGAATTAGATAAACTACAAGTTTTCAAAAATAAATCATAAATTTCATATTTTTTCTAAGCAGTGCTTATGAAATTTTCATCACAATTTAACTAGTAAAGTAATTTAAATTGAATTTAACAATTATAGAATAACACAAATTTTTATAATACACTCCCTTGGTCCATTTTTATTTGTCCACTTTTACTTGTAAGTTATATAGTTTGAAAAATCAAGACATAATTTACCATTTTATACCTATTTTACCCTTATTATTATGTAATCCAATTCATTTCTCTTTTTTTTTTTTTTGCTTATTAAGAGTGACCCAAGTCAAATATAGACAAGTAAACATGGACGGAGGGAGTAATAAAAAAATTATAAAAAAAATTGAATTTTGATCTCAACACAAAATTCTTATTGAGACCCAAGTTTTTTGATTTAAATACTCACAGATTTGAGATTAAGAGAAATGCTTAATTTAAGGGATTTTAAAATTTCTATTTGTGTGTTCTCGCTAGAGATCACAGATAAAATAATAGAAAAAAGAAAAGGCAATATAACTAATAAAAAGATAGATAGAAAATTGGGAGAGCCGAAAGGGGAATTACTAGAACAAAGCAAGTAAAAAAGCATAAAGAAAAACAGGACTCAAAAAATGTTCAAGATCGATTCAAACTTGTGTCTACCAGCCGTGACACTTTTGCCTAATTTAAGATTGGGGGTGACAAGATAAAATATTTAACATAATTTAAGCAAATATCAGCATAACTATATAAAAAAATTATTAATCTATGAGGTGCCATGTCACCCCCACCCCTGGGTAAAACCTCCGCAAATTACAACTTTCAACTTCCGCAAATTACCCATTTGTTTGTAATGTTCAAAGACGATATTTTTTTTCTTTTATTGTTTGGTTCTAGAACGTGTTAGGTTGCTTTGCATGTTGGGGTACTTTAGTTTAAAACTTCTGTCTTTTTCACGGCTGTGTAGAACTTTTAAAATTTATGTTAAAGTTTACAACACTTTATTAACTTATTAATTTATTCAGAACTTTTAGAAATATATAAATTAGCAAAATTAAATATTTCATTGCGATTGTGTTTCATGTCTCGGGACTTAGGCCTTGTGCTCTGTTGCTGGTAACACTCTGTTGCTGGTAACACCAACATCTTGTCTATGGCAAGGCAAATGAAGGGGTTGGGGTGGTCCGGGTCGGATTGACCACTCCATCTGATCGGGAATGTTAATCTAGCTCGAGTGGAGCCATTTTTTTTTTAGTTTATGAATATTGGATCATATATATTTTTCTTTCACTTCGTGGGATCTTAATAAATTTTTTGTATATATTAAACAAGTTTTTAACACAAACACAAAAATTTGAATGATCAAAGTTATTGAGTTATGCCGACCCCATAATAATTACCACCATAACTTCATCCCTGGTCTAGCTGTAACTTGGCTGGTGGATCATCAGATGGTTTTTAAAACAAATTCAAAGGATTAGAAGCATTTTCATTATCATTAGTAATGTCTCCAAACATTACTTGCCACGAAAACTAGGAAAACTTAATGTGCCAACTACTAATGGTCTATTCTGTATTAACAGTGCTTATATTATGATTGGCAAACTTAAAAAAGAATAAGGCTTATATTACCATTCATACTTATAGACTATAGTTGACAGACCTTAGAATTTATAGGTTTCGGGTTAAGTAGGACTAAAATAGAGCATCGAGAGTGCAAGTTCAATGACGTAACGCATGAGGGGAGGTGGAAGTGAAGATCAATGTACAAGTCATACCTAAGAGATGAAATCTCAAGTATCTTGGTTCCATAATCCAAGGAGACGGGAAGATTGATATTGATGTCACACATCGCATTGGAGCGAGGTGGATGAAATGGAGGCTCGCGTCTGGTGTACTCTGCAATAAGAGTGTACCGCCCAGGCTTAAAAGTAAGTTCTACATAGTGATGGTTAGACCAACATTATTGTATGAGGTAGAGTATTGGCTTGTCATAAATGCACACATTCAGAAGATGAGTAGCGGAAATAAGGATGTTCAGATGGATGCGTAGGCATACTAGGAGAGATATGATTAAGAATGAAGTTATATGGGGCAATATGGGATGACCCCTTGGGCGGACAAGATGAAGTAAGTAAGGCTTCTAAGATGGTTCGGGCATGTGAAGAGGAGGTGCATAAATTCACTAGTACGTATGTGTGATAGGTTGGTTGTCGTAGGAGTTAGGAGAGGTAGAGATAGGCCAAAGAAGAAAACTGGGGGAGGTCTTAAATAGGACATGGTATAACTTCAGCTTACTAAAGATATGACCCTAAATAGAAAGGTATGGAGATCGAGAATTAGGATAGAAAGTTTGAAGCCTTTAAAATGGACCAACGGATGCAAAAGAAGAATAAAGCAGTGGCCAGTGGGTTTTCATTTCTACTAACTAATCAATCATTTATTTACTATTGTATTTGTACTTTTTAAGATCCAATAAAATCGTTTCTTTTTCTAATTACTGTAGTTTCTCCCGTGTCAATCGCAGGTAATTTCATTTTTTTTCATGTCTTCTTGATATCTTAGTTAATTATTTCGGTCACCTTTTCTAGTAATAATTAGTCCGATTGACTAAAATATCTCTTTAGAATTAATACTAATTGAATTTAATTTATATATTGTAAATCAGGTTATTCTTATATATTGTAACAGAAAGCGAGGTTGAAATGGTTAGGGTATGCACGGAAGCCTCACGATCGAGGTGTGAGAGGTTGACTATGGATTCAGGAGAGACAAAGGTAGGACGAATAAGTATTAGGGAGAGATAATTAGATATGACTTGATGCAGCTGCAGCTTACTGAAGAATGAACTTAGATAGAAGGTTGTTGGGAACGCGGATTAGGGTATAAGGCTATTAGGTATTTGAGCGTTGCCTTGATTGTCCTTCCATATTGATAGTCGTAGTATTTCTTTTATAATTTATTGTCCTTTGATATAGTTAGTGTATGTTGCTTTTCGTACTTTGATTATCGTATTATTATGTTTTAGTTATTGTTCCTTTTTTTTTTCTTGAGAATGTTTTGTCTTGCTTTTAGAGTTTTTTGCCATGGTTTCATCTTCCCCATTATTTCTTATTTTGATCTGCTTTAATACATTTTTTCTTGAGCCGAGGGTCTACTGAAAACAATCTATTTACCTCTCAAGGTAGGAGTAAGGTCTGTGCGTATACTCTATTCTCAATCTTCAGACTCTATTTGTAAGGTTACATTGAGTATGTTGTTGTTGATCAATGATGTTATTGTAACAGATAATATGTATATCAAGATTATAAATTTCAATTTTATCAAGATTATAAATTTCAATTTTTATAAAAGATAACTTGTGAATTTTTTTAATGACTTGATTGTATTTAAATTTCTTTACAATATCAATATATATAAGTCAAACCCTTACTAATTAAAGCTAAGTTTGCTAAACTTATGTTAGGATATGTTATTTGGTACTTCTAGCTCTGACATATTGAGAGTATGTATATGTCAGTGCAACTTATTTGGTATTTCTTCCTCTGAAATATTAAAAGTATTATACTACAGATCATAAATATAATTACTCCGTCCAAATTCACGTGAAGGTGTCCTTGATTAGGGAACCAAACAGTTTTTAAAATTATAATTTTCTTAACCTTTTAAAGATATTTTAAAATATTAACCATGTTAGCATGCATACTTTCTTAGATTATAATTTTCTTAACCTTTTAAAGATATTTTAAAATATTAACCATGTTAGCATGCATACTTTCTTAGATTTTTTAAATATATAAATTTTATTTTAAACAATTTAATTAAAGAGTCTACATCTAAATTTATTGTCAAATCTAACTGTTTTTTACCCTCGTTATCGGTATTCCTTCACATAGGGACAAAAGGAGTAATAAATGGAGCTAGTTATTTTCCTAACTTAAGTTTATACTTAAAAGAAAATTTTATATTATTTTTTGAAATGGACATGTGGAAATGACTTGATGACATATCTCTTGCTTCTGGCCACGTAGGTGAAGCTCAATTAACACTCGTCTTCATGCATGGCTTTAATTTTTATGCAAATTATTATTATTAAATATATGAGACCATTTTTATCATTTTCTTTACTTAGAGATATATATGATTGAGAGTATTATCAGAAAATAATTTCGTTATATAAAACGAAAAGCAAGTTCAAGTTCTCAGAATGGCACTACTTAGAATGAAAATAACATTTCTAATATGTTCATTTCTTCTTGTTCTATTTCTAACAATCACAAACATAGGTTTTGGTATTAAAGATCCAGAGTTGCATCAATGTAAACACCAGTGTAAAGTCCAAACACAATTTGATGAACATCAAAGGAAATTATGTGTTGAAATGTGCAAAGAATATGAAATTGAGAAACAGAGGATCAGAGAACATGAACAAGGTATGATTACTATTTTTCTCAATTTATGAGGTACCATTGGAATTTTGAGAATCGAACCAAGTATTTTCTGAATATGACTATCATATATTGTTATTACTGTGAGTTATAGTATTCTTTTAATTTTTTTATAAGGCTCTATATTTAAATTCACACTTAAACTTAAAGTTAAAAGTTTGATTCTCAAAATTTGACCGATAACACAAAAATTGGAATAGAGGGGAGTATTGTCTAAGTATAGTACTCCCTCCGTCCCAATTTATATCCCTCCGTCTTCATTTATAAAATATTATTTAATTAGGTATGAAGTTTAAGAAAGAAACGAAAGATTTTAAAAATTTGTTGTCGCCGTAAATTTTTTTTATCTTCAGAATTTTTCGTTTACTCTCAATGGCATGCTTATTAGCTACAAAATATCATGGCTGGCCTAAGATTTCAAGTTCAAAAGTCTGAATTTTTTCTTAAATGCTGTTTTGAATCAAATTTTACTGCATAATAGAAACAGAGGGGAATATAAATGGATGTGTTAATCTTAATGCAAAATTACATTGTCAAATTAATCAATTCTTTTTTTAATATACATATATATGCAAGGATGATGTCGATGATAATAACAACAATGAGTACGTTGAAGGGATGAATCATGGCTATCCAAAGAAGGAATACATGAAGTGTAAGAAGCAATGTCAAAGAGAATCCCACGAAGGGCGCCACCAAGAGAGCAAGGAAAAGAAGGGGACAACACTTTTGATCTTAATTTTATTATAGATACAGAGAGAATGAAGTAGAGCTAGGTGGTAAGCGGGAATAGGAATAATTTCATACATGCTCACTTTTTATATAAAAGTCAATAAATTACTTTTGCAAGAAGAAATTCAAATCTTTTTTTTTTTTTTGCGCGGATTGCCCTTCATTTGGGGCGGTCTTTAATTTTTGCTCTTCAAATTGGTGGTGCTTAAGTTTTGTTCTTCGCCTAATATCCGAGGTTGTGTATTCGAAACTCAGCTCAGAAAAAAAAATCGCAAGACAAAATTTGCGATTCTACCTCGGGCAAAATTTTGCAAATCTAGTCAAGGAAAATTTGGGCCTTAAGGTAGAATTTGCATAGATAGAAATTCTTCCTGTGCCCATGCAAAGTCTGCATTAAGGTAGAATTTTTGCGTGAAGGATAAAATTTAAAGATAACCATTTTGAGGGGTAAAAATTAAAAATCACCCCAGCAAATGGCAATCCTGCAAATTGCCCAAGTCAAATTACCTGAAAGAGTTGGTTTTTTATGCAAAAAAATCATTGCCCAATTTTAGTTGGATAATTTTTTAATATTTGGAGTGAAAAGATGTTTATCACTGGAGTTTAACGATGCATTGTTTGTAGTCACAAGATGCTATAAGAAGCGAGAATTGAAATGTTATGTAGCAAGCACACTTGGAGCCTAAAGCATTGTTTGCCTGTCATCTCAAAAATAATACAATCCTCTGTAATGTAGAGAATCGAGAGAGTAATTCTCTTTGTGTAAATGGAATATCTATAAATTTTGTGTTTTTTTTACTACGTTTTCGCTAACATTATCTATTTTGTGTTTTTTTTACTACGTTTTCGCTAACATTATCTTACCTTTGGTTGGTATTACATGAAAGTTAATAATTCTTTTTGTAACTAAAATGTCATTCAACTCGTCTTAGTATCTAAGAAACTAGGGACATAGACGAGTATCTAAGAAACTAGGGACATTTAGCTAGATGTGACTCTTAAGTCTTTTTATTGAGAGAAGGTTACTCAAGTTTTAATTATTGAGTAGAGATGGTGTTTTTTTATTAGTGATTAAGAGGTTTTGACCTTGTTCAAAAGTTTTTATTTTGACACTTTAACCCTTAACTTTATTTTTAACACTTTGCCTTCAAGTTTTATTTTTTAACACTTTGACCCAGTCAATATAAACCCTAAAATACCAAAATGGGTCCAAACAAAAGGCGCCAATAGCTGCACCCGTTTTTGCTCTTTTCCCTCCTCTGTTCTTCTTCTTCTCCTTCCTCCATTCGTTCTTCCTCCTCCTCCTCCTTCTTCTTTTCCATCCGTCTGTTTTTCTCCCTCCATTATTCTTCCTCATCTTCCATTGCTGCTTCCCCTGCTTCTTCTTCATCCATTGTTGTTCCATTTTGAAGAATCTGATCAACAAAAGAAAAAACTAAATCACCAAATTTGTAATTTTTTTGGTTGGATTTCGTTAGAGTCTACATGGGCATTACTTCATAAGTATTGCTGCTTCTCCTGCTTCTTGTTCTTCCATTGGTGCGGCATTTTGAAGAATTTGCTCAACAAAGAAAAAAATGAAACCAGCAGATTTTGCAATTTTTTGGCTGGGCATTATTTTAGAAGTAATTTTCGCTCATTTGGTAAGTAAAATATTGTTGTTTTGTTTCAATGTTTATGTGGGTTTTGCTGTTGATTTTCCAAAAATTTATAGTAGCAATTGTACTTGTTGCAACAAGTGCTAAAGCTGCTGTATAAGAGCTTCTAAATTTTGGCAACAACTGTTGTAGTTGCTGCAGATGCTGCTGTAGTTTATGCAACAGCTATTGTAATTGATGCCACAATTACAACAGATTATGTAGTTGTTGCAACTTCTATACTAATTATTGTTAAATACGTAGTATGAATAAGTTGCAACAGATTTGTGAGTTGTTGCAAGTAGTGTATTACCTGTTGCAATAAGTATCTTACTTGTTGCAACAACTCACTGATCCGTCGGTTTTAGCTTCAGTCCAACAGAACCCAAAAACTGGACCCAAAAAAAAACTGTAGCTGACTCCAACAGATTAGTTAGTTGCTGCAACAAGTGTATTACCTATTGAAACAAGTAATTTACTTGTTGCAACAACTCATTAATCTGTTGGACATCTTCAACTATCTTTGGATTAAACAGAACTAAAAAAACTGAAGCTGACTCCAACATATTAGTTAGTTGGTGCAACAAGGATAGTACTTGTTGCAACATGTAATCCACTTGTTGCAACATCTGATTCATTTGTTCCAACAAGTCATTAAGTTATTGTATTTTGTTACTATACAATCATGACCTTTTTTCAAAAAAAAAATAAAAAATCAGGTAGCATTAATGGGGGACTCAATAACAATAGGTGTTGATTGCCATGGCGAATGGATCGAGAAGAACAATCGATATATTTGGCGATGGAAGGGTAGTCACATGTTAGAGACGATAGCGATGAGTGTCTAAAGAGATGTTGTGTTTGATGATTTTGTGAACTTAATCATCACCTATTGTGAATTAACTTGTGAACCGAAAGATCTTGCCATCACTTACATGCATAGCTCTTTTGAAAATCGGAGGGTCTTGCCTTTTAAGATAATCGATCAGGATCGCTTGCGTACTTATTTGAATGATGTAGCTAGGCCCATTTTAAGGGTCTATGTGGTTGGAAGCCAGGTAGAGAACCATAATTTAGGTCAATACCAACAAGATGTGTTAAATGATAAATTGTATGGGATAGATATGGATATGGATATTTCAGATAATGGAAGTAGGGGTGAGCCGATTCCTACACCCGAAGTTGCGATCAATACACCGTGTTCTACACAATCTTCACAGTGCATCCATGTTCAAGATGATGAAACAGGCTTTTATAAAGGAATGTCATTCAAGAACAAGGAACAACTAGCAACTATGTTGAAACTTGCTTGCGTGAAGAAAGTTTTTACACTCAAGAAGGTGATTAATTCGCGCACTGTGTATTGCTTTAGATGTGTACATCCGGAGTGCAAGTGGTGGCTGAGGGCTATGAAGCTTTTAAGTTCTGACAGATTTTATATTACAACCTACGTAAAGTATCACACATATGGTTCTGGGCATATTACTAGCCATAATCCACACGCCACAGCAAAAGTCATTGGTGAATACTTCAAAGATAGGTTTCCAGACAGTAAAGGCCCATCTACAAAAGATATGAGCTAATCATTCCGCACAAAATTGGGTTGTAAGGTAAGTTATTGGAAGGTCTGGAAGGGCATGGAGATTGCAAAATCTTTGACAAGGGGGACACATGAGCACGGGTATGCAGTGCTTGATGCGTACCGTTATATGCTTCGTTTCGCAAATCCAGGAAGCAAGACAACATTGAAGGTTGATGCTAATGGGAAGTTCAAGTACTTTTTTTTAGCCTACAAGGCTTGAATGCTTGGTTTTGTGCAAATGAGAAAAGTCATAGCTGTCGATGGGACATTCTTGAAGAGCAAGTTCGAAGGAGTGTTATTGTCAGCCGTGGCGCAAGATGTGGAGAATCATGTTTTTCGTGTGACATTTTGTGTAGTGGACAAGGAGTGTGATGTCTCATACAAATATGTTTTTGAACAAATGAGAAGCTTTGTAAATGATACCGACGAGTTGTGCATAATTTCTGATAGGCATCCAAGTATCAAAAAGGCAGTTTCAATTGTCTTCCCTTTATCTCATTATGGTTGTTGCATGAAGCACCTTGGGGAAAATCTTTGAACTACCTTTCACAATACGAAGGTCATATCTCAGTTTTATAAAGCAGCAAAATTGTACAATATAGATGAGTTAAATGACCATTTCAATCAACTTAGAGATATCGTCCCTGGGGCCGCCGAACATCTTGAACGTGTTGGATTCCACAGATGGAGCAGGGTATTCTTCCCAGGAAATAGGTATTGATACATTACCTTTCCAACAAATAACACCTCTGTTGGAACAACTAACTAACTTGTTGCAACAGGTAAGTTAGTTGTTCCAACAACTACGTTAGATGTTGCATTTTGTTATGACACAGAGACAATAACTGAAGCTCTCTCCAACAAGTAACACATTTGTTGGAACAACTAACTCACTTGTTGCAACAGGTGATTAAGTTGTTCCAACAACTCATTTAGTTGTTGCATTTTGTTATGACACAGAGACGATAACTGAGGCTCTCTCTAACAAGTACCACATCTGTTGGAACAACTAACTCACTTGTTGCAACAGGTGAGTTACTTGTTCCAACAACCCACTTAGTTATTGCATCTTGGTATGACACAGAGACCATAACTAAAGATCTTTATTTTCACAGGTATAATCTTATGACGTCAAACATTGCTGAGTCGGTGAATTCAATGTTCAATGTTGAAAGAGAGTTTCCCATTACTGATTTATTTGATGTCATAAACAGGAGATTTGCAGAAAAATTTCATGAGAGACGTATGAAGTTCATCGACTCACCAAACATCTTTGTTCCTTCAGTTGATTTTTTTTTCAAAATTTGTCAACTTGGGGAACAAGTTGTTAGCCCATCAAATACCCAACTACAAGTTCAGCATCATCGGTCACGGTGCAGTTGAGACAGTCGATCTGCAAAGTAGATCTTATACTTGTAGAGTTTTTGACCTGGACAAAATACCTTGTCCACATGCAATGGCAGCGCTTCGTGTCCAATATGGTGACGACTTTGGAAGGCGGATTTATGACTACTAATCTCCATATTATAAGGTGGAGAATTAAATAATTGCATATTGTGAGGAAATTTATCCTGTGCCTTCTGAAGAATATTGGGAAGTTCCTTTGGAGATTTTAGAGAAAGAGATACCTCCTCCATATATTGATCCAAGAAAACCCGGAAGAAGGCGGACAAAGAGGAGGCGCGGAATCGGGGAATCATTTCCAACGAGGAAAAACAAATGCTCCTTATGCAAAACAGCTGGCCATAAAAAAACAACATGTCCAAGCCTAAATTCTCCATAGTTGTAAATTGCATAATGCTTTAACAATAGTTATCTGTTGGAACTTTATGACATTGTAATGTTATTGTTTCTTAGCATGGTAATTTATGTTTAACTTCCAGCAAGCAATAAATTTGTTGCAACAACCAAGTTATATGTTGGTGTTTTTCAACTAAGTTATGTGTTACAACATGTGTTTTATCCAACACGAGTAAGGATTTGTTTAACAACTTAATCACTCAAAAGAAACAAATATTACAATTGTTGCAACAGATTCTATATATGCTGCAACAGATATTGTATTTGCTACAACAGATATTGTATTTGCTGCGACGGATACAATAGCCGCTGCAACATATACTATAGTTGTTGCAACATATATTCTACTTGCTGCAACATATATTGTACTTGTTGCAACAGATATTGTACTTGCTGCAACGGATATGATAGCCACTCCAACAGATACTATAGTTGTTGCAGCAGATTACTCACATGCTGGAGCAGATACTATACTTGTTGCAGAAGATTATTCACATGCTGCAGCAGATACTATACTTGTTGCATCAGATACTACTTGGTTCACCCATATTTAGTGATCAACTACTCGATTCACCCATATTTAGTGATAAACAAAGGAAATCAATCATATTTAGTAATAAACAATGGAATACTTAATCAATTTGATGTATTTTTAGTCAGCGAAGAGGATCTTCTAAGCCAGCATGCACTAAATCGAGTGATCATTAGAGCGAATTGATGTGAACTACTCGATTCACCCATATTAGTGATAAACAAAGGAAATCAACCATATTTAGTGATAAACAATGGAATACTTAATCAATTTGATGTATTTTTAGTCAGCGAAGAGGATCTCCTAAGCTAGCATGCACTAAATCGAGTGATCATTAGAGAAAATTGATGTGAACTACTCGATTGACCCATATTTAGTGATAAACAAAGGAAATCAACCATATTTAGTGATAAACAATGGAATACTTAATCAATTTGATGTATTTTTAGTCAACAAAGAGGATCTCCTAAGCGAGCATGCGCTAAATTGAGTGATCATTAGAACGAATTGATGTGAACTACTTGATTCAGCCATATGTAGTGATAAAAAAGGAAATCAACCATATTTAGTGATAAACAATGGAATACTTAATCAATTTGATGTATTTTTGGTCAGCGAAGAGGATCTCCTAAGCCAGCATGCACTAAATCGAGTGATCATTAGAGAAAATTGATGTGAATTACTCGATTCACCCATATTTAGTGATAAACAAAGGAAATAAACCATATTTAGTGATAAACAATGAAATACTTAATCAATTTGATGTATTTTTAGTCAGCGAAGAGGATCTCCTAAGCCAGCCTGCACTAAATCGAGTGATCATTAGAGCGAATTGATGTGAACTACTCGATTCACCCATATTTAGTGATAAACAAAGGAAATCAACCATATTTAGTGATAAAAAATGAAATACTTAATCAATTTTCAAGTGCATTGTTGTAAGAACTAAGTAAATTGTTGCAACAGAAGATTCATATGTTCCAACAGATGCCTTACTTGTTGCAACAACTAAGTAAATTGTTGCAACAAAAGATTTATATGTTCCAATAGATTCCTTACTTGTTGCAACAACTCAGTAAATTGTTGCAACATAAGATCTATATGTTCCAATAGATTCCTTACTTGTTGCAACATCTTCAGCAACTGCTGGATTATTTGCAACAGAAGATCCATTTGTTTCAATAGATTCTTTACTTGTTGCAACAACTTAGGTAAGTTAGTTGTTCCAACAACTCACTTAGTTGTTGCATTTTGTTATGACACAGAGACAATAACTGAAGTTCTCTCCAACAAATAACACATCTGTTGGAACAACTAACTCACTTGTTGCAACAGGTGATTAAGTTGTTCCAACAACTCACTTAGTTGTTGCATTTTGTTATAACACAGAGACAATAACTGAAGCTCTCTCCAACAAGTAACACATCTGTTGGAACAAATACCTCACTTGTTGCAACAACTAAGTAAATTGTTGCAACAGAAAATCCATATGTTCCAACAGATTCCTTACTTGTTGCAACAAGTGAGGTAGTTGTTCCAACATATCTGTCACTTGCGTACAACTACTGAAACAACTTAAACAATATATAAGGGTACTGAGCATATAATACATATTTAACAAATTTACATAATGTGTTCATCCACCATAATTCAAATGCAAGCAAAAAACGAGAGAAATTGTTTAATGCAAACATAGTTTAAGAGAAATTGTTTGTCCCCACATTAGGACTCCAACACATTATCAATAATTCCACAAGCCCACCTCCATTGCATCCTCTCCACAGTATTGTCACTCAAGAAGGTATCGGGCTTGGTCATATTCGTGCGGATAATCAAAGCTTTAACAAAAGCAAGTGACCAGGAAGCACATGCCTTATTGGTCTCATTGTGGGGGATATCCTTCTTCCGAACAAAATTCCATGATTCATTTAGCAACTTTTTAGGTAAGTGTGAGAACATGTGATAACGTCCAAATACACTCCTCAAAGAGAAAGTGTACACGGTCGTATGCAATATATTTACCCAACTATGAGTCGGGGTCGATCCTACAGGGAACAATATGATAGGCGATTAAGAAAGTAAGGAACTTTCACCAACTAAGCTAAAGCCAAACGATAAATGATATTTTGGGTTTTTGAGAAATTTATGACTAATACGGAAATATAAACTAACCTAGAAAGCAAGTAAAATGATCAATGGCCACAAGCATGGATACAAGGGAAATTACTCTCTAGTAACGATCCAATGTATTTTATAATTTTACAACTAAGAGCGGGTTTATGTTAATAGGTAATGATTTCTAAAATCTCATTGAAAGTCTTCCAACCAAATCAATGAATTTCACTCTAAGCTTTCTCAAGCCTTAGAGTGTGATGTTAAACACAATCAATTCAACCTCAAGTAACTATCCTATCTCTAGCTCAAGTTATTAGATGGGTTTAATGACCCAAATCCTTGCTATCTAACTCTTTTCCTAACTTTCACTTTCTTTCTCAAGCAAAGTAAAAGTACTTAGGCACAAATAATGTTTGCAACCATTAAGAGACATTTAAGCATGAAGAGTTAATAGAGAAACAATAAATCCACTTTATTAGAAATTAAAATCATTCAATACATAAGCAAAATGAGAGATTCATCCAAACCAAATATATGAATATTTGCATAAACAAGATTCAAGTAATGGAATAGAAAGCTACACACTTAGATATACAATACAAAACATGGAATTGAAGAAAGGATTAAGAAATATCTCATTGAAGTGCTTCCAATCTTCTCCTCCAATGGTGTAGAAAACAACCCTAGCCTCCAAGAAAATGGCAAAAGATGATAATGTTTTGCCCTAGCCTCTCTTTTGTAGCTCCCCCAATTTTTCCAAGTCCAAAAAAATGTCAAAATCTGCCCCCATATTTCTGTTTTTGCAATTCTGCCCATTTTTGCAAAACTGTCCACTTTTGACAGTTTTGCAAATCTGTCCCGTTTTTGCAAATCTGTCCCGTTTTTGCAAAACTGTCCAGTTTTGACAGTTTTGCAAAAATGTCCAGTTTGGTCTCTTTTTGACTTTCTTTTCACTTGGTTTCTTCCGATCACTCATTTCAGCTACTTGTCTTGTTTTGCTCTATTTTGTTCCATTTTGGTCCATTCTGCTCTTTTATGCTCTCCGGGCATCTTTTCCTACAAAACAACATAAAAACACAAAAAGTAACAACAAAAGTGCTTAAAGAGTCACAAAAACTTAAGGAGTTGGTGTTGAATATCGCGTAATTTCACGACTCATCAACATGCCACTCTGATTTAGCAACTTGGGGAACAAATCCATTAACGGTTGCATGTGGCAGAAGAAATCACCGTCGTCATTACATGGAATGCTGCAATCATAAACATTTATGATACCCTCCTCAACATTTATGATGATATCAACAGTGACAAAATGGTTGTCATTAATATTCATGACAGCTATGATCCTTTTGGCACCAATCCACTCGCATCCACCTGGGTAGGGCACACTACCTCTGGGAAAAGAGAGACCATCATCGTCCCACCTAAAGAGAGCAAGTCTTTGATCATAGGGCACGACACCCACATTTGTAGACTCATCGGAAAATCCTAAGTACCTGTTTCGACAGTGATGGTAGAAGTTGAGGTCCATGATTCTATCAGAGGAATCATGGTACTCAGGGAAATTGAGCTGCCTCATACGCATCAGCAACAAGATTTCATCTACATACTGCAGTAAAAGTATCAAAACAGTCAGCCACTTGCTGCAACAGGTAGTTAGAGTTGTTGGAACAACTAGTGAACTTGCTGCAACAGGTTGTTAACTTGTAGGAACAACTAGTTAACTTGTTGCAATAAGTTAGTAACTTGTTGTAACAACTAGTTAACTTGTTGCAACAAGTTCATCGAATTACATGACTTGTTCAAACAGCATACTGAATTATATACATGAGTGTTGAAACTTACCCAATCCTTCCACCATTCGTGCATGTTTGTCATAACCTTGAAGTCTTCAGCCCCAAATTCATGCATTAAGTACAGTGCTCTCCCACTCTTTTGGGATTTGATCAAGGTTTCAAGCTTCTTCTTTTTTTTTGGAGGGGGGGGGGGGGGGTTTACACGCTTGAAAATATCAAATTTTTTCAGCACTTGTGGTACAACTTCAACAGGAGGAGTAGCAATAGACTTCTGTGGAGTAATTATTTTCCTTGCTCTATAATCAGCAAGTGCCTTGGAGATTGTTTTTGCCCTTTTGCAAATCCCAATAGGAGTATAGGGTGAGCTGAGCTTTTTGGATGGCTGGACACCCCTCTTGGACATCAAACTCTTTATAGCTGAATTCATATCTTTTTGTGCCTGAAGCAACTCTTGAACCTTGTTTATCAAACCTTCCATTTTCAGCCTGCAAGTATTGCATTCACAAGCACAAGAATACACCTTGGAGGAACCGGCACCAACTGAAGAATATCTACCTAACCTATAAGGGATATCTGCCCGCCAACACCACTTTAGGGAGTATATCCACTAACTCCATCACCACCACCATCATCATCTCTTCTTTTATCAGCAAGACCTTCCACTGCTTGTCTTGCAACATCAACAACAGTATTCGTATCAACAGCATCACCAGCACCATCACCATCACCATCACCACCACCAACTCCATCACCACCACCATCAACAACACCAGCCCTTGTGATGGTTGTGGCTCTAACCAATTTTTATTTTATCTGATCAATCAATTCATCATGCACAGATTCCTATGCCCTAAACTAACAAGGCATGGCATCTGCATCTCTCGTTTTGTCGGGATAAGCCTTGGATGTACAACCTACAACAAAAAAACAAATATATTCAACCAATAAGTGTGTAATCTGTTGGAACAACCCCCACATATGTTTCAAAAACCTCCTAGGTTGTTGCAGCATATTCTTTAGCTGTTGGAAAAACCAAAACAGCTGGCATCTTCCTCTGCAATTGTTCTGATATTTTCCAACAGATTGTGAACCTGTTGCAACAACTGATCAAGTTGTTCCAACATCTTAGGAGTTGTTGCAACATATTCACTATCTGTTGGAAAATATCAGAACAGTTGCTGCAACTTCCTCAGCAACTGTTTTGATTTTTCCAACATATTCTGAGGTTGTTGTAGCAGATAAATGTATCTGTTCCAACAAGTAGTTACTTCTTATAAAACTATTCAGGGATATTTTCCAACAGATTCTGACATACTGCTTCCTTGGGGGGGGGGGGGGGGGTTAAAAGGATCAAGATTCATTTTTTTGTTGTTGTTTTTGGTAGTCAACCATCTGAGGATCCTTGGAAAACAAACTTCTTCTAAGTAGTCCCTGACTTGACTCCGTAGGTGAGAAATGACTTCAAATGCCCAAGCCTAGAAAAAATTATGCCACAAAAAATCAGAATAATCAATGAAGGAAAAGAATTAAAAAGATTTAACATTGAAGAAAGAAAGTTTACCATGAAGGCCCAAGGGAAGCCATAGATGTTGGAAGTCTTGACATTAGGGTTCAAAGCTTTGCACAAATATTCAACAGTCAACTTAAAACTTTTATGACCCCATGGATAGTTATTGAATGCCTCATGATCCTCCGACGGTTTAATCAAACCAAGTTCTATATTATTCTTTACATCCCTTGCCCAAAGAATAGAATTCACAAACCAAACTAAGCACAATGACTCCTTGTGCTTTCTTGACATAGTTTCTGACTTCAAGTCTGCTAGCAAATCCGCTGCCTTGTATCTCTTTCCACAAACATCCACTAAATCCAAATCATCATCAACCTTGGCTTTGCCTTTCTTGCCTTTCTTGGGTGTCTTGGCTCCCTTGGATGACTTGGGTGTCATGGCTCCATTCTTTAATGTAACTGTAGGAAGAGGCTGAGAATGATCATGACACCTCATTTCGGTGATTATGGCAAACTCCTTGATGCCAAAACAAACTGGCATGCCGCAGTAGTTTATCCATATCTCATCAGTTTTGCTGCAAATAATTCTTCGTTTGAGAATACCATACACAATGATTATTTGAAACCTTGCATTGTTGTCCTCAGGCAAATCTAGATACCTGCCAAAACATGTGGCCCTAAAGAAATCCTCCAAGTCCTCCTGAAGTATCTTCCTAAAGTGATCAAAGGGCTTGCCCATGACTGATTTTACAACAAGATCACCATTCAAATCACCTAGCTTATCCGTCAGCATCTTCATACGGAACTTCTCAATACTGAAAGTTTTGAGAACTTCATCAGTGGAAGGTCTGTCAATATCAGTCCCAATAGAAGAATCAACAGCCCCGGTCGCCGACCTTTCAAAAGATGTAATTTTATCCTCTTCATTGTCATCATTATTTAGATCTTCAGTTTGATCAGAAAGAATATTTGCCCGTTCAGCAAGATCATCTAATGATGGCTCCTTAGCTCTTTTACTAACTGTAGATGAATTCGATGATTCCTCCCCTTTTCTTTTTCGTGAAGACATTTTATCTGCACACAGGAGATAAGCAAAAACACTTTCAATTGATTTGTGCACCATTTAAAGTAAATAAATAATGATTTTTTACAAGAGCTGAAGCATATGTTGCAACAAGTGTGTAATATATTGGAACAACTCCATCATATGTTCCAACAACTTCATAAGTTGTTGCAACATATTATACATCTGTTGGAAAATATTAATACAGTTGTTGCAGCTTCCTCAGCAACTGTATTGATTAATTCCAGCAGATGAATAATCTGGTGCAACAACTGGTAAAAATGTTGGAACATATGATTGAGTTGTTCCAACAGACTAATCTGTTGGAAACTGATAACGTCCAAATACACTCCTCAAAGAGAAAGTGTACACGGTCGTATGCAATATATTTACCCAACTATGAGTCGGGGTCGATCCCACAGGGAGCAATATGCTAGGCGATTAAGAAAGTAAGGAACTTTCACCAACTACGCTAAAGCCAAACGATAGATAATATTTTGGGTTTTTGAGAAAATTATAACTAATGCGGAAATGTAAACTAACCTAGAAAGCGAGTAAAATGATCAATGGCCACAAGTTTGGATACAAAGGAAATTACACTCAAGTAACGATCCAATGTATTTCACGATTTTACAACTAAGAGCGGATTTATGTTAATAGATAATGATTTCTAAAATCTCATTGAAAGTCTTCCAACCAAATCAATGAATTTCACTCTAAGCTTTTCCAAGCCTTAGAGTGTGATATTAGGTACAATCAATCTAACCTCAAGTAACTATCCTCTTCCGAGCTCAAGTTATTAGATGAGTTTAATGACCCAAATTCTTGTTAATTAATCTTTCCCAACCTAGATTTCCTTTTCCAAGCTCAATCTAAGTAAATGGGTGAGTCCTAGGGTTAGCTAATCCCTTTGGAAACATTCAAGAACGAGATTAATTAAATCAACAAAGACCCACTTCAATAGCAATAAGAATCATTCAATACATAAGCAAAACAAGAGTTTCAATCCAAACTTTAATCAAGAATATTTTCATAAACAAGATTCAAGTCTAGAAATGAAATACTACACACTAAAATATTCAATACAAAACAAGGAATTGAAGAAAGGTTTAAGATTTATCTCATTAAAGTGCTCCAATCTTCTCCTCCAATGGTGTAGGTGAAAACCCTAGCCTCCAAAACTTGCAAAATGACCAAAGATGTATATGTTTTTCCCTAAGCCTCTCTTTTGTAGCTCCTCTAATTCTTCCAAGTTTAAAAGAATGTCAAAATCTGCCCCCATATTTCTATTTTTGCAATTCTGCCCGTTTTTGCAAAACTGTCCACTTTTGACAGTTTTGCAAATCTGTCCCGTTTTTGCAAAACTGTCCAGTTTTGACAGTTTTGCAAAAATGTCCAGTTTGGCCTCTTTTTTTACTTTCTTTTCACTTGGTTTCTTCCGATCACTCATTTCAGCTACTTGGCTTGTTTTGCTCTATTTTGTTCCATTTTGCTCTTTTATGCTCTCCGGGTATCTTTTCCTACAAAACAACATAAAAACATAAAAAGTAACAACAAAAGTGCTTAAAGAGTCACAAAAACTTAAGGAATTAGCATCGAATATCGCGTAATTTCACGACTCATCAGAAACCATCAGAACAGTTGCTGCAGCTTCCTCAGCAACTGTTTTAACAATTTTCAACAGATTTTAAATCTGTTGCAACAACATATTCACTTGCTGCAACAATCTCAGCAACTGTTGGATTTTTACTAACAGATTAGAAATCTGTTGCAACAGATTAGAAATTTGTTGCAACAGATTACTCAGTTGTTGGGTAAAAACAAAAAAAAATGGCAAGGCTATTTTTCCTAAGCCTTACAAGGACAACAATAGGACAACAACTGGACAACAACATCTATTTCACTATCAGGCTGCAATATCAGTGTATTAAAAACACACAACAGTAAAAAATTGAACAAAATACACAGCATTGCATAGGCACCTTGCCCATGTTCTTCCTCTTCTTCTTTAACCTAAATTAGTCATTTTCATACTTTTATTTCAAAACTCTAACTTTTGAACCAGAAAAAATATTTGTTTCAATACAATCACACAATCATCACAAGTTAAACAAAATAAACCAACCTCAACTGTCAAACAAGTGTTGAAGTTGCTGCAACAACTTACTCAGTTGTTGGAAAAAATCCAAAAAAAAAATCAAACCCTTTTTTCGAAAACCCAAGGAGAACAAGAACACAAAAAGTACTAAAAACCATAATTTCACAACCACATACACTATTTAACAACACAGAAACCCCAACAAGTGGAACAAATAGAGCAAATGCGGGTTTTGTCAAGCCCAACAAGCCCTTTTTTCGAACTCCTAAGGAGAACGAGAATACAAACAACACCAAAAACCAGAATTTCACAACCACATACACTATTTACAAACACACAAACCCCAACAACTCGAACAAATACAACAAATAAGGGTTACTCAAGCATTGAACAACAAAATAAACAACATTGCAGACAAACTCATGTTATTCTTCTTCTTCTCTGACCAAAATCATCATTTTTTCACTTTGATTTCAAAACCCTAACTTTAAAAGAAGAAAAAGTTGAGCCATTTTACCTGAGAGAAATGGAGAGCACACCAGTATGCCTTACATATAGCGCAAACCAGTAACAAGGTTTTGAGCGATTTGAAACCAGCTAATATTTTGGTTGATGACGAAGTTATTTAATCATAAAATAACATATCTTTTGGTAACAAAAACGAATGTACCAGACATGAAGTAAAGTTGATTGAAGTTTAGTAACTTTGTAGGATGGTTCTGCGCTTCTATACGACTTCGGCTCCGTTCAAGAGGCATTTTTGCCTTTTGATGGCAAAGGTCTCACAGGGGCGTACTGTGATCAGTATGCTTCTCCTAGTTGTAAGAAACAACTACCTTTATACTGCTGAATATAATAATTTGTCATGACAAATTGCTAACACCTTTACAAATTTAGATACTAAGGGTTTGTTTGGAAAGCCACCTTGTAATTGTGGGGTTAGATATTTATTTCTAAAATTTAGGACCACTTTGAAGCCCTTCACCACGGAGCTACGACTCCTCAGTTAAAAAGCAGTTAAAGGTTAACTTAGTTTTTAGTTGCATATTATAATGAGCATTGAAATTTGGTACTATTTTCCATATTTCTTGACTATAAACATCTGTGTTAAAAGTTGGTTACTCAAGTTTCCTAAAGTAATTACGTTAACCATCAAATTTGTGTTTTTGACTTCAGGAAAGTGCTGGCCTTACAAATGCTTTTGGAAAAATTACTTTTTAAAGTTTCTGAAAATTTTTGCTATTACTCAAAACTATTTAATTTCTCTCCTCTAAAAGTAACTTTCTTTCTCACCGTTTTATGTTATTTATAATGCAGATGAGGTATATCCAAGCTTCGACATCTATAGCTATGGATCGACACGTTTTCATATTCTCAGCAACTCAACCATAATCAACGAACAACTTGTACCCAAGATATTAGAAAAATTGACTGTTGGTCAAAGTATCATCACTGAGAGGTTGAGGGATAGCGGATGCAACATCCAACGAGAAGACAAAATAACCCAATTGGGTTTAGATTGCGTCGGACCGCCGAGAGAACGACCATCTGCCCTTGGGATAGTGAGAAGGCTGGATGCCATGCAAATGGATGGCTGATTTTCAGTGTTATATCTGGTTTTCAAGGTTTGAACAACAACAAAGATGGGCTTTTCTAGAAAGCAAACAAAAAAGGGAAAGTTCATATTTAAATCCTACTAGAGGGAGTTATCTGATAGGCCTTTCGGTAACTCAATAGTTCCATGGAAGGTCTGGAAATCCTGGCTAGGACTTCATTATTGTATTCCTTTCTTTTTTTAGCCCAAAACAAAAAGCTTGACCGAAACACCATTTTTTATCAAAATAAAAAATTGACCTTAGAGATGGAGTTCCAACAAAGTATTTTACAAATTTGACCCGAACGAGATCTAAAAAATTCAACGAATTTTAAAGGGCACAAGTGCTTGCCTCATTTCCTTGAGTGAATGTTGGGCGGGTAGCTGCCAAACCCTGCCTGATTATTCCCACGAAATTCACATTTACTTAAGTGCTGCTTCTACAAATATTGACATATTCCACTAATATATTGTTTTAGTACTTTTTTGACTTATGGTTTGCAATTTGTGGATGGTATGTGTTCAAAGTTCGAAAAAGGGAGATAACAAGAAGTAGAGGAAATGAAGCTATACTATTGATTAGAAAGGATGTGACTATTTTTAAATGTCCGTTGGAATGGAGGGTGTAGTGTACATATACAGTCATTATATTTATGCGGTATGTTTTTTTTTTTTTTTTTTTTGAAATGTTCTTTTTCTTCATACTTATTATTGATGGTGTATTCTTAAAAGATGTAAAACATTCAACTTTATATACAGCAATATCATTGTTTAGTTAGACAAGTGTCAATTCAAGTTAGTAAGATGTTAGCCATGTATTTGTAATATATTATCTTAGATGCTGTTACAAGAAACTTTATTTACTAATACGAAAATTTGAGTAGTTTAACTCAAAATTTTTAAAATTCTCTTTTTCTCATCTATGTTAGTTAAGCATCAGAGATATTGTCTATGCTAGTGATACAAAATTAGGGCCATGATAATCCATTTTAACGGAATAATCGGATTTTCAAAAATTAGCAATAGTTATTAACAAAATATATATAACACGGTAAACACATACAACTGACATACACAAAATTATCAAACAATTATGTTTTTGTACTCATTCAGTATTCACATACAAATGACATGTAATAAAAAAAATCTTCTCCTCTTTTTTCGACTATGGTTGTCAGAAATGTGACCAAAGAGAGAATTTAGTTAATAAATATCTCGACTACTGCCGTTGAAAAATGATTGATTATTGATGGCCGTTTTCTTTTTCAGTTTTCCGACGGCTATTATAGCCCCGTTTTTTTAAAATTGGCAGTTCTTGAACATACACACTGATACATTATATATATATATATACTTGATAACATATACACCGTATGCGCGCACATACAAGAATTGTGTCAACTATTTAGGGATATGTGTATCAATTTATATTTGCTATAAAAACATTTAAGTAACTACTTTTGAAATTATTTAAAAATCTTACCATAAAGTGTCATTATGGAGTAAGTGTTGGTCAGTGTGGTCTCATTTACGTTTACAAGGAGGCCGACGCGATTGATTAATGGGAAACTTACAAAAATGACTACATTTTGAGGGTTAAAAATTTGGCATAGCTACACTTTAGCTAATTACATTTCGTAGCTACAGTAGATACACGCTACAGTAAATTGTATTCAAAATTTAGCTGAGTCAAATTTCGTTGTATTCAAGTTCAGATTTCGCTGTATTCAAGTCAAATTTCGATGTATTCAAGTCAGATGTATTCAACTAAGTTGTATTCAAATCTTTTTTTTTTGGTAATAAAGTTGTATTCAAATCAAATATATTCAACTCAACTGTATTCATTTGTAGCTATTTTTTCACTGTATTCATGAAATAACTATCTATATTCATAAACGAGCTCGCTATATTGATGAATACAACGAGTAAAAACTGAATAGATAAAAACATAGATACACAAAAAATTAATAAATACACTATAAAAAATGAATACAATCTAAACATTTAACAAAAAAAAAAAACTCAAAAAAGTGAATACAACCGCCGTATTCGTGTATACAACAACACCAACCACTAGCTCCGGCCAGATCTGCCGACAATTTCCGGCTAGATTGGCCGGAAATTTCACACTAACAACAACAACAGCCAACAAGAGAGAGAGAGAGAGAGAAAGAGAAAAAAAAGCTTTTGGAACCAAAAACTAACGACTGAGATTATCACGCATACCTAGCTGCCATTGTTGAGTTTTCAGAGCTCTGTAACTGCTCTTTTTTCACAGTCCTGTTAAACCAAACCAAAATGTAGCGTTAAAAATAGTAAAATGCAAACAGAAATTTCTTCCTAGAAAAGCTTAAACTATAGATTTTTAGGAATAAAAACAACAGCAGCCAACAGCAACAACAGGTCGTTGTCACGACGGGGCTACGGCGGCGACGGGAGGCATGATGTTGTTGCTAGCAACCAGATCTGAGTGACGTCGTTGCTAGCAACCAGATCTGAGGGGATGCACCGGCGGTGATAACAGCAGAGCTCCGGCGTCGCTGGTAGCAAGGTGAAGAGAAAGCATCGGGTTTCGCCGGAGAAGATGAACAACGATGGTTCCGACGAAGAAGAGAGAGTGAAAGAAGAGATAGAGTTGAGGGAGGAGAGAGAGGGGGGGGGGGGGTTGAGGGAAAAATACGAATACAGTGAAATAAGAGGAGAATAGTTACATTGTGTAATTGATATACCAAATTTAGTTATGAAATGTAATTAAAGTAAAATGTAGCTACTAAATATAATTACCTACTAGTGTTTGCCACATCATGTAGATTTCCCTTGATTAATTCTTCTGTTTAGCCATAATTTTGTTGTAACTAAACAATATTAATATCAATTTTACATTGCTAATGTATGTTTCTCTGGATGTGTTCATTAACAAATGTTAACAAATTTATATTTGTGCTTGTGCTCTTTTTTTCTTCTTCTTATGCATCTACATATTATAAAAACAAGATAATGTGTTTGAATTACTACTATATAGAAGCACCAGTTGGTGCCCCTTTTCGTCGTCCGTCGTTGTCAAAAAAAAAATTGAGCCCCATATTAAACACCAACCAGTATTAAAAAAAAAATGGAACCCACCATATCCAAACTCACGGAAAAAAAAGTGGACCCCATATTAATAAAATCAAGCAATATTAAAAAAAAAAGTGAATCCCATATAAAAAAAAAATAATTAATGTTTAAAAAAAATTGTAGGCCCCATATTAAACATCAACCAGTATTAAAAACAAAAGGGAGAAGAAAAAAAGTGAAACCCACCACATTCAAACTCACGGGAAAAAAAGTGAACCCCATATTAACAGAATCAAGCAAAAAAAATTGTGGGCCCCATATATATTAAACAACAACTAATATTAAAAAAAATTATGGGCCCCATATTAAACACCAACCAGTATTAAAAAAAAGTGGAACCCACCACATCCAAACTCACGGAAAAAAAGTGGACCCCATATTAACATAATCAAGCAATATTATAAAAAAGTGAATCCCATATTAAAAAAACAAACAATGTTAAAAAAAATTGTGGGCCCCATATTAAACACCAACCAGTATTAAAAAAAAAAAAGTGGAACCCACCACATCTAGACTCATGAGAAAAAAAATGGACCTCATATTAACAGAATCAAGCAATATTAAAAAAAAAAAAAGTGAATCTCATATTAAGAAAACAAACAATATTAAAAACCAAATGCTTAGAAAATCAAACAATTAAATCAATAATGATGGACCCATTGCCACATGTGTATCAACCCATTAGTGGGAGCAAATGAAATTATTGTACAGCAACATACTTAAAAAACTTATATATTAAAATAAGATAGAATTTAGTTACTTTTTCATTTTTTCCTTACTCTAATAAATGTGAAAAGAGATTAATGTCATAAAAGAAAAAATAATATTAAATGGAGATCAAATAATTAATAAGCTAAATTAGTGAAACTATAACTCTAATTAACGTTTCCTTAAAAAATCATGTAAAAAACAACATGACAAGTAAAATGAGTTAAACAAAAAATATTTACTAAAAACTAAAACATAGAAGTTCTTCATAGCCCCATATTAAACACCAACCAGTATTAAAAAAAAAAGGTGGAACCCACCATATTCAAATTCATGGGGAAAAAAGGTGGACCCCATATTAACAAAATCAAGCAATAATAATAATAATAATAATAATAATAATAATAATAATAATAATAATAATAAAGGAATCCCATATTAAAAAAATAAAAAATATTAAAAAAAAGTGCTTAGAAAATCAAACAATTAAATCAATAATGATGGATTCATTGCCACATGCGTATCAACCCATTAGCGCGAGCAAATGAAATTATTGTACAACAACATACTTAAAATACTTATATATTAAAATAAGATAGAATTTAATTACTTTTTTATATTTTCCTTACTCTAATAACAAAAAATAATATTAAATGGAGATCAAATAATTAATAAGATAAATTAGTGAAATTCTAATTCTAATTGACATTTCCTTTAAAAACCCGTGTAAAAAACAACATGACATGTAAAATGAGTTAAATAAAAAATATTTACTAAAAATTAAAAAAATAGAAGTTCTTCATTTAGATAAAAAATCAAATTTCTACTTTGTTTCATCTTAAACATGTAAAATTAATATAATAATTTGAATTAGAATTATCCAAATCAAAATTTAATAAAAAGATTATATGTATTACTTCACTATTACTACTATATAGAAGTGTCGGTTTATAGAGGCAAGATCGCCGTCCGTGTTCGGCCCTACTTTTTTGTTTAAGAGTAAAAAAAATCCTTTGTGATCCCACCCACTTTTTTATTTAAGGAAAAAAATGTTGTTTTATACTTTATATTACCAATTCTTCTAAAAAATAGATAGAACTACTTATTATATTTCTGTTTTTCTACTATATAGAAGTACCGGTTTACCCATGCTTCGTCGACAGTCACTCTTAAAAAAAATAATAAATCTGGACCCCACCCTCCCCAAACTCATGAAAAAAAAGTGGACCCCGCTCTCTCCAAACTCATGAAAAAAAAGATGGACCCAATATTAAAAAAAAAAAAAAAAAAGGTGCACCCCATATACTAAAAAATCAAACAATATTCATGTAATTCCCAAAGTATCCCCATCAAGTCAATAATAGTGGATTCATTGCCACATGCATATTAAGGCATTAGTGAGAGCAAATGAAATTATTGCACAGCAAAAAACATGAACCTCATATTATTACTTTTCTTCAAAATATTTAATTGTTGTATTTGCTATTCCGCCATGTCATTTATTTGTTATGTTTACTAAAATAAATATACTTAAAATATATATATTTAAAAAATAAGATACAATTTAATTACTTTTTTATTTTTATTCTTACTCTAATAAATGTGAAAAGATATTAATATCAAATGAAGATCAAATAATGAATAAGGTAAATTAGTCAAATTACAATTCTAATTCACGTTTCCTCAAAAAATCATGCAAAAGACAACATGACAAGTAAAATCAGGTAAACCGAGAATATTTACCAAAAATTAAAAAATAGCATTTCTTCGTTTAAATAGAAAATTAATTTCTACTTTGTTTCGTTTCAAACATGTAAAATTAATTTAATAATTTGAATTAGAATTATCCAAATCAAAATTTGATAAAAAAATAATAAGTATTTTACACTTTTAAATTAATCGAATTAAAATTGAAAGTATCAACTGATGCTTAAATATTGCTATTATTTTATATCAAAGAGAGGGAAATAGTTTCTTTTAAACAAGTCTTCTCTTTTAAAAAATATTAATAAATGTTCGTAGCAAACACGAATAAAATAAAGTTTTAGATACGGAGCGCAAACTAAAATGTTATATTAATCGTATTTTGAACATATATATATATATTATCACTATCTAAACACAACTACATATACATAGATACAGTATAAGGTTGCATTTTTGCTTGCTTTGTTTTAATGGAATTGTCAAGATTAATATAAGTATGCTATGGTAACATGAACAAGAGAGTTAGAATATATACGACATCACCGAAATCCTAAGTTGCTAATTGAACTCTCTAAAAATACTGCCTCACCCTTATTGGATCCTTCAAAAATACAATACACCCCTCGATATTTTTGAATTCATCTCTAGCCATTGAAACTTCTTTTCTGGAGGTCTATTAGGAAAACCTCAAAGCAGTCTAATAGACAACTCATTCTCACTGGAAAGACTGCACTTTTTGTGCGCATTCCTCATTTCTATTCGTCCAACTTTTATCACATTTTGTTATGACACATATAATAACTGAAGTTGTTTCCAACAAGTGACACATTTGTTGGAACAACTAACTCACTTGTTGCAACAGGTAAGTTAGTTGTTGCATTTTGTTATGTCATAGATACAATAATTGAAGTTGTTTCCAACACGTAAAACATCTGTTGGAACAAGTGACTTACTTGTTGCAACAGGAAAGTTAGTTGTTCCAACAACACACTTAGTTATTGTATTTTGTTATGACACAGATACAATAATTGACATCATTTACAACAAGTAAAACATATGTTGGAACAAGTGACTTACTTGTTGCAACAAGTAAGTTAGTTGTTCCAACAACTCACTTAGTTGTTGCATTCTATTCACACATAGAGAAAATAACTGAAGTTGTTTCCAACAAGTAAAACATTTGTTGGAACAAGTGACTTACTTGTTACTGATCAGTCGTGAAATTACGCGATATTCGACGCTAATTCCTTAAGCTTTTGTGACTCCTTAAGCACTTTTGTTGTTACTTTTTGTGTTTTTATGTTGTTTTGTAGGAAAAGATGCCCGGAGAGCATAAAAGAGCAAAATGGATCAAAATGGAACAAAATAGAGCAAAACAAGCCAAGTAGCTGAAATGAGTGATCGGAAGAAACCAAGTGAAAAGAAAGTCAAAAAGAGGTCAAACTGGACATTTTTGCAAAACTGTCAAAACTGGACAGTTTTGCAAAAACGGGACAGATTTGCAAAACTGTCAAAAGTGGACAGTTTTGCAAAAACGGGCAGAATTGCAAAAACAGAAATATGGGGGCAGATTTTGACATTTTTTGGACTTGGAAAAATTGGGGGGAGCTACAAAAGAGAGGCTAGGGCAAAACATTTTCTATCTTTGGTCATTTTGCAAGTTTTGGAGGCTAGGGTTTTTCTACAATATTGGAGGAGAAGATTGGAAGCACTTCAATGAGATATTTCTTAATCCTTTCTTCAATTCCTTGTTTTGTATTGCATATCTAAGTGTGTAGTATTTATTCCATTACTTGAATCTTGATTGTGAAACTATTCTTGATTAAAGTTTGGATTGAAACTCTTGTTTTGCTTATGTATTGAATGATTTTTATTGCTATTGAAGTGGGTCTTTGTTGATTTAATTAATCTCATTCTTGAATGTTTCCAAAGGGAGTAGCTAACCCTAGGACTCACCCATTTACTTAGATTGAGCTTGGAAGAGGAAATCTAGGTTGGGAAAGATTAATTAACAAGAATTTGGGTCATTAAACTCATCTAATAACTTGAGCTCGGAAGAGGATAGTTACTTGAGGTTAAATTGATTGTACCTAATATCACACTCTAAGGCTTGGAAAAGCTTAGAGTGAAATTCATTGATTTGGTTGGAAGACTTTCAATGAGATTTTAGATATCATTATCTATCAACACAAATCCGCTCTTAGTTGTAAAATCGTAAAATACGTTGAATCGTTATTTGAGTGTAATCTCCTATTATCCATGCTTGTGGCCATTGATCATTTTATTCGCTTTCTAGGTTAGTTTACATTTCCGCAATTAGTTATAATTTTCTCAAACAAAAAACCAAAATATTATCTATCGTTTGGCTTTAGCGTAGTTGGTGAAAGTTCCTTACTTTCTTAATCGCCTAGCACATTGTTCCCTGTGGGATCGACCCCGACTCATAGTTGGGTAAATATATTGCATACGACCGTGTACACTTTCTCTTTGAGGAGTGTATTTGGACGTTATCAGTTACAACAGGTAAGTTAGTTGTTCCAACAACTCACTTAGTTGTTGCATTCTGTTCACACATAGAGATAATAACTGAAGTTGTTTCCAACAAGTAACACATCTGTTGGAACAACTAACTCACCTGTTGCAACAAGTTAGTAACTTGTTCTAAAAACTCACTTAGTTGTTGCATTTTGTAGCGGCACAGATGCAATAACTGAAGTTGTTTCCAACAACTAACACATCTAGTGGAACAACTAACTCACTTGTTTTAACATGGCACATAGTTGTTGCAACATATTTAAGCAACTGTTTGGTATTTTCCAATAGATATAATCATTTGTACGTTAATGAAATACGTTATTTTTTATTTTCACAGGTATAATGTTATGACGCCAAACATTGCTGAGTCGGTGAACTCAATGTTCAATATTGAAAGAGAATTTTCCATAACTGCTTTATTTGATGCCATAAACAAGAGGTTTGCAGAAAAATTTCATGAGAGGCGTATGAAGTTCATCGACTCACCAAACATTTTGTTACTTCAGTTAAAAAAAAAATCAAAATTTGTCAACTTGGGGAATACGTTATTGGCCCATCAAATTGCCAACTACAAGTTTAGTGTCATCGGTCACGGTGTAGTTGTGACACTCGATCTACAAAGTAGATCTTGTACTTGTAAAGTTTTTGACCCGGACAAAATACCTTATCCACGTGCAATGGCAATACTTCAGGTCCAATATGGTAACGACTTTGGAATCCGGATTTATAGGTAATCATCTCCATATTATAAGATGGAGAATTACATAATTGCATGTTGTGAGGAAATTTGTCCTGTTCCTTCTGAAGAATCTTCAAAAGTTCCTTTGGAGATTTTAGAGAGAGAGAGAGAGAGAGAGAGTGAAATATACCTTTTACATATGTTGATTCAAGCAAACCCGGATGAAGACAGACAACAAAAAGGCGTGGAATCAGGGAATCATTTTCAATGAGGAAAAATAAATGCTCCTTACGCAAAACAGCTGACCACAAAAAAATATGTCCAAGCCTAAATGCTCCATAGTTGTAATTTGCATTATGTTGCAATAATAGTTATCTGTTGAAACTTTATGACATTTTAATGTTATTGTTTCTTAGCATGGTAATTTATGTTCTTGGTGTTTGCGAACTTGGTTTATATGTTTATGATATGTTGATCTTGTTCAAATCACAAATGTTTGTATTCTTTGTTAATAAATTATTGAGCAGTTTCCAACAAGTGATGAATCTGTTACAAAAGCTCTGTAACTTATTGGGTTCTATCCAACAAGTACCAGGACTTGCCGTAGCAAGTAGTAACTTTTTGCATTTTATCCAACAACTGACAGGCCTTGTTGCAGCAGAAAATATTACAAAATTGGGGGTTTTTAAGAAATATCAAATCTGTTGCAGCAAATAAGTTACATGTTGGAGTTTTTTCAACTAAGTTATCTGTTATAACTTGTGTTTTATCCAACAAGAGTAAGGATTTGTTTAACAACTTACTCACTTGCTGTTACAAATACTACCCTTGTTGCAATAGATACTACCCTTTTTGCAACAGATATTACAGTTGTTGTAACAGATTCTACATGTGCTGCAAAAAATACCATACTTGCTGCAACAAATACTACAGTAGCTGCAATATATACTACAGTTGTTGCAACAGATACCACATATGCTGCAATAGATACTTCACTTGTTGCAACAGATACTATTAGGTTCACTCATACTACAGTCTTTTTTTTTTTTTTAAGTGGAGGTGACTCAAGTTTTAATATGAAGGAAAATTAATATTTTGATTCTAGATTTTTTCTTATAAATTCTTTAATATCTTATATGTATACCGACAGGTTGATATTCATCTCAATTACCTAACTGTTCAGATTCAAACATAAGAACTATTGTTGTGTATATTGGATTTTTTAAAAGCAAAACTAATAAAATATTTTTATTAAATTATTTAAAAAATATATTATAATTTTTTATTAACAATTATAGATAAAAAGAATTGTTACAAAGAAATCAAAATTAGAAAACTATATGTTATATAGTAAATCACCAAATTTTAATTCCGAAATAAAAATATAAAGTAATACATTTTATAAATGTAAGGAAACAATAATAAGAAAATGCAAAGGAGAGTAAAATAAGTAAAGTATTGATAGAAAGACATTCCATCCCTTCACTTTTACTTGTCCACGTTGACATATCAGGAGAAAGAAATTTTTCATCTTCTTATTTTACTCTTTACATCAATTACTCATTTTCAAATCATTTTCTAAGGCTATTGAGATTATACATACAATAATAAATATGGATATTATGATAACATGTATACTTCATTTATTAATTCTTAAAGAACGCGAAAAGTCAAAAGTGGACAAGTAATATGGGACGGAGGGAATACTTCATTTATTTATAGTTTCAGTTTTTGTACAACTTATTGTTGATGTGTTCATCCATTTGGGCGTTTGTTGTTAAAAAAAATTATCTTATTTTGGTTATGTTCGTCTCTTTTTATATTTAGTAAGTTGACAATTCAAATATCCTATATAGATATTATGATAAAATATATACTTCATTTATTGATTCTTAAAGAACGTAAAAAGTCAAAAGTGGACAAGTAATATGAGACGGAGGGGGTACTTCATATATTTATAATTTCTATTGATTTTTTGTACAACTTATTGTTGCTATATTCGTTCACTTGGGCGATTGTCGTTAAAAAAAATTGTCTTATTTTGGTTACGTCCGCTTCTTTTTATATTTAGTAAGTTGACAATTCAAATATCCTACATGTCAAGTTTATAATTACAAGATCCAAATGATATTTTATTATATTATACACATTTTTAATTTAGAACCATAAGATTTGAAAGTCTATCTTTATTTGTTAAACTCCATATAAAGAACATGAAAATTTCTATATGTCAAGTTTATAATCACAAGATTCAAAAGATATTTTATTATATTATACAAATTTTTAATTTAGAACCACAAGATTTGAAAGTCTGTCTTTATTTCTTAAACTGCATGTCTAGTCAAACGTAAACACTTAAATTGAGATAGAGGGAGTACATCCCAAATGAAGGAAATGAAAGGACAATTAAGACAATGCGGACCTGTGGGGACTTAAAAAGTAAACACACAAGCGTTAAAAGTGCACAGAGAAAATAAATGTGTCGGGGAATTAAAAATTGAAGTGCATATATGTATACATAAGAAGAAAATAAATATTCAGCAAGAACGTGAAAAGTCAAAATTAAACAAGTAAAAGTGCACGGAGGAAATAAATATGTGTCGAAGAATTAAAATTGAAGTGCATACGTGTATACATGAGAAGAAAATCAATTTTCAGTACTATGGCATACATCCACGTGGGATTTACTAATTCTTAAAGAATGTGAAAAGTCAAAAGTGAACAAGTAAAAGTGCACGGAGGAAATATATTTGTGCAAGAGAATTAAATTGAACTGCATATGCCTATACATGAGAAGAGAATAAATATTCGGCAAGAACGTGAAAAGTCAAAAGTGAACAAGTAAAAGTACACGGAGAAAATAAATGTGTCGGAGAATTCAAATTGAAGTACATACTTCTATACTTGAGAAATGAATATATAATAAGTACTATGACATATTAGAAATGTCCACGTGAGATAGGAAAATAGTTGGGTAAATTGTACAAGTTATATAGCTTATGGTATAAGCATTCATTGCTGGTACAATATGTGAAACTGTTGGTACAGCTGTTTAAAGTTGTGTTCGTCCCTTTAAGGGACTTTTTATACACTTTAACCAACTACTTTTTTATCCCACTTGGATATATGTCATAGTATTGAGTACTGATTCTCTTCTCATGTATATACATATGTACTTCAATTTTAATTCTCCTACACATAACTTGTCCACTTTTGACTTTTCACGTTCTTTAAGAATTAATAAATGAAGTATATATTTTATTATAATATCCATATTTATTTGTGTATAGTCTTAATAGCCTCAGAAAATTATTTGAAAATGAGTAATTAATGTGAAGGGTAAAATAAGAAGATATTTTTTCTTGATATGTTAACGTGGACAAGTAAAAGTGAAGGGAGGAGTGACTTTTATCCCTGTTTTTTTTTTCTTTGTCAATACTTTACTTATTTTACTCTCGTTTGCAGTCTCTGATTATTATTTCTTTACATTTATAAAATGTATTGCTTTATATTTTCATTTCAGAATTAAAATTTGGTGATTTACGATATAACATATATCTTTCTAATTTTGATTTTTTGTAACAATTTTTTTAATCTATAATTGTTAATATAAAAAATTATAATATATTTTTAAATTAATTTAATAAAACATATTTTATTAGTTTTGCTTAAAAAAATCCAATATATACAACAATGGTTCTTATGTTTGGATCTAAATAGTTAGTTAATTGAAATGGATATCAACCTGTCAGTATACATATAAGATATTAAAGAATTTAAAAGAAAAAATCTACAACAACAACAAGAAGAAGAAGCCTAGTATAGTCCCACCATGTGGGGTTTGAGAAGGGTAGAGTGTACGCAGACCTAACCCCCACTTTGGAAGGTAGGACGGCTGTTTTCAAAAGACCCTCGGCTCAAGAGAGGAGAACAAGAGAGGAAAAACAAGACAAAAGGTCAGATAGAGCCAAGCATATCAAAAACAATATGAAAACAAGGAATAACAAAAGCGAGAAAGTCATGGTAGAACAATCCGGAAAGAAAAGAGCATTAACTACTATAGTTAAATAAGATAACCAAAGTACAACGGCCCAACAAATATAAGCATCATTCAAATGCAGAAATCAAATGGCAATAAACAAATGAGCAACTTTTCTTACTAATTTTCTTTTTTACATTGATGAACAACTTTCATTGTCACGACAATGATAAAAAAGTCCGACTCTTTCCATCTCAAAGACTTAATTCCATCATATATTTTTAATTTTTAAACTCTATTTTTTAATTATAACTAAAGTGATGATACGTAAAATACATTTTGTATATGTTGCTATATATAATAACAATTAGAATATTTTTAAAAGTTATTTACAAAATACAAGCCTTAAAGACTGGCTAATTAAAGTGAATAAATATGTCATAAATATTAAGTACTATGACATATGTCTATGTGGGATATAAAAATAGTTGGATGAAGTGTACAAGTTATATAGTTCATGGTACAAGCATTTATTACGTGTACAATTTGTGAAGCTCATTGTACAAGTGGGGGAAGCGTGTTCGTATTGCCCCACCGCACTTATATATAATGAAAACATTACAAAAACAGGGGAAGAAAATAAATATTCAGCAAAAATGTGAAAAGTCAAAAGTGAACAAGTAAAAGTGCACGGACGAAATAAATATGTATTGGAGAATTAAATTTAAAGTGCATATGTCTATACATGAGAAGGGAATAAATATTAAGTATTATGACATATGTCTAAGTGGGATATAAAAATAATTGAATAAAGTGTACAAGTTATATAGCTTTTGGTACAAATATTCACTGCGGGTACAATTTGAAAAGCAGTGGGTACAAGGAGGGACTGTTGTGTTCATCCCTCCTTATTCAGCAAAAATGTGAAAAGTCAAAAGTGAACAAGTAAAAGTGCACAGACGAAATAAATATGTGTCAGAGAATTAAATTTGAAGTGCATATGTCTGTACATGAGAAGGGAATAAATATTAATTATTATGACATATGTCTACGTGGGATATAAAAATAATTGAATAAAGTGTATAAGTTATATAACTTTTGGTATAAATATTTACCGTGGGTACAATTTGAAAATCAATGGGTGCAAGGAGGGACTGCTGTGTTCGTCCCTCCTTGGCACTTATTATATATAGAAAAGAATATATATATATATATATATATATATATATATATATATATATATATATATATATATATATATATATATATATATATATATATATATATATATATATACACATATACATATATAACATGAATAAAACATTATAAGTGAGAGATGATGCTCATGTTCATGTTCAGCTTACAGTTTCAGTTTCAATTCTATTATTTCATGTGCTATGTTTATTTCATTCAGTTGTTTTACATATCAATACAATTCAAGTGTACTGACGTACCCTTTGCCCGAGGACCTGCATTTCACACTGCAAGGATTAATCTATAGGACGACATATCTGCTCGCCAGGACTATTGCTCGTATTAGGTAGTGGTGAGCCCCATCTAATCTGGGGTGTTATCTTTATTTATTTCATGTCACTTATGCAGCTGAGGTATGCCGGGGGCCTTGTCCCGATAAACAGTTTAGCAGTCAAACTCATGTCAGAGGTTTCATAGACTAGTTTAGTTATGTCATGTCAGATGTTCAAAGTCCTATAGCCAGTCAGAGGTTTCATAGACTAGTTTAGTTATGTCATGTCAGATGTTCAGAGTCCTATAGCCAATATTGCTTCAGTACTTAATATATATATATATATTATTTCCGCATCAAGTGTAAAAAATATTTTCAGTAGTATTATGATTATTGAAGTCCATGTTTTCACAAGTCATGCATGTTTAACTTATATTCCGCATCAGTTCATGTCCTATGTTAACTCAGCAAGCCATGTGGTTCGCTAGGTTACATGCAGCTAGGCAACAAGTGACGTGTTACGTCTAGGCCATGGTTCGAGGTGTGACACCTTGATACAATTCTACCTAGGAAACTCTAGAAGAACAAAATAACAAGAAAATCAAAATAAAGGGTGGATAAAGAATAGAAATGGAAGAGAGTAGATGGATATATACTTGACCCAAGAACAAGAAATCTATGGACAAGAAAAGGTATATTAAACCCTAACCCTTCCAATCGGATTTACAAACCCTAGAACCTAAGCAATTCGAATCAGCAAACAACTCAAATGAATCCACAAATGACCAACATTGAATTCGATGGAAATAAACAATTCACTTCACAACTAGGAAGCAACACTTGGTTAACCAACCAAACAATCTATATTAATCTAAAGTTATCAACTCCAAGTCTAGTATTTATACTAAGAGACTTAAAAGCTAGGCTAGTTATTACAAGAATGCCATTAATGAGGCAAGGGCCTTGTTTGGCTAGTTGGATGTTAGCTTGAAATCCAAAAAAGGCTCCTCTTGCACATATAGCCATCATCCAATCCTCAAGCTTGCAATTGTGACCCTTTTGCATCTATGGCCCCTTCTTTGCACATCTAGCCACATTTGCATTTTTATCTCTTCGCGACTCTAGCCACTTTGAGTATTGGCCTTCTTTCTTGTAGCTTCTTCTTTCATTCCTCTCCAAGCTACTTTCCATACTTCATGGGCCTTCTTATGGGGCTCGTGTACCTCTTCATGGGTCTCCAATGCTCTTTTGGGTCATCCTCCTAGCTTGAATGGATTGGAGTCCCATGTCTTGGTCTTCAATGTGAGCCTTCAAGTGAGGTGTGCCTAGTAGGGTCATGTCACACCTCGTAGATGCAGAAGAAACATCGCACTGCACCGCCGCAGATGCAGTGAAACTTCTACAGGTGCGGAAACCTAACAAAATCCCAAAGCTCGCACCTACAGCCCACCTTACGCAGGTGAGGCTCCGCTGGTGCACCTCTTTTTGTGTAGATGCGAAACCACTAGAACCAGTTGAAACTCAAAATAATGCTAACCCCCAATTCCCGGATTTGACCCTTGAAACTCATTTTGGACCACCCGAACACAAACCAAATATGCATTTAAATCATAAAACACGCTATGAAGCTGCTTGTGTACTCAAAATACTGATATATGATAGCCTTGACCCGATATCGGCCATGACCAATTCTAACTTATAACTTAATTAGTTCCTTAACCAAAGGTCCAAATTACTCCTGATCCCCTCGGAATCCGTACCAACTACTCAACTAAATCGTAAATCACGTTTTGGACCTCATTGAATTGTTGAAACTCTGATACGACTTCGTTAACCTCTGATGTTGACTTTGGTCAAACATTTCTATTTTTGTAACTTAAGAAATTTCAATATTACTATTTTTTCTCTGATACTCACCCGATTGCCTCGGGAATAGTGATACTCATCCCGGCAAGTCAAGCATACCAAGTTACATAAAACACATTGTGGAGAAAAAGAGTTCAAAAGGCTCAAAATGAACTAGCGGGCCGCTACAAGTATGAATATATTGGGGCAATGATATTAGATGATTTTACAAGTTCGGATTCTAATGTGGAAAATCTTTTTCTTTCTCAAAGTATTGAGGAATAGGGCATCTTAGGAATATTCAATCTCAGAATATTTAAAAGAAAATATAAATAATCAAATTTAATTATTCGATCAATTTGTCTATATAAATAGAAAAGATGAATAATCTAAACCGAAGTGTATAATTGAAAAAAACCCACCCGTTTAACCTATTTGGACAATATGATACCGAATCTTCAAATTCTAGATTTCCCTGGAAATTTAAATAAGGTAAAGTTTTAATCTTGGGATAATGTCAGAGACCTCCCCTTAGGTTTGGCTTCATTTCACTCACTTCCTTTGTGGTTTATGATATTACGCTTGCCTCCCTTATTTTGATTTTTTGTAACGATTCATTTATCTTATTAGTTATTAATATAAAAAATTATGATATGACTAAGTTGCCCTTTTTAATGTACTATTCATTTTTAAAACTTTTTTAAAACTACTTTAGAATCATTCTTTTTCCATCCACCATAAAACTTATTTTGATTAAAATGGTCTTATTATTCATACTCTTCATGGTAAAATCGCTCATAATAGTGTCAGCAATTAGGATAATATTTAAAATATAAGAATGTTAGTTTAATATGACTTTAACCATTGAACGGGAAAAGAAGATGATTAAATTCGGACAAAGTGTTTTGCATTCCAACGGATAAGAAAAGGGTTTTGAGTTATTCAACATTTGATATTAAATTCTTCATCTTCAATAAAAATTAGACAAACAAATTAATTTCCAGTATCGCAGAGATCTTGACAAATAATGAATTTTCTTTTTTCTTAATTCATAAAAAGGAAGCTTCGAATTTTATGATTCTAGTGGTTCTGGACTCTTATATTCACAAAAAACTCTGCTTGAAAGCTTATTAGAATAGGTCTTTCTGATAATGTTCCAGAAGTTACTTGTGGATTTTGGGGTGAATAGGTGGAACTGTGAATAAATCCTCTATCTAATTAATGAGGCGGCGGTGGCCCAATCGGTGGCATCAACTCCGAGTGTTATATGCCTTGTACTAATTAGATCTTCTTGCATGTTTAATTTTTTCTTAAATATTTTATCTTTGTAGTTGGCTCATTATCTTCACGAGTTTAGCAGAAGGTTTAATGGGAGATGGACTATTACTTTAAAAGAAGATGAAATGGAATTCGTTTAAAAGAGATTTTACAAAATAAATTAAATAAAAGAATATATTAAAAAAGAGCAAATTAGTCAGATCATAATTTTTACATTAATAATTAATAAAACTGTTACAAAAAAATTAAAATAAAGGAGGTAAATGTAATATCGTAAACCACAAGGGAGGTGAGTGAAATGAAGTCAAACCTGAGGAAAGGTCTCTCAAATATTCAAAGTGATTTGTGAACTTAAAACTGCAAATTGGCATAACTGAAAAGTGCAATAAATTATCGTATCTCTCCATCACAAATGAATAGGTTTAACTTTACAAGATTCGAAACATGTCCTGCCAGGCCACTAAATGATTACAAAGGAACATATTCTAGTATATGAAATGAATCGTCAGCACAAAAAATGTGCTGGAAGCCAAAAAAGTTGATTACAACAAAAGTCAAATTACAATCTTTGCTTTTCTTACGAGGAATCTATAACCTGTAAAATTGAATCTAGACCACCATTACATTCAACTTTACACCAAGAATGAAAAAAGGAGAAAGCGATTCATCTTGATCTTCTGAATATTGCTAGTTGTATCTTCAAAACATCTCGCATATCTTTCTTTTCAAACAGTCCACTAAATAGTTGCGGTGACAATATTTCATTTGTCTTTATTGGTGATAACTTTTTCCCTTCATTCCAGTATGACAGAAGATCAGGTGTTCTTCCTGGCATTGCCCATCTAATACCCCCGAGGTTGGTGAACAAACCTTATAACTAACTAGTCACTTTACAATGTAGGAACAGATGAATGATTGTCTCTGCCTCTTAGCCACATAAATAACAAGTTGAACAAATTGATCCCCCTTTTTTTTTTAGGTTGTCCTGAGTTAGAGCAGCTTTTCTAACCATGATCAGTCAAGTAAAACTTGTGTAGTTTATATGGTATCTTTACTCTCAACATATGTTTCCAAAACCATAAATTAAACTGACCTCCATCATGGTTCTGATCCTTGTGAGTTGAGTTGACTATGTAGACCCCCCCCCCCCCCTCCCCCCCAACCTCCTGCTATGTTTCTGCCAGGTGGGTGTGTTTTCTCCATCCTGCAGTCCTTTGTATTGCTCCAGAGTCTTAAAGAATATCTATTATTCTGGGCAATTCCCCAATCATGTAAAGGTGTTGAGCTGAGCTTAAATTATTTTAATGATTAACAAACATAGTTGCAGGTGTGACAAGCAGATATCGAAAGAACCAAATCAGACATCTAAAGTACCAGTTCCTCAGAAGACTATTGATCAAAGGATGTAAGCTGATTTCTAATGCAAGTCGGATTCCTTTAAGACTTTACTTCGTGGGCCGAAAATATAATATTAATTGGAGGAATTCGTGCTCAAAAGGATTCATTAATTATGGTAGTGCCTGCATAAAAGAGAAGTGTGTGAAGGAGTAATTTAAGAAATACATATAATCCTTTTAAGATTTATTTTTCTTAAGAGGCAATCGAATTTTTCTAGGTTTGGAATAAGAATTGCTCAAGGATTTGATTGACCTCGCTCCTATATAATGTATCTCGTGATCGTCTTTGAAGACTTACGCTATTGCACGCAGATATCGAGATTTACTCTCAATCAATAGCCATCACGATGAGAAGGTTTTTTGCTGAATCAAAGATGCTGAACTGAATAACCCGATTGAATGAGTTTCCTGTCTAGTTCTTACTTGTTAGGTCTTTTAACTTTTTGTTCTCAAGTTGTAACCTACTTTGCTATTGAGTAGCTTTGTTTAGAAAATTTTTTTGTTGAAGTTGTTTTGCTTTCTAGACTAGAGTTTATAGTCTTGAAAGTATTTGCTACAGTCTGAGGTGATTGTAGGCGGTTGGGGTACTTAGGTTATCGAATTGTAACCTTAAATAGCTCTTTAAAGTTAGTGAAAGTTAATTTGAGGCAAATCCTACACCTCGTAGGTCGTAATGTTTACTCTCTTGATCAAGAAGGTTTTCCACGTAAAACTGATGTGTTCTTTGCATTTACCGTTTGAGTGAAATTATAATCTGCAACTTCTATTATTGAAGAACCGCATTCTTCAATAAGTCCAAAAATTAGGCATACACAATTCACCCCTCTTACGTATAATTGGTATCTAGAATAACAGAAGGTCTTTTGAATGTAATGTTCCATCCATGTAAAGACCAAAGCTCCTTCACTGTAGCTCCCTGTAGTTGATTCAGCTCATACAAGTCATGGAATAATTGCTCAAACCTACCAATCTTCCTCCCAAAAATTCCGATACAACTCAGGAAATGAACCGAGGTATAAAACCAGAACGTCATAACAACTTACTTCATAAGATCCCAATCTATTTTTAAATGGCTCTTTACAGTCTAGATTTCCAACAAGCACCATCGAAATAACCAGAAGAGGAATAGAAAACGTTATGTTAATCATCTTTGGTGATAAAAACAAGTCAGGTACAATCTACTGATTTCCAGAGCTAACTAAAGTTAACTGTTCAGCAGTCACGAAGAAGGCTTCCAACAGCAAACCTCGACAGTGCATCTAGACTTTAACTCAACTCCTCGATTTTCCTCTTGGTCCCCCTCTCCTTAGCTGCTTCCACCATCAAATCGGACAACTGATCAGAGACATACTTCATAGCTACGCGTGTAGTTGGATCCTTGTCCAGACAATCTGCTGCTATAGTGGTGATTCTATTAGCAAACAGCTCGTCATCCTCATCTCGGAGAAGTGTTTTGTCTACTATCGACTTTCTTCCGCTTTGGAGCTGTCCCTGAATCCAGTGGTAGTGTGGAGGGGGAATTTCTTCATTGACATCGATAAACAACTCCACAAGTAGAATACCAAACATGTATACATCAGCTTCTAAAGGCTGAGAACCTACATGGAATCAGAAGTCATAGTGATGTAAAAAAGTAGAACACCAAACATGTGTACATCAGCTTATAGTCAGTTACTTGTTAGACTATAAAAAAGAACGATTTTACAGATAAAAATCACAAGAAAAAGTCGGATGATCTCAACTCAAGATTCAGTAAATATTCAAGGAAATTTTAACATACTGATACCACAACATGAATGAATAAGAGTTATTTGTACATCCTATCACTTAGGGAAACCTGAACACAGATTCAGATGGCCAAGATAAGGGGAAAGAGGTGGCCCAAATAGAGGACCTCTCTTTACTGGAGATTTCAAGAAGGAACTCTCATCAACTATTGGACCAGTTATGAAGACCACTCTCAATCTTCCAATGCTTCACGAAGAGAGGGAAACACTGTTGTGACTTGTGAGTATGCAGGAACATCATGCCGAAGCTTATTCTGAAATGAACAGAAGATAGCAAAGAAATTGCCGCGACCAGAGGCATATGTGCTGGTCCACGTGTCGTGTTTAGTGTCCTTAGTATCAAAAGGTTTGCTGCAGAGAGAAGGAACAACAACAGAGTAACTATATCGATGCTAGAATTCTCTGATAGTTCGGAGAACGTGGACCTAATTGCCCTTTCTAACCCCCCCCCCCCCCAACCCCCAACCCCACCCTATTAAATCCCATCTTAGTTTGATGCAATTTCACTTGCGCCAAAGGAGATAACTCGAATATCACTTTCAGAATTGACAGATTCCTATTCTTCGCCTCTGACCACTCACCTTTATTACTGCAACATGGGGAAAATGCAAGAAATAATCCTACTTCAATTCTACGAGCATGTGACCAAAAATTAAGGGTTACGTCGACATGAAGAATAATTTGAAGACGGGGAAGGGTAAATGAAAGGATGGAATAGAACTTCCTTTGGTTTTGTGGAGAACGGAAAGTCTCAAGTACCATAGCTGAGAAGGAAACTGGAAGGAAGATGTCGTATCAACTGAAAATTTATAAATGAATTGATAAGCGCTATGAAGATACTCTGGATGCTTACATGTGAAAGAAAGGGACAGAAACACAGTTTTCAAAACAAGACAATGACCATAGAAGATATCATACAATCACATAGATAAGTTGGAAGTAAACGATGAGAAAAAGGAAAACAGCGCCATCAGAAATGAAATTCTCAGCGACTACAAAAGGTTTTACCCAGATATTAGGCCCACTTACAGACTAGAAGATAGCTCCATCAAAACTAATGCAAAAGAGTCTTGACTGACTGCAAAGGCAACATAAAACGGAGAGCATGGCAAGGGATATCGGAAATGACACCCAAAAAAAAGAGGCTGGTAAGTTGGAATTAACCATACTTCTCCTTTGATGGAAGACTGGTATTTATCAACAGTGTCCTTGACTCTCTACCACATATATGATGTCACCCTGCCCTACTCCAGTCAAAAGGTAAAAGAGACTAAAATTTTGAGAAATGATTTCTTGTGGCATGGTAACAAAGTAAAGAAAGCCAACCCCTTGTGAGATGAAGTTGTGTTACAGCAAGTAAGGACTTTACCACAAAGAAATGGTTGAGGTGATTTTAAAACGTGAGGCCCACTACATGGATGTCGTCATAGTATAAAAGGCAGGGAAGAAGAACGACGCACAAAACTAGTGACTACTGCACCAGATTTGTACGGGCTTACACAAGATACATATTTGAAGCTTGATCAAGAACTACCAAGGGATGGAATAAAGTTCTCAAGAAAAACTTAAATGACTAAAAAGTGGGAACGATATCTGAATTCCTCAAGATTCTGGACATATTCCAGCGGTTGACTGATGATACAGGTACAGCTCACAGGCTGGCCCAAAGCAAAGGAACCATTTCAGTAAAACCTTGCTAAACTCCCCCTCTGAAAATAACAATCAACTAATCAATTGGCCTCCGAAACAAATAAGGCGATTCAATGCACCCTACAAGGTAAGATAACTCTCCTGGCATGTGGCCCATGGTGATTAATTATTGCGGTATAATATCTTTATATTATTTGGTAGCATATTTGTAGGGAGATAATTACCATATATTAGTTAGTTTCCTTGTTTCACTAGGATCTTAGTTTCCTTGTTTCACTGGGGTTCAAGATTGTATCCTATATATATTCTCTCTTGGTGAATGAATGGAATAAGTCAAGATTGTATAGTTTTTTTGATGAGGGTGCTGAAATTGATCGTGATTTTACGGTGTACGGGGATGAATTAGGGGGCGAAGTTGATAGTTCGGAGGCTGCCGAGCAGCAGCCACAAACCACAAACCACTGCCCAATCAGCGCCTGCTGGCAGCCATGCCGAGCTACAACCAGCGGCCACTGTTCAGCCCGCTGGGAACCTAGTGCCAGCTGGCAGCGAGGCTGAGCGGCTGCCAACAGCCACTGCACAGCCCACTGGGAACCCAACGCCCGCTGGCAGCGAGGGGGGGGGGGGCAGCAACACCATACCCCAATCACGAATGTGGAAGGTGGCTTGGGGCGTGGTTTTCGGGAGAAATTTCCCTCTATTTTGCTTCGTGATTATGTGACACACTCAGTTTTTGCTAATAGTCTATCCCCTACAACTCCTGTTAACAATCAATCCTCAGGTACTCCCTATCCTTTGGCACACTATATTAATTGTGACAATTTTTCTGTAAATTATCGTAAGTTTCTTGCAGCTATTATTTCGGGTAAGGATCCTAAGACCTTCAAAGAAGCCATGAAACACGAAGGTTGGAGACATTCAATGAAAGAAGAGATACGTGCATTGGAAGACAATGGTACATGGACTTTGGAACATCTTCCTCCGGATAAGAAAGCACTTGGTAATCAGTGGGTGTACAAGATCAAGTTTTTGTCAAATGGAGATGTGAAACGGCTCAAATCGCGCTTGGTTGTGTTGGGAAATCATCAACAAGCGGGGATTGACTACAATGAAACTTTTGCTCCGGTCGCCAAGATGACTACTGTTCGAGCCCTCCTAGCCATTGCAACATCCAAAAATTGGGAACTTCACCAAATGGATGTTTATAATGCCGTTTTACATGGTGACCTTGATGAGGAGGTGTATATGAAGCTCCCTCCCGGGTTTGAAAGTCCAGATCCTACGTTGGTGTGTCGTTTGCGCAAATCGTTGTATGGGTTGAAACAGGCCCCTAGATGTTGGTTTGCAAAATTGGTGACTGCTTTGAAAGGGTACGGTTTCCTTCAATCTTATTCTGATTATCCTCTTTTTACATTTACCAGAGGGAATATTCAGATTAATTACTTGGTTTATGTTGATGATCTTATTATTTCTGGGAATGATTCCGCTGCACTTGCAACTTTCAAAGTTTATTTGAGTGATTGTTTCAAAATGAAAGACCTTGGGTCTCTCAAATATTTTTTGGGTATTGAAGTAGCTCGTAGTTCATCAGGGTTGTTTTTGTGTCAACGCAAGTATACTCTTGATATTATCTCTGAAGCAGGATTTTTAGGTGCAAAGCCAAGTGGGTTCCCTATTGAGCAAAATCATAAACTTGGCCTTGCAAATGGAGATTTGTTGTCGGATCCGGAGGTCTACCGTAGATTAGTCGGGCGTTTGATTTATTTGGGGGTTACTCGACCGGACTTGGCATATTTTGTTCACATTTTGTCTCAATTCATGCAAGAACCCCAGATTGAACATTGGGAAGCGGCCTTACGAGTGGTCCGTTATTTGAAAGGCATACCAGGACAGGGTATTTTGTTACGTGCCGACAGTGAGTTGACTTTGCAGGGATGGTGTGATTCTGATTGGGCGGCTTGTCCGCTTACTCGTCGTTCGTTGACAGGTTGGCTAGTATTTCTAGGTCAATCTCCCATCTCTTGGAAGACAAAGAAGCAGCACACAGTTTCTAGATCTTCTGCAGAGGCTGAATATAGGTCCATGGCTGCGGTCACTTGTGAGTTGAAGTGGCTGAGAGGTCTGTTGTTGAGTTTAGGTATACAACATCCCAAGGCGATCAAATTGTTTTGTGATAGTCAGTCCTCTTTGCACATCGCAAAAAATCCGGTTTTCCATGAACGAACAAAGCACATTGAGGTAGATTGCCACTTTGTTCGTGATGCAATTAATGAAGGTTTGATTTCTCCGTCACACGTTTCAACATCTTCACAATTGGCAGACATTTTTACCAAAGCTCTCGGCAAAACTCAGTTTGACTTCTTGCTTTCCAAGTTGGGCATTTTTTATTCCCATGCTCCAACTTGAGGGGGGTATTTCGGTATAATATCTTTATATTATTTGGTAGCATATTTGTAGGGATATAATTACCATATATTAGTTAGTTTCCTTGTTTCACTAATTACCATATATTAGTTAGTTTCCTTGTTTCACTAGGATCTTAGTTTCCTTGTTTCACTAGGGTTTAAGATTGTATCCTATATATATTCTCTCTTGGTGAATGAATGGAATAAGTCAAGATTGTATAGTTTCTACATTAATTGACACAAGAAAACCTATGTAAGAGAAGTCTCACTCTATGCAATAGGTACTACTTATGTGAGAGAGAGTGAAACCATCTCTCTCTTACTCCTCCATTGCTCAATAACAGTACACCTCTGACAGTATATGTATGTGTATGTGTATATATATACTAGTTATGTGAGGCCCGTGCTAAGCCCGGGCCCAAACTCAAGATATAAAAGTAGATATTTTAACTAAAGAAATATAATTTGTGTTAGTACAAGTGTACAACAATAACAATAACCATATACCCATTGTAGTCCCCCAAGTGGGTAGTCATATGAAAGCAAAATTTTCATTCCATTCTTTTAATATTTTAACTTCCATTTTGATGAAATTATTTACTTCAAATCAAATGTGGAGCCAGAATTTGACATTTATAACTTATGTATCCTAATTTTCTGAAGTTATTTAGTTCTAAATAAATAATCTATACATAGTTAATGAACTTTTAAGGCAAATACATAATTTAACTTGTGCAGCGGATGGAGTTGTTCCTCTCTTAATTAGGGATTAGGGGTTCGAACATGGATATGGAAAAAATCTTTGGAGGAAGCGCTCCCCCCGAATAGGCGCGATACAGTGCGAATTATCTGGATTAATTGGGCTCAAATGCGGATATCGAGCACCAACCAGAAAACCAAAGAACATGAAAAATGAGGTAGGAGGTTCGATAGCTTTTGAAAAGTAGACCTTAAAAACAAAAAACAAAAAATTTGACTTAAATAAATAAGATTAGGACCTAAAAGTAATTAATTAAAAGGTTTTTAAAAAAAATTGAAAATTATTGTGAGGACTACAAAAGTCCCCAGGTTCGATAGCTTTTGAAAAGTAGACCTTAAAAACAAAAAACAAAAAAATTGACTTAAACAAATAAGATTAGGACCTAAAAGTAATTAATTAAAAAATTTTTAAAAAATTGGTAAATTATTATGAGGATTACAAAAGTCCTCACATTTGCACTCTGAAGATCAAGCTCAACAGAATACATTCTTACTCCTTTCGGTGTAGAACGACTTACATAGATCAAGCCAAAACTTGCTAATTTTGATAGAGTCCTATATACTTGATAGTGGACATACTTTTGTCGTTTCAGTTTTGCCAGCCTTTTGATGTAATCACAACAGCACCTTCTTTGTGCAGTATACATCAATAAAAGCCATTTTTTCCCGATAAGAAAAACACAAAAATGTCACTGAAGGACTATATTTAACATGTGTATATTGGCTTATTTAACAAATACAGAGATCAAACTTCTTCATTCACAAGTCATAGTAGCCGCTTTTCTTAAAGGATTATACCATAAAGAGTTGGAGCTTAATTGGATCAGGTAATAAGTTTAAAAAACAGAGATGTCATTGACCATGATCCCTCACAGACAAGTTCACTAGCAGTACAGGCATTGGGCTAAGTAAGAAAATGAAGTCACAGAAACGCACCCCCAAACTCAGGAGAATCAAAGCCAACAGCATAAAGGCGCTGTACTTTACCCATCTCACTTGCACGAGCAAGGAAATTAAAGTCGAATACTTTTATATTGAATTCCTGCAAGCCAATTGAACAGTCACTTGTAAAATGTCAACACGTAAGGAATTATATAAGGTTCAGCTGTTACCTCGTCAGACACAATGCCAGAAGGTCTGATTTCACGGAAAGTAAATTGCTTCTCGTGCAACCAGGCAATGAGGCTAGCCAGTTGACCAGCCACCTTTATTCTATCACGGAATTCAAAGCTATTGTCTGCCAAAGGTACAAATGACCCGTCAAGAGCATACAGTAATAACAGAACTAGTAAAATTTAGTAATAAACTATAGCTTCTGAGAATTTCTTGAGTACCCATATGACTATAAAGAATGTCATTCAACAAAAACCTTAATGGTCTTCCATTTTCACGAGTTGGTCTTTCATCATACACAACTGCGAGTGTTTTCTGAAAACAGAAACCCTTTAACTTCATCAAACATGGATGTCGGTTTTCATCCGTCAGTATTTCAAGCTCATTCTGCAAATTTTCCAAATAGCTTAGCCACATATGTGATCAGAGAGAAAGAGAAATCAGATCCAATATAACCACGGTGATAACATACACAAAATCTTGATGGATGGTCACAATAGACCCGACTATGTCCCATTGGATAAAGGAAATCCCATGTTTTGATGATAACTTCTTCCGTTCCTCCGTCATTGTCATCGAGAATGGAACCTTTGTACAATCTCCCATGCATAGTGTATCCAATTGGCACGTTAGAGTTTTTGGTCATATCTTTCAATTCCTCAAAGTTGTATGATTTCACATTACCCAAGATGGTTGGAGTCATTTTCCAGGGAATATTGCTGATATTCAACAAGGAATATATAATTAGTGTTGAGAATTTGCAAATAAAGATCCTCAAACTAGTCATCTATCTCCTTTTTTTTCTTTTTTTTTTTCATTTAAAAAAAAAAAAAATCAAGAGGTCATCTCTCTCCTTATAATTTTGGAACATGGACAGATTCCTATTTAATACATACTTTTAGTAGTATACCCATGTTCTAGAAATCCTAGATGATTCTCACCAAGCAATTACCTCTCTTAAAAGTTGGGTGAGAAATGCAAGTATATCTATCTATGCAAAATTTGAAAGGTCTATAATCGTTAAGGTGTATTTTCTGGGTTCTGAAAACGTAACCAAATAATTGACAAAAGCCAAGAAAATATACTCATCATTGATGGCCCAGTACTCTATCAATCTAGAGCAGGACTCTTTGAACGATTCAGCCATCTCGTAACAGCCTTTTCTCTGGGAATCAATATAGTTTTGCTCTTGAAAATAGTACCCATGAATGCATCCCGGATCCTTCAATATCCTCCTCATCTTTTCCACGGTTTCCAGGCGTTGTTCCATTGATTTTGCACTTTGCAGAGAATGAAAAATTGCCTTTGATCATCTAGAGAAACTAAAGGCATTGCATGCAATACATTTTATATATATATATATATATATATATATATAGGTGAGCTATTGAAATGCCACTTGGCAATCCAAGGAGTAGCTTAATACTTTTGAGGGAAAAGGTAGATATGCCACCGAACTTTGGGGTCGTTTGGTGCATGGTATAGGTTGAGATATCCCAGCACTAATTTTTTGTACCGCCTACTAAACACGGTACAAAATGAAGCATAATCCCAAGGGTGGGATATCCATTCTTATCCAACTTATCCCGGGATTATTTTATACCATCTAAAAGATGGTATAAAATAATCCCAAGAGATGGGATAAATTAGTCCCGAGATTATAATCCCGGAATAATTTTGGCTACCTACCAAACGACTTTGGGAATTACTTACGCTCTGTTTGGATGGTCGTTATTGTTTGAATAGATTGTATTGTTTAATGTGGTTTAATATTGGGTGGTGGGGGGTGGGGTGGTTGGTGGTGTGGGGTGAGGGTGGTGGGTAGTAGAGGGTGGGGTGGGGATAAAATGGGAAAATGAAATACGTAACCACACAAAAATCATCAAATTCATGGATAGAAAAATTGTATTTTTTCATTCTTATTTAACTGCGGAATTACAACGGGTTTACAACACCTCACGGCATAATTTTAAGAACAAAGGAAACAAACATGATCTTATAGATAATAATACATTAATGAGCTACAGAAAACAACCATCCAAACAAGGGGTTAGATATAACATTGGTTACTTGTGGTAAAATATACTCCTACAGTTATAAAATTGGTTCAAATACGAGAATATTCACTACTAAGCGTGGAAGTTTTCCCGCATAACCTTTTTGTACAAAAGAAAAGGCTCAAATATATCATTGAGCTTTGTGAAATGGTCCAAATCTATCCCTGAAATTTATGAAATTGTAAATATTTCATTTTTCTCAACTACCGTCCATCATCACGGTAAATGAACACTATTATGACAATTGATTCTCCCAACTTTTTAAAAAAGTGTACTTGAAAATCATTGTTATTATACCATCACTTCACCTTGACAACACTCACATAATAAACACACAAAAATCACCTCATTATCTGTATATATCAGAACTGTATTTTCTTTGGGAATTAATATAGATTTCCTCTTGATAATTGAACGCTTGACAGCATCACGACTTTATAAATTACCCCCTCATCTTTTCCAAGTTGTCCGGCATAGTTCTGTAGGCATAGTTTCTATGAAAACCTTAAGGCATAATTTTACCCCGAATAGGCATAGAGCCTGTTTGGATGGGCTTATGCTTATAAGCTGCAAACAGCTTATAAGCTAAAAAAATAAATTGGGTAGTCTAACTTATTTTTTTTGGCTTCAGCTTATAAACTGTTTTAGATAAGTTAAGTCAAATGGGCCCAATTATTTTTTTGAGCTTATTTTAAGCACAAAATGACTTTAAGTTGGTCAGCCAAACACTCAAATAAGCTGAAAACAGCTTATAAGCAACTTATAATCCAATCCAAACGGGCTCATAGTTTCTATGAAAACCTTGTTTTGCGAAATTATTTTTTTTATTTTATTTTTTACTCTGCTGAGTTCGAACTCAGATTTTTTGATTTCATAAACTAGCGAATAAGGATATTTTAGCCCAATAATTTTAATTAAATGAGAAGTAGGACAAAAATTAGGAAATCAGCGCAAAAAAATAAAAGATTTCCGATGACAAAAATTCAAAAGTCTGGCCCAATCCTACACCAGCCGGTCCTACCTTAGGATAAATACCGAAGTAATTGCATGGTTTGCTCTTCAAATGGACTGGTCTTTAATTTTTGGCCTTTAAATGGGTTAATTTTTAATTTTTTTCCCCTTCAAAATCAAAGTCAGGCCTAAATTCTTTAAGGGCGTTGTTATAATTTGTGAATATTATAATTCATAATTTATACTCCTATATGCATAAGTTCGATTTTGATGGCCAAAAATTAAAGACCAGCCCATTTCAAGGTCAAATTTAAACACCAGCACAAAAGAGGGGCAAAAGTGCAAATGACCCCCTACCACCAACACATTTCCTCAATGAGTCCAAAATAGATTGAGATTTTGGAAACAGCCCAATTTGATCATATTCGTTTTAAATATAGGGAAAACATTGCCCGCCCAATCCAAACTAATTACCCGCCCAACTCAAACTAATTACCCGGCCATGTCTCTCCTAAACTATTTTCGCTTCTGACCAATCCAGTCCAAACTAATTACCGACGTGCCCCCTCGCCCAAACCCCTTCCTCCATGATATCATCACAGTATATTTATAAATCATGATGGTATCATAGAGGATTAAGAGAAGAACTGAAGCAGTCCTCCATGATACTATCTCGGTATATTAATATGCCACGATGGTTCCATGGTCCTGAGGAGTATCTCATTGAAGGACTGAATCGGTCCTCCATGATACCATCACAGTATATGTATATACGACGATGGTATTATAGAGGTTTTTTTTTTCGAGAAAAGTCTGTCATTTTTAATAAATGAACATGCTCATTCATAATACCGTCTCAATATATGGTATCATGAAGGACTAAGAGAAGGATTGAAGCATCTTCTATGATACCATCTAAGTATATTTATATACCATGTTGGTATCATAATTGGGGGCATCTTGGGTAAATACTTTTAATCTTTTCCGGGGGTACGAAAGTATGGGATTTTGAGCAAGTAATTATTTTGGTTTGAGGGGGCATGCGTGATCTTTCCCCTTAATATTTTGGCAAGCTATGCATTAAAAAACATAATAATATACATTCTGGGTTACTAAAGCATACAATTAATTTGGTTCCCGAGTACCACCAAAAGATGTGGTGCAATGGATGGGGCTGCTCCTCCCTTAACAGAAGTTTCAGGTTCGAGCCCTGGGTATGGAAAAATTCATGGTAGGGAGCACTTCCCCCTGAATTAGGGCCTACAAGGCGCGAATCCGGATATAGTCGGACTCCAATGCGGGTACCAGACACCGGGTGAAAAATCAAAAATAATAATAATTGGTTCCCGAGTGGTTTAATAAGGATTATAATGTAGAATATTGTTCGGTATCCGATAATATAAGGATTGTTTTATAGTGAATAATAATTTCATGATGGTTATATAATACTAGTGAATATGAAAAAAGGTCAAATTCATCCATGAACTTTGTAAAATAGTCCAAAATTTCCCTCTGTAAAATCTACTCTTGTTGTCACCAAGATGGACTTGATTTGCCTTATCGACTAACAAGGAAGCTTACTAACCCGTGGCTTGTTTATGCGTGAAATGGTTCATATTTGTCCCTGAATAGTGCGAAATGGTCCACATTGATTGTCTCTCAACTTTGAAGAACAGGGTCGCTGTTCCAGTGGTAGAAAATACTCCATTTTTTTCAACACTCAGAACCTAACGACCAAATCCCTAGTCTTCAAGCTGAAATTAATCACTCATAAGCCTCAAATCAGCCCAAATGAACTCAAACAAATATCATTGCACAACAAAATCGAATTCTCACCTCTATCAGAACTCCATCGACACAACTCACCAATCTTTCTTAGATCATTAATATCGATGTCAAAGCTCCATATGACCTCCTAATGTTAAAAAAAAAAAAAAAAAAAAAAAAAAAAAAAAACTCATGTACACATAATTCAACTTCTAAATCATTTGCAACAGTACTATGGTGATGGCAGGGCCATATTGTTTGAGGGCTAGTAGTCTCTAACAGAGAATAAAGAGTAACGGAGGAATATGAGAAAGACGAAGGTGTGAGAGAGATCGAATGTGTAAATTTTGTGTTGGATTTCTGTATATGTTCTTTCCGTAAGTGTCATATGAGTACGAGATAATGGTCTATACAAAAATTGTCTACTTTAAGAACAATTCTGTCTTTAGATACACATATTCATCAAACAAACATAAAAGGGGGGTTAAATAATAATTTTGTTGGGCTAAAATGATCCAAAGATACTCTTAATATGATGCGATATTATCCGCTTTCGACCGCCCGCACAGTTTTCCCCAAAAGGCCTCACATCATTAAGAGTATTCAACTCCTTATAAGTAGTTCCTTTTTCTTTTCAGCTACCAATGTGAAACTTTGTTCACACACCCAATAATTTCCCCCTTGAACTAAGTTTCACATGGCTCATTACCGTAACTCACGGGTCAAAGATTCATTATGTCTGTGTGTCACCCACATCATCAGAGTATTTACGGTCACCGAAGCCTAAAGGCTATGTATGCATCTTCAAAGGTATGGGTAAAGGTCGTAAACCGGCCCATAGACGGCGGTCACCGAAGCCCAAAGGCTTGTGTATGCGTCTTCAAAGCTACGGGTAAAAGTCGTAAGCCGGCCCATAGACGGGCAAAGGCACTAAGCCGGGCCCCGCGCCACACTCCATCATTTTCATACTCGTCCTTCCAAAACATTGGCTCTGATACTAGTTGTTGGACTAAAACGGTCCAAAGATGCTCTTAATATGATTTAATATTGTCTGTTTTGGGCCAAACCCGCACGGTTTTTCTCAAAAGGCCTCACATCACTAAGAGTATCTAACTCCTTATAAGTAGCTTCTTTTTCTTTTCAGCTACCAATGTGGTACTTTATTCGCACGCCCAACATATTTAACGTTAGAAACAAGTGCCTTAAATTTTCCATGGTTCTTTCCAAAAGGTGGTCCAGCAAGAAGCTTGACATTTAAGCTTGGCATCAGAGTACCTGCATATACATATGTTGCCATCCATCCTTTACCTCAGTGGGAAGCAAAAGACATTATTTGCTTGGGAATAAACTCTCTTATCATTTACTTTTATTAAGTCAACCTTTAAAGTTGAATTATCTCATCTTTACACTAGATATCATTCTTTAAGCAAGATGTGAATATGAGGAATAGATGAGGAATTTATATACACTAATAGTTACTAATTTATTATACGATTAGTGTAATTTTACCTTATTGAAACAGATTAGATAATATTATTATCAAGTTATGGACTAATGTTTATTATTGAATTTATATGTAATTAATTATCTTTTAAGTAACTTAATTATGCAAAACAAAATTATACTGTTAGTGTAAGGAAGTAATTAACTTCCTATTTATATTTAAAATTTACTAGTGATTACCTTATAGCTGATCAAATTATATAATAGTTCACACTATCAGCCATGAATATACCTTAAAACTTTTTTAAAAGTTGTTCAAACCAATGCTAGTAGGAAAACAAATCACAGCTGCAATATGTTTCCCCGCTCGAATATAAGAATCTGTCTTTGTACCTACTTCATATTCTATATAAAAGAAGGCACCCTAATAAGAGTAATGCATACACATCCATCTCTACACTATGTTCTTTTCCTCTCTTTCATCTCTTCCCACACGTAAATCAAAAGAGAAAGGGAGACATGAGGTGTTGAGGAGAATGTTGTTTGGTTCAAGATCTTTCACCTGAAAGATTTCGGACCAGGCTTCATTCCCCTCAACTCCACCAAGTTCCTGTAATCCAAAGTCTCGACAGTTAGCTCTCAGCCTTGAAACGGATGCACGTCGTGTTTATTGCTTGGATTCAACAGATGGCTTTCCAATCCTCTTTGCGATGGATGTAGTTCATGTTGGAGGTTTGTTTTTTCAAGGAAGAGAATCAGAGGCGGATTTGGGATTTAAATATTATAAGGTTTGAGTTGAAAACTTACTATAACTCATTTCATTTCATTACTGGGTACGAAAACTATTATTTGTACGTGTTTTAAGTAATTTTTTAACATATATAATTGGTCCGGATCAAACTTCATTCCCCTCAACTCTAACAAGTTCATGTAATCCAAAGTCCTAGATAGTTAGCTCTCAGCCTTGAAACGAGACATCGGATTTATCGCTTGGATTGAAGACATGACCTTCCAACACTCTTCGCGATGGATGCAGTTCATGTTGGAGGTTTGTTATTCAAGGAAGAGAATCAAAGGCAAATTCAGGATTTAAACATTATAGGTTGAATTGGAGATCTTACCAGAAACTCATTTGATTTCATTATTGGGTACGAAATCTATTATTTGTACGTATTTTAATTCATTTTTCAACATATATACTTGGTCCGGACCAAGCTTCATTCCCCTCAACTCCAACAAGGTCATGTAATCCAAAGTCTTGATAGTTAGCTCTCAGCCTTGAAACGGATGCACATCGTATTTATTGCTTAATTGGATTCAAGAGATGGCCTTCCAACACCCTTCACGATGGATGTAGTTCATGTTGGAGGTTTGTTTCCAAGGAAGAGAACTAGAGACAGATCCAAGATTTAAACATTATAGGTTTGAGTTGAAAACTTTACCATAACTCATTTGATTTCATTACTGGGTACAAAATCTATTATTTATACATATCTTAATTAATATTTTAACTTATATACTTGGTCTGGAACAGTCTTCATTCCCTCAACACCTCAAAAGTTACTGTACAATGGATTCAAATATCACCGAATGATAAAATCCTCGGGAAGATGGACAAATTACACTACTAGAAAATAAGAAATTAGCGACGGACGAAATTTCGTAGCTAAACAACCAAAATTTCATGCTGATCCCATTTAGCTATGGATTATAAGAAAATTCAATTAGCTAAGAGTTATTTTATTAGGATTAATTAGCTGGGATTAACGACAAAATCCGTAGCTAATTTCATGTTTTCTAGCCGTGAAAGACAAAATGTCAATACAACAATCATTAGTGCAAGATGGGAGTATCACATGTTATTTAGGGAAGTGAAAGTGTATATGATCAAGACGTCGTTTCGCATGGTGGGGTAAAATGAGCTTTCACCGCACAAAACATAAACTTTTTCTAAGATCACAAGTAGAATAAATTTTTGCCAGTTTATTCTATATGGTAATCCCTTTTGGCAGGTATTTTGAAAATAAATATATAAAAAGCTTCAGCTTCTCCAAGTAGTCTTCAAAAATATATATTCTTGTAAAGGCAACAATTTCAAGAATATATGTCATGCACTTCGAATGACAAAGGTGTAGTCTCTACCCTTAAGCTCTATCCACTTTTTGGTAACACTTATTAAAGAATAGCACAATGGAAAAAGAAAGATTCCTATCGATGATGTCCACTAGAGGTTTTTATTATTAATACTTATATAATTACTATTATCTTTTCTTTTTTTCATGGTATATATGTTATTTATTTTTTATGAAGGTGGTGTTCAAGCTAGCTTATTGCACCCACCTCAACTAATTTCATTAGATACCTACCGTCTCCTGTGAGCTTTAGGTACCATGTAATTCTATCCACCAAGGCTTGGATATATGGGAAGAAAAACCTAGTATGTTTTGTCTCCATTCATTATAGTTCTCACCCCGCTTCATAGATCACTAGGCCAAATCCTTGAGTGCAGAGGCGGATCCAGGATTTGATGACTACGATGCCACCATTATTGAAAAACCATGTTTTTCCGAGAGACAAATTTACAGACGCCGTCGGTCTACTATTTCGTTAAGATAACTAATGAACACTATCAATGAAATTGTTTTTTTTTTCTATTTTTTCTTAATGAAACTGACAGAAACGGCGGAAGTCCGTTGATTAATTTTGTGCTAAAATGCGCGAAATTATAATCTTTTTCTAATATTGTCTTTAAAAAAAATTAACTGATGGTGTCTATCGAAAAAAATTCAAGAAAATCCATCAATTTTTGTTTTGAGGTGATAATTTTTGATAAATAACTATTTGTCGGTTTTGTCCCTCGGGAAAGAGCTTGTTCTTAGTAGTGAATTATCTTAATGCTATCTTACCACTAGTTAAGATTGAATTAAGGTCTACATTCAATCAGCTCGATTCATTTTGAATTAATTTAGGTTGGTTTAAAACTTTTGGTGCATAAATAAAAACGTGATCACAAAAGCGAATAAGTTTTTTCCAATTCAACTAATTTTCTCGATTTAAGATCTATTGAATTATGTGATCATCAGAAATATGTTCTAATTGAATTATATGATCATCAGAAATATAAAATAACATAAAATTTTCAACAAGCAAACCCCCTCCCCCCTCTTTCCCTCTTCAAATCTACATACAGCAAGATTAATATTCTTAATAATCACGCTAAATAATTGAAAATTAAGAAAAGGGTAACATTAGATGAATAAATAGAAAGAATGATCAAAATTATAGTAATTTATGGAAGAATTTCAAGATCCAGATTTAAATAAAATAATGAAATAGGGCTATGAAAGAGAAAAGAGCATGAAAAAAAAGAAGGGATAACGCACTGCTATCCCTCTAAACTTTGGCCAAAGTTGCTACGATACACCTTACCTTTTCTGATTTCCTATTACACTCCTGAACTTTTTGAAAACGGAATAATTACCACCCTAAGTGCTGACGTGGCAAGGAGAGTGTATTTCACTCTCTTTGGGAAAGTGAGAAACATATAAATCTGACACGTGTCATTTTTTGATTGGTTACTTCACATCACCTAATTAATTATCATTAAAGCTTAAAGTTTTTCTTAAACTGATTATTTGTTTCTATATATGAAAAAAAAAATCTAGGTTTCCAGATTTAGTTTTAAAAAAGGGGTTTTCCACATTTTAGAAAAATAATTAGTTTTTCCAAATTTCTACAAAAATTCAATTTTCACATTTTGACAAGAAAAAACACTTTTTTCCATTTTTTTTAAATCCAGATTTTATTTGAAAAATAATTGTCCTAAAAAATGAAATCATGAAAATCTATTTTTTTTTTTTGAAATATCCATTTTTTTTTTATTTTTTAAAGAACATTCAATTTTTCAAATTTTAAAAAAAATTGTAATGTAAGCGAAAAGAATTAAAAATATAGAAAACAAATAAATATACATGTAGCAAGGAGAGTGTATGTCACTCTCTCATGAGTGAGTAAATATGTAGCTTGAAGGTAGTAACTATTCCATTTTTAAAAAAATCAGGAGATAATAGGACCCCTGAAAAGGTAAGATGTGTCATAACAACTGCGACCAAAGTTAGGAGGTAATAGTGTCTTATCCCAAAAAAAGAACTAAGAAAAAGAGCTGAAAGAAATGGGGAAATGGGAACAATAGGACCTATTGCTTCAAACTTGGCGCCTTAGCCATGGCACCTATGGTCGATTTGTCTCTTCGGGTGCCACTGTTTATTATGTTGATATTTCCGTTTGGGGTATCTGTTAGATTGATTGTAATATATATAAAATGGGATTGTCTTACAATATAAGACAAAAGGAGGTGGAAGGCATTATATATTAAAAGTCTTGGTATTTTTAGATTTGATTTAAAATCTGAATTTAAATAGATCATGAAAAGTCATGACCATTCACAATAGGTACTTTTCTAACTCTATAAATAAGGTCTCCCTTCATGAAGCGTCTAAGAAAAATATACAGGTATAATCAGGGCTTTGTTGTATCCTAAAGGGAATTGTTTGTATTTTCCCTCAATATGTGTACGAGCAATATCTCTTTAAGGAAAGTCGATTCGTCCATGCCTCAAAGTTATTATCTTCTTCGGTTGTGTGTTACTTATTGTTCTAACGGTATCAGTACATACATTGAATTATACCTGAGAGTCAGGGTGCAATGCCACCCCCAACCCCGATCGAAGGAAAAAAGACAGTTCAATCCAATATTTGTTGTTGGATCCCAAATGCTTCAAAAGCCAATGGAAGCGCCATCACTATCTTACGAACTTAAGAAGGGAACTAAAATGAAGCCTTTCAAGTTTCAGCTAGTATGCTGACACAATCAAATGGACTGGTGATTTTCCGAACTTACGGTGTGTCGGTGTTCCATACAAAACAATTCTTTGTAACTCTTGCAAGTTCAGAACCAGACTGATTATCCTAGATAAAATTGGTCACACTGATTCAACAACAATACAAAAGATTAATGCCATTTTACAAATGAATACTTCAAAAATTAGAGGTGGCTCAAGGGGAAAGCTAGTAAAGTCTTTGCTTTAGGCCTTTAAAATTTTAAGGCCCCAAAATTTTCATACTGGTTTTTATAATTTTACTAGATGACGTATGTCCGTACTGCGCAGAGATCCAACACTTTAGATTATAGTATATCTATGTGTATGTAGTTGTGTACAATTGTAAAGATTTATGCATTGGGTAGTGATAGCATATATATTTTATATTGCTAATAAACATACATAAGTTTACACTGTTTTTATGCATATATATATTTGTCTATTGCATTGATGATTGCACTGTCTATGCATACATACATACATACATACATACATACATACATATATATATATATATATATATATATATATATATATATATATATATATATATATATATATATATATATATATATATGCATATCATTTTAATTTAGTACAGTAAGCAAAGAGAGATTCCAAAGAGATTTGCATTCACGGTGCTACCTCAAAAAAGAACCAAAAAACACTAACAACAGTCAATGTAATATACATTGTAGTAATTCAATGAGTTAATTAAAATTATACAACCATTTAAAGTGACATTAATTGGTTATAATAATAAATATTTGAGTATTATTCTACATAAATTATATGTATAATAAAGCTTTTCTTCAATTAAAATCTTATTTGCCAAATATAGTGTATAGGTAAAAGTAATATACATTGTACTAATTAAATGAGTTGATTAAAATTATACAACCATTTAAAGTGACATTAATTGGTTATAATAATAAATATTTGAATATTGTTCTACATAAATTATATGTATAATAAAGCTTTTCTCAATAAAATGTATAATCTTATTTGCCAAATATAGTCTATAGGTAAAAGTAAATAAAACAATGTATTTTAAGGTGATAAGATAATTATTTTTATTTATATAGATGTATCGTATGTTAATTTTCATAATAAAATAATAAAAATGACAAAGAAATTTTTAAGACATTTTATTAATAGGTGAAAATTATTCATGAAAGAATGGAACAAACAATATATATATTGTTAGTGTAAAGAAGTTTTTCACTATCAAATTTCATTTATTTATTGTGCGTAATCTGCCTTATTTTAATATTATAAATCTCATTTTATATTTTTTAAATGATGTGGATAGGTGAATACCTTTTAAATATTTATTAGTATCTTTTTATTATTCTATTACAATAACTCTTCTGTATGGTAATTACATGTGCAAATAACAGTTAATTCTATCTTTTCTGTGTACATTTCGTTTCAGTAAGACAAAATTGTAAATATCACCTCATTAAAAAATGGAACAAAAATGAGTATAGTTAACAATGACACTAAGCATTTAAGAGGAGCACTTGTGATGGGGTAACGTGAGGCCACATGAGATGACACATCAATTGAGACACACTTGGCATTTATCGAAAAATGGCAAAATACATCAAAGCATACTTAAACTATAACCCAAAAGTCATTTTCACACTTAAACTTTAGTAGTGATATATGACACATCTAATATATGAAAAAATGATATTATTTGCTCTTTGAGAGCTGATGTGGCATAAAATGTAAAAATTATTAAAAAATAGGCGCGTGTTAATTAAAATTAATTCATTTTTCCTTTTTTTTTAATACCAAATTTAAATTTTTTTAATCCCACCCCCACCCCCACCCATCCCTTTCTTCTTCAATTCCCCACCCCTCCTACCTTTCTTCTCCATACTCCCCACCCGCACCTTTCTTCTGCTCTTTTTCTTGAAATCTTCTGTTTTTTTCCTTTTTATTTTATTTTATTTTAATGAAACTGATTTTGTAAGCATTTGATACATAAAATATGGTAGAAAGATTTGGTTGTTAACTCTGTTCTTCCAGCTGACAAGTATCTGACAATCCAGCAACAAAATAACTGAAAAGAAAAATTAAAAAATAAAAGTGCAAATGAAAGATGAATGTCTTTGCTCTTAAATCAATGGTGACTTTCTATTGTCATTTATGGTGATGGGTTGGTGGGGAATAATAAAGAGGAATTGACAGTGGTATTTTGATTTTAGTGATGACTATTGAAATCATTGGAGGTGATGGTAGATGAAATTAATGGTAATGATATCGTGACTTTCTCTGGTGTTGGTTGTAGTCTGAAATTGCAGTGGTGGGGGCGACGTGACGGTGGTGCTGGTGGCGTGAAGGATTTGGGGGGGTGGGGTGGCGTGAAGGATTTAGGGGGAGGGAGTAGCCTGAAGCATTTAAGGGGTGGGGGCGGCATGAAGCATTTAGGGGGTGGGGGCGGCGTGACGATGGTGATTGGTGGCATAAAGGAGTTGGGGAGTGAGGGTGGCGTGAAGTTGGAGAAGAAAAGAGGGGGGGGGGGGGGGGGGTGAAATGAAGAAGAATGTGGAAAATCAATTTTTTTGTTAAAATTTAAAAATCATTGTTTACTTTAATTTTGTGAATAAAATTTTAAAAAAAAAAAGCAAAATTGTGAAAGAATAAATAAAATAAAATAAAAAATCGTGAAAGAATAAATGACGTGTCGCGCGCGTGTGGAGCACTTTCACATCTGAGACTGGTTAAATGTGCGTAGGAAGTAAATAATATCACTTTTTTATATGTTAGGTGTGTAATAGGTCACCACTGAAGTTCAAGTGTGAAAATGACTTTTCGGGTATAATTTAAGGGTCAATTTATGATTTTGCCATAGAAAAATAGGCTTGAGTTTTTTGTCATAAGGAATTTATGTCCAAGCTTTGAGGCTTACAAGCACAAGTGTGTAATGCATGATTTTTTGTGAAATGACTGTGATGCCCCTCAAAATTTCCAAGCAAGCATGTTGACGATAAGCTCGTGCTCATGCTGAATACAAATTTTAGATGGTCATAACCAAAATTTTAGTATAATTTAATAAAGTAGCATAACTTATTATCCTTTAATTATGAGAACATTCATTTCTTAAGTTGTAAAGCACTAAGAATCTAATATTCTATCTGTTTTTTACTATCACTTAATGCTTTAAATTTATTAGGTTTGCAAAGATATATATTTACTTCTTAGATTGAATTGTATTTTATATAACAATCGTGAGTCATTATACATTATTCTTTTGAAGATCAATCATTTCTTATTTACCACTCACAAATAAAAATTAGAAAGTTCAGTGCATAATTCAAATGCGTAATTTATCTCGACAAATAGCAGAAAAGTTGTTAGCATAATACAATATTTGCTTATGTTTTTCTTTCATAATTATAATCATATATTGTTAATAAGTATTTTTATCATTTATATCAATTTAGTGAAAATATTATTGTGTAGTCTCACATCATAAATGTATTTTATTTAAAATTTAATCTAAATTCTACTAAAGTTTACGTTAGATAGTTGCATATCAAATTAATTTTTTGACAACATATATTTTTCTTTTATTTCAAAATATCTTCTTATTAATTTTAATTGGTTATATAATTTCTCAAATTACAATTATTTATTCATTATTTTGTCAGCTTTTTAAATAAATCTTTTTACTTATATTACTAATAAGTTGTATATTCAAAACATGATTAATATAATACTATTGTTTGTGCTCCGTATTCAAAACTTTATTATATTAATGTTTGCTACGAATTTCTTCGAGATCATATTTTTATGTGATTTATTAATAATTTTTAAAAGAGAAGACTTGTTAAAAGGAAACTATTTTCTTTTACGATATTAATCTCTTTTCACATTTATTAGAGTAAAAATAAAAATAAAAAATTAAATTCTATCTTATTTTAAAATACAAATATTTTAAGTATATTTATTTTATTAAACATAACAAATAAATGACACGGTGAAATAACAAATTTTACAACAGTTAAATATTTAGATTATGTCACAGGCTAATATAAGAAAAGAAAGGAAATTCTATGGTTTGGCTACTTAACCTTTTGAAAAGAAGCAATAATATGGGGTCCACCTTTTTTACTGTACAATGAAGGCACCATTATTGACTTAATGGAGGACACTTTGGTAATTACATGGATAAGTCATTGCTTTTGTTGCACAATGTACAATTGTTTTGAGCTGGATTTTATTTTTGATTATTGCTTTGGGGCCTGACTGTTGACACCCAACTTTGGCTCATCCTGCTTGAAATTAACGCCTCAACACAAAATAGCACAAAATGCAACTGTTTACACATTTTTCAAATTTTAATACGTTTTATTGATACTTATCCTTATTTATGCAAAGATTAGATTTTTTTTTCAATTTATTGTCATTTGAATTAATTTCAATAATAGTTAATTTTTCAGAGTCATCTGTACAGATACAACACAATAGTGCAATTATATCTCAGTAAATAATTTTTTATTTCTTTACAACACATTACATTTTCAAGTATCAATCACATTTTAAAATTGTATATTAATACTCAAATTTTTATATGTATACAACAACAACGACAACAACAACAACCCAGTGAAATCCTACAACATGGGGTCTGGGGAGAGTAGAGTGTACACAGACCTTACTCCTACCAAGGTAGGATGCTGTTTCACATTTTTATATGTATATTTGTTATATTTTAATACAATTCGTTAATACAGAAAAGCCGGAAGAGTTTATCGCAACACAATTAATTCAGAGACACCTTGTGCAAATTACCTAATTATCGCTCAGTGTACAATTAAAATCTCATCTACTACTCAAATGATTTTTTTCCTCCTTTTTTCTCCGCGGGCCCCACATGTTCACTTTTCTCCCCTTACTTTTTCTCCACCCGCCCAACTTTCTGTCTCTTTTTTTTCCCACTCTCTTCCTCCCCTTTTAGACTTTTCTCTATTTCTCCAAAATTACGAAATTGCCCTTACAAGCTAACGACGATCCTGCCTAAACTCACGCTTCTATATAGTGTAAATTTTTTCTTAGTAACTACTAAATTTTGTAGAAAACAATTATGAAAAAAAATACCTACTTTTTACCCACAGAAATACTTTAGGATTTTGAACTAAACTATTCAAATATTCATATTAAGAACTAAAGTTTTTATACGACAAAATCTAAGGTAATGTATTGCAAATACATGACAAACATCTTATTAAATTGAATTAGCACTTATCAATATAAATATCATTATAAGATGTTTATTGTGACCTTAAAGGGTATAAAAAATATTCTATTAAAAAAGTTTAAGACCTCTTAATATTTGGCTTTTAGATCGCTAACTATGTTGAGCCAATGTTATTCAAAATACGAAGACAAACTGGTTAACTAAACATGCGAATATTTTAAAGCCTAACATGCTTCAAGATAACCGGTTTTCCCTATAAAAAGGACAACAAGATACTTGAAGCTTGAGCATCGAACATCCAAGGAAAATATTAAGAACTCAACGAGCACAAACTCGATTAGTATTTTTGTTAACACATAGCCAAGAAGCAGAATTCTTGAACAAGATTGTATTATCTTGATATTCTCTTCAGATAAAAAATGTTGTGTCACTTGGAGAGACTTCACCAGCATCACTACAAATAGGTCCATTTCAATTAGCGAATGCACATGGTAAAGGTGAAAAAAATGTGCCCAAAAATGGCTTAGTCCAGGAAAGGACACCGAATATTATAAACTTCAAAATTTACCTGAATGCCAAGTTCTCCTAGTTAGAAAACAACTTTATAGTTTTAGGACCTTTAATGTGGGAAAATGCGTTATGTCATCAATTTATACTAGACAACTGGAAAAAGTAAAAAAAAAAAATAGAGAAAGAGGCACCTTCTCAAAAGTGTGGCATCTGTGGCAGCAAACCGAAAGACATCAATCACAAAATATCAATCAGGCATTATTACTAAGGCGACATTAAAAAACAGCACGTGATCACTACATTGACTTGCAACATCAATACCTTAACAGATAATCTACCACTGAACAGTATACATGGTTCGTTCATATCTATGAGTTGATGTCTGTACCAATATATAAAAAGAGAGCAGCGCAATTGGTACAACCCCATTGGTGAGGCATGTCACAAATTTCTTCCTGAACTGCACCTTCTGGCTATCCCACTAAAAAGAAACGAAAAAGATTATAAAAGGCCATTGTGGACTAGATAATTATACAAATTAACCATTTTCATAATTTCCTCCCGATTTATATATGCATGATGTTCATTAAGTTTCAACAAGGTTTTCCTTAAGAAGACATAGTGATGTATCCATTAACTAGTATATTGATAAGCTAGTGAAGTTGTCATGTCAACCCATCAAGAAAAAAAAATAGTTTTCTTATGTTTGGGAGTAGGTTTAAAGTAATTTATTAAGTATATTATTTAGTAGTTTTGATCTTTTAAAATTGTAAGAAGAAAATGAATACTTTTGATTTTCGTAAAATATTTTAACAAACTCTGATTGTTAGATTTCAGGAATTATAAAAGAAAAAATCCGTAACCAGAAATATCATGAAAGTTCCTTCAAATTCTGAAAACTACAATACAAAGTTACGGTAAACACCAAATACATCATAATTGCACCTCAAAAAGGTGCACCAAAAATAAACCAAAAACCAAAATAGCATAAACTATGGAAACTAACCTCAAATGTGAATGTCCGGTAAATTCTTTTTTTTTTCTTTCATAGTTTTCCTCAGGTCTAACATATCGAGTTTTTTAGCTATCTAGTAGAGATCAAAAGTGCTCACTTTTATCAAATTTAAAAAAGGATTGGGGATGACATGTCTGGTAGCCCATTTCAATCCAATTAACTTTTAGACATATCATTTATTAACTTGACTCATTATTACTTATACTAGTCTCAGCATACGCGCTTTGCGCGTGACAAAAGAGTGAACCTAATTTGACAACAAACACTATTTGGAAAAAAAGTCGGGCTTAAATCCAAATTTTGTCGTTTATCGATCGCTAAATTGCTAATAGCTAAATTGCTTAAAATGCCTTTTTTTATTGGACTTTTTTATTTTTACAGTGTAATAAAACCTTATTGTTTCCTAGTGAGTAATACTTACATGCTTAATGCATTGGTAAACGAATTCTAGACTAATTTGAATAGTCTATTATATAGGATTTAATGACCAAATTTTAGTTAGTTTAGTTAGTTTTGAAGTCCTAAATAATAGGAGATGATTAAATATTTTAATTTTGAAAGGACTAATAGTAAATGATAATTTTATCTATTGTAATGTCTTCTAATGAAGTGCAAATAATTCAATAAACATATAAACTAATGTTGTTTTCTGTTATTTCAAATCGTCCATCATATGCATCTCGACCTTCCTGATGATACTTTTAAGCTTAAATCCTCTGAGTGACATGTTATTTATTTTTTAGTTGCTAAAATTTAAATTCTTCCTTCCTAATTGAAAATATATTATTTTCGTAAAATTCTTAATCCCTTCCCTTATGTGATTTAGCAAGAGACACATTTTACCGCATCAAAAGGTTATCTTACATGCAAAATTTCTGATAACGCGAACAAAGAATTGAAATAATAACAATTTAGAATAATATTTTTGTAAAACCCTTTAAAAATATAGACTTAAAATTTGACAAAATTATCATTTTAGATTTCCCCTAATATTTCGGAGGTTTAAATCAACAAATTTTCTACATGAAATCTTTCCTTATTTGAAAAATATGTGGAAAGCCAACCCTAATATTAAATATCCTATATAAGTCATTTTCTCATTTGAATTATGAAGCATGGCTATTTTGTATGATAAATAATATAAGAAAAAAATCACGGAGAATAAGTATTAATGTACCTATTACTTGTCCGCCACAAAAGCAGACGTTATTAAAAGATAAATGAATTAATGAAAACTTTTCAATAAAAAGAATGTAGGAGAAGTGGAATAGAATACAGGTTTACTACAATTATAAACAGCTTTAAAGTATAACTACGCCAACTCAATTTTTGTTTATGAAAAACAGTAACTTCAATAGCATGAAATTTAGAAAATCATTTTCGCTAAAAAAAGTTATGTTGAATAATAAAATAATTTCAAACTATCGATTATCTGTTGTCCACATGGCACATATCAAACACTCTATTAAAGATTAATGACTAAATAGTAATGGAGGGGATCCGATCCCTTCGCCTCAGGCACAAAACAATTGAAAAAGAAATAATGAGAAATACATTCTAATTCTTAAAATAAATACTTTTTATGAACAAAACCTAAACAATAGCCTATTATGTAATGGAGAACTTTCCTTCAACATAGTGAATTTTCTGACCTCATCGTTTCAACATAGACCCTCTTGCAAAGCCAAACTTTGAAATAAATCAATCAAAAATTTAAAGAAAATATGCAATAAAAACTTCTTGGAAGTAGCAAGAAATCACCTGACGTGGACGTAAAAGTTCTCTTTTTTGGCTTAATGCAAATTGATCTTGAACTCCAGTTGAGGCCCTATTATGTGCAATGAAAGTTTCTGTTGAAATCAAACATAGAAAATCAAAATTTTAGTTGATTTTAAATCACTAAATATAAGAAAAATAGTTAAATTACAATTTTGTCTAACGTAGGAACGACAATTTTCTAAGGGCTTTGTACTTTTAATAGTTTTCTAACCTCTTTTTGCCTTCGAGCTAGGAAGCAAGTAGATGAAATCAGCAGGATGAAGCAATTGAATTTGTGGTGTCAATCAACCAATCTATGATAAAATAAGAAAATAATCAGACCATTAATCATACAAAACAGAAAACTCTAATCTCTTTTTGCCTTCGAGCTAGGAAGCAAGTAGAAGAAATCAATAGGACGAAGCAATAGAATTTGTGGTGTCATTCAACCAATCTATGATAAAAATAAGAAAATAATCAGACCATTAATCATACAAAACAGAAAACTCTAACCTCTTTTTGCATTCGAGCTAGGAAGCAGGTAGAAGAAATCAACAGGACGAAGTAATAAAATTTGCGGTGTCAATCAAACAATCTATGATAAAATAAGAAAATAATCAAACCATTAATCATACATCTATCAATCATGTACAAGTATAACGTATGTAAATTATAAAATATTGTACAATTAAAAACGAGCACAATCTCAAAAGAAAAGATTATTCGAACATGGTTTTAAGAAGTTTTTTTTTTCCATTGCTAAAATTCTTTTATAGCTGTACATATGCACTTTTCTAACCCTAGTAAAATTTTATTTGACACCAAAATATAAAAATATAGTGTAGTAGAATTTTATTTGACACCAAAATATGAAAATATAGTGTAGTAGAATTTTATTTGACACTAAAAATATGAAAATATAGTGTAGTAGAATTTTATTTGATACTAAAAATATGCAGTAACAACTTTACTTTTAAAATTTAATATAAAAAAATAAGAAAATATTTATGACCCTTGTTGACGTTAGAAGTCATGTCTTCTAAACAAAGTTGGCAACAAATTTTTATGGAAATAGAAGTTCTAAAGTTTATGGTAATTTCCACGTGAGGTGTAATTATTTAAAAAAAAAACTTACCTTTTTAGTTGATAATTTTGGAGGAAAAAAAATACAAAGTCCTAGAGTTTATGGTAACTTAATTTCCACGTGAGGTTCAATTTAGTCCTAATGTTTATGGTAACTTAAATGCTTCTATTATTAAAATCTTACGGTAATGGAATCCTAATGTAACTTATTGTACTTTTGCCAAATATATATTATTTAATTATTATTTAGTGCAATAAATTAGATAAAAATATCTCAAAAGAAAAGGTTATCGAACACGGTTTTAAGAAGGGTTTTTTTTTTCCATTGCTAAAATTCTTTTATAGTTATACATATCATGTTCACCAGGATCAATGTTGGGTGTTTATTATTTACTATTTCTATTTTCTCGACCCTACCTAAGTACTGAGCTATCAATCCCTTACTACTATCATCATTTATTGCTTCATTTTCTTTCATGGGTGTAACGCGTTGTTTCTCATTCCTCCCGGAAAAACGGAACCCTATCCCCGAATTTTATAAAAATGTAGTGTAGTAGAATTTTATTTGACACCAAAATATGAAAAATATAGTGTGCAGTAACAACTTTACTTTTAAAATTTAATATAAAAAGATAATATAATATTTATGACCCTTGTTCACGTTAGAAATCATGTCTTGTAAACAAAGTTGGCAACAAATTTTTTATGGAAATAGAAGTCCTAAAGTTTATGGTAATTTCCACGTGAGGTGCAATTATTTAAAAAAAAAAAACTTACCCTTTTAGTTGATAATTTTGGAGAGAGAAAAAATATAAAGTCCTAAAGTTTATGGTAACTTAATTTCCACGTGAGATTCAATTTAGTCCTAAAGTTTATGGCAACTTAAATACTTCTATTATTAAAATTTTAAGCTAATGGAATCCTAATGTGACTTGTTCTATTCTTTTGCCAAAAATATATTATTAAATTATTTAGTGTAATAAATTAGATAAAAATAGTGAAATTACTATTTTGTCAATTGCGAAGTCTTTTAATGAAAGGCAAAAAGTTCAATCAACATTTTTAAGACCCTTCACACTTTTAATATAGTATAGATAAATATATCTGAACCAGTCTGTTTAACACCTTAACCCCAAATATCAAATGGACAAGTTAGATCACATTTGGGCAGGTTAAAATGTATCAAAGTCATTGTCAACAAACAAATTGAAACCATCCAAACTTTAGTTTGGGACTAGATGAGTTGGTTTATCTGGATTGGATCATAACTTTTTCAGTTTTTCTTCACCTTCTTTTACTTTTGTACTTTTTATTTAAAATTAGATTAGTTATTTTTTAAGTTTTGGCCCTAAGGGCTAGCACAACCTAGCCCTATGAGGATGATTTTGAAGATAGATGATCTTAAACTTTTGACCTTACTTGTCATGAATAAAATTTCAAAATTTTTGTTTAAACGTTTGCCTATAGACAAGTGGGGCTCAAAAATTCAAAATCTCTCGTCTTTTAAGGTCTTTCATGAGTTGAAATTGAACTAAAAAGCTTTAGGTTATCCCAACCCACCCAACTTACAGGTTGGCTTGGATCAACTTCACAGCTAAGCCCATTTTAGCGACTCTGACCAAAATGTGGGGTCATTTGCACCTTCGTCCCTATTTTGTCCTGGTCTTTAACTTTTGTCCTTCAAATGGGCTTTTCTTTAATTTTTGTTCAACAAATTGAATCTATGCCTAGAGGGACACAAGCTATTTTAATAGGGCAATTCGCAGGAATGTCCTTATTTTGGGGTGGTCTTTAATTTTTGCCCATTAAATTGGTGGTCTTTAATTTTTTGCCTTTGTTAGAACCCTTTCGTTTTGGGTTCGAACCCCGCTCAGTTAAAAAGAATTGCAAGGTAGAGTTTGGAGGATGCAAATCTCTACCTCTGCAAAATTCTGCCTCTACCTTCGGGCAGAGTTTTGCCTTTAGACATGCCAAAACTCTACCTTAAGAGCCTGTTTGGAAAGCCACTTGATAATTGGAATTGATATGATTACTACCCTAGTAATTACACAACCTAGTAATTACATAGTATTGTAATTACCACGACCTGTTTGTTTGTCACCATGTAATTACAGTGTAATTACAAGTGTGTTGTTTGGTTGCGCATGTGTAATTACACAGTTAGTTTAATTTAAAAATAAAATTTAATTATAAAAAATTTAAAATTTATATTTAAAAAATATGTGCATATATAAATGATATTGAATTATTTATTTAATAATACACTATTTCTTGAAAATATGTTAATTAATAATCATATATTTGTAAGTAATATTATAAAAAAAATGATATATAATTTCAAATTAATAATATTTTAATTGATTATAAAACTTAAAAGCATACTTTTTTTGTGAGAATATCATGGGATTGGATGTTTGACAAAAAAAAATATTTATAAATATAATGCCATAACATTATTCAAATGTTTGACAATAATTCTACCAACTGTAGGTGAAAAATAAACAACATTCAATGTGAAATAACAAGTCATTAGTACTAAAGCAAATGTTTTTAAAATAAAAAATATAACCTAAATTCAAAATCCAAAAGAATTTTTTTTAATATAATACTCGTATGTCAAATTCCAACGTTACGTAAGTAAGTTCAGCGTAACATAAGTAAATACTCCTATAATTCAAAATAAAGGGAAAATATAAATCTATAACCTCATTCACAATGAAATTCTACTTTAATAACTTCACTCATTATATGTCAAGTTTGTTAATGACTCATTCTTTCTAATATTAAAAGATGTAGTTTCAAATATTAGAATATTAACACGGTTATGCTAAATGAATAAAATAAAAAACTGAAAAAAATACGAGCAATTACATGGAACCACAAGAAGTAAAGGTTGAGAGTGAGAAGAAAGGCAATGAAATATGAATACTATAAAAAAGAAAAATGTATTAAAAATTAAAAATAATTAAAAAGTAAAGATAGAAATGAAATAATAGAAATAAAAAATAAATTAAAAAGAAAAGAAATTAAAATAAAATAAAAAAGAAATTAAATAATAGAAATAAAAAATAAAATTTAAAAGAAATAAACTATAAAGTAACCCTGTAATTACACCAAATTCTCAGCTCTCTCCATCCCCCCCCCCCCCCCCCCCCTCCGAGAATTGGATAGTGTAATTACACCCTCTCAATTACATCGAATTCCCACCTAACTGTGTAATTATTTGGACAAACAAACAGGTCACACTGTGTAATTACATCCAATTACACCTAATTCCAATTACCTAGGTGGCTTTCCAAACAGGCCCTAAAGGTAGAGTTTTGCCTTCAGGCATGCCAAAAATCTACCTTAAGGTTGAGTTTTGCCTTATACCTGAATGCAAAACTCTACCTGCAGGTATAGGTTGCAAAATTCTGCCTTGTCAATCCAAATCTCGGCCTTGCGAATTTTTTTTTACTGAGCTGAGGTTCGAACTCAGAACCTTAGGGTATTAAGCGAAAGGCAAAAATTAAAGACGAGTGCTTTTCAAGGGAAATCCGCACAAAAAAATGATTTTAATATTCACAAGTTATGCCCATGACTTTAAAAAATTTATGCCCCTTAACAAATAAGTTCGAGTTTGAAGATTAAAAATGGAAGCCTAATCCATTTGAAGGACAAATTGTGCAATTACTTCACCAAATGCACCAAATAGCACAAAAAACCAAGAACCCCCTTCCAGAACCAACAACTCGACGGGACCGATCAAAGATGAATTCGACTTTCACATTTTTTGCATTTATTGATTTGATATAAATACGGAGAGTGGATAAATTTCTACCGTCATAAATATCAGTCTATCCACCATGATCTTCAGTTAGAATGAGATGAACAACCCGAATTTTAAATCTTGCTCCACCATATGGGTACAGATTTCAAATCCTACAACTATTCCCTTCTTGGTCTCCTCTTAAATAAAACCCCTACTTTCCGAGGTTAACGCTATCTACTTGCTCAGTGCTCACACAAACAAAGAATAAGGATTGTTTTAGGTACAACAATAAAAAAGTCTATAACATCGTTGTTTGTCTGGATATTTGTTGGTTGCTATAGTGAATTTTTTTTTTATAGAATATATAACATATCACAACATGAAAAATCAGCTTAAAAAAATTTAATCTTTATAGTGAAATGTCGTTACGAAGAACGGTTATAGAAAACTCTAACCGTATTTTAAAGTTACTTTCACGGGAATTTCCCTAAGAGAACCAATAAAAATTAATGAATGTCTAAGTCATAGAGAGTACCTACCTAATGTCTCAGTCATAGAGAGTAACTACCTACCTACCTTTTCAACATTATCGTAGAATTGGACATAAAGATGACAAATATCGTTTTCTTAGTTGTTGCCTTTCTTATTTACAAAACAAGCAAATCAAAGCACATCACAAGTGACAAAAAGTGCACATAAAGAGAGAAGCAATTCTTTGGGCACTAAACATTCTTTTTTCTGGTGCTACGCTCACCATATTCCACTACAACAATGCTTCTTGTTTGTCATTGACAACCTGATGTGGAATATGTGCTATTTCACAGGGAAAAGGGTTGGAAGGAGAAAGATGCTCTAGCTTTACTATCCTAGATTTTGCTGATACAGGCAAATCTCTTTATAACAGAGTCATTTGTTTTGGTATTTTTTGGCTGCTGTAACGAATTTTTATTATAGAGAACATATAATATAACATAATATGAAAGATCCATTCCACAGAAAACATAGTTGTTACAGTAAAGTGTAGTTATGTAAGGATGTTGTTATAGAGAGTTCTGACATTATAACCACTATGATAGTATTCGCTGATATTGTTTGTGTACCTATTGTTCGAGAATATATAGATTCAACTATTAGCAAGAATGGAATTAAATGCCACAAAATACGCTCTTCATTCCTCACACCACTTTTCTCAGTACATTCGATGAAGCAAAAGGAAGAACTCCTACGCAAATAAAAAAAGAATATTGGAACTGTCAACTCCAATGTGATGGGGTAATGCCTCAAAGAGTTCCTCGGCAACGAAGGAATATTGCCTTATAGCCTGTTTGGCCAAGCTTATTTTTTCCCCAAAAATGCTTAATTTTTTAATAAGTGCTTATTTGAAAAAAAGTGAGGTATTTGGCCAAGTTTTGGGGAGAAAATAAGTGTTTTTGGAGAGTAGCAGAAGCAGTTTTTCAGAAGCTATAAAAAAAACTTTTGACCAAAAGCACTTTTTTGAAAAATATTTTTGAGAAAAATATAAATAAAAGCACTTTTTAAAAGCTTGGCCAAACACTAATGACTTAAAAGTGTTTTTTTAATTAATTGGCCAACACAAACTGCTTTTCGCTAAAAGTGTTTTTTTGAAAAGTATTTTTTAAAAAAAATATTTTTTAAAATAAGTTGATTTTAGAAGATTGGCCAAACAGGCTATTATTCCTATCAATGTAGGTCACTCACGGCTCTTCTAGTAGGATTAAACTAAATCATAGCTCCAAAAGAGTTAATTTTTTGTTCTTCGACAGTGTAGATAATTTTTATATTACGAATATGCTTAATTTATTATAGCACGTTGTCTTTCTTATTTTTCAGTCACTCTTTCTACTTGTTACGAACAGTTGGTAGTTATTTTATAGGTGACTTAATTAGAGAATGAATTATTTTATACAGTCCAAACTTATCCAGACTCGCGCAACATACGGCCCATTGAAAGGGGACGCGTTTCCTACCAAGAATTTCTCCATTCGCATGTAACAAAATGCTTAATAACAGAAGACTTATGTTTAATCTCTTTAAGTATTGGAAGTAGATAAATAAGGCTGCTAGACGGTGCACCTCATTTACATTTGAACAATTTTGAGAACAAATCCTAATTTCATCTTCTTACATTTTTCAACATGGAGCTTTTTGGGGTTGGGGGGGGGGGGGGGGGGGGGGTGAATAGAAGTGGGCATAAAGATTGGAGACGGATTAAAGCAATAAAAATTTCCGTGGCATTTAACAAATCTAAACGTACAACCTCAAAGCATGCATCTTACATTCTGTAACAAAAACTAAATCTCACAGTTGCTAAAATACAAAAATCCTAAGGTCTATAGGAGTCATACTTGATGAGGAAATATTCTTACAATCAGGAAAATCTCGAATCCTATCGCATAGTTCTTCGACCTGGAATCGATGTTTTAACCTCCAAAATACACGAAAAGGCAGACCAATGAACCGTAAATTTAGCCCCATCCTGATTTTTCAAAGCTTAAACACATCATATGTACAGTAAACAATGGAAGCCCATCAATTACAGAATATGCAAAAGCTGTCGAGGATTGTGATCAGTTTTGTTAAAATTTCCGATAGATTTTAGGCATTAGCCGATTGTGATGGCAACATCGGATGATTATGTTCACCTTCGTATGTCACGATAAGCATTGAAGGGTCTTCCAAGCATCTCTCGACATGTTTCCGGGCAGGGCAGCCTCTTATGCTGCTACATTTATAGTATCCCCTGCAGAAATGCATTAAACTTGCTCAAAATCGAAGCAAGAATTGGTTGTTGTGCCTCAATAAAAGCAATTACACAACTCGATAGAGTCACTATCACACCAAAGATCCTGGAAGTAAAAACAAAGACTAATGTAACAGCATATTGATAAGAGCAAACTATTGAGTAGAAGTTAATTGAATGGAAGAATCAACAAGTCAAGCGTAACAATTGTTCTTTTTCGATTGACAAAAATAAAAAGGAAGATCGTTAAGTTAATTATTATACAGCCTCCAAACCAGTACGTTAATTGAGCTGCACACTTCATAGGTGAAGTATGTCTGAATGCCAAACAAGAAGGATGGGAGAGTTATGTGAAAGAGATAGGTTTTCATGTTAGACTGGAGCTCCTTATCGCTTATCTTCTTTAATGGATAAGCAGCTCCTTGTAACTTATCTTAAGGATCGAGGTAACTTTTTCAAACAACAGCAATACAAATAGAGGCGGATTCGGGATTTGAAGTTTATGGGTTCCAACAACAGTCTCAAGATAATAATGTTCACAATCAAATATTTATAGATATTCAGCGTTCTTAATATATATACAAGGTCTGGCAAAAACTACTCGGTTCCGGTGAACCCGTACTTCATACTCTGCATCCGCCATTGAATACAAACATCAAACACGACAATTGATCGTAGGGAATATACTCTTTCACTATCCAATTGTATGATCAAGATGCTCATAGCAAAAATGTGATTAAAATGAAGTTCCGATTTGCAAACACATGGTAATTGAGCTTGAATAGTACCTAGGGTGTGGAGAACCTTTGATCGGCTTTTGTCCGTACTTTCTCCAAGAATATTCATCGGCAGGAATATCAGCTAGCTTGCTACTTACAGCAGGTACTTTGATTGATCTCTTTACTCTGTGTTTCCTATATGAAGACAATTCCAAAAGTTATTAATCACCTATAAGACATTACAGTCAAACCTCTCTATAATAGCATCATTTGTTCTGATATTTTTGGCTGCTATAGTGAAATGTTGTCATAGAGAACATATAATATAACATAATATGAAAGATCGGTTCCACATAGAACATGGTTGTTATAGTGAAATCTTATTATAGAGGATGACTATTGTAGAGAGGTCTGATTGTACATGACAAAAAGAGGAAAAACATAAAGCAAGATAAAATGCAAACCTCTTCTTTGAACAATGACATCTCCCACTGCTTCCACATTTCACACTTCCCTCGTCTCCCCTTCCAGAGCACCTTCTCTTGTGTTGGAACGAGCTCCGATCCGCAGAGTGAGAAGACCCAATTAAGTGAAAGCTATTACCATTAGCAATGCTAGCGTCCACACTCAATGAGGATAAAAAAGATCTGGTCGAAGACATGGTCGGAGTGCATGTCGAGCTATCAAAATTTAGACTAACGCCACTATTGCTCCGCTTGTACATCATCTCGGCCGGCTGTTTCAATTGCTGCTGCTGAAGTAGAAACCGCCGTTGTTGTTGTTGTTGTTGTTGTTGCTGCTGTTGAAGATAGTTATAGCTTGGCAAAGGTGTTTGTTGGTTCGGAAAGAGCCTCTCTACCCCACCAAAGGGAGGGGTAAGGTCTGCATACACGCCACCCTCACCAGACTCGACTTGTGGGACCACACGGGGCATGTTGTTGTTGTTGAAAGGCATTTGTTGGCCAAAATTAAGCGGATTTCTGCTGCTTGAACTTAATTCTAGAGAAGAAGTTCCCAAAGTCAGATTGCATTTCACATTAGCACTACCCATCTCTGGTACTCGATTTTCAGGAGAATCGATAGGAAGTAATCGAAGAGCGTTTGTCTGATCATCGATTTTGCAATTCGGGTTTTCAACAAGGATGTTATGAGGCAAAGGGGTCTTAAATTTGTTCGATTTCCTCACTCTTGCATGACCTAAAGTTGAATTCAAAAGAGTGACAACTTTCTTGAACTTGTGTACAGCTTCACCAGTTTCTCTAACTAAATTCATATACTGATTATTCTGATCATTTGTCCTAGATGATAAAATACTAATCACTCTATGACAAGTCTCAACTGCAGCCTTGTTAGCTTCTTCTATTTCCTCCATTTCACCTCTCTCAACCCCAAAAAACATAAAAATGATAAAAAAAAAAAAAAAAAACTTTAATTCCTACTACTACGCCTCAGTGCCAAACAAGTTGGGATCGGCTATATGAATACTCACAGCTTCATTTAAGCTCAAGCCTAATTACCCCCTCAAAAAAATCCAACAAGAATTTGGTTCTTTTTAAGAACTTGATGTCGATAAATATGTGAATATAGAAATTCATTTCAGCCAATTGAACCTTCTCAAACTGTTTCCTTTTTAAGAACCAAAAACATTTTGTAAAAAAAATAGAAATGACAAAAAAAAATGGGGTTCTTGGATTGAAATTTCAAGAAACCAAACTACTAGCTAGAATGTCAAGATTGAACTATATGAATGAAATTAACACAAAATAGAACATACCAAGATGATAAAATAAGCATAAAAGTAATAAACACACATTACAGTTAAAAAATAAAAAAAGGGTTCCTGGAATTGAAATTTCAAGAAACCAAACTACTAGCTAGAATATCAAGATTGAACTATATGAATGAAATTAACACAAAATAAAACATACCAAGATAGTAAAATCAGCATAAAAAGTAATAAAGATTGGATCTTTACACTTTTATGGTATATCATTAAACCCTAGATTCTTCAATTTTCATAGGGGGTAGTAATAAGGGTGGAAAAAAAGTTTTGGGGTGTGTGAAAGAGGAGACTTTTCTTGCACAGCTAAGGAAAAAAATAATCACCAAAAGTATACAAAGGCGCAATCTTTAATATTTATTCCATCATTATGAATGTTTATTTTTAGAAAGAAAATATCACAGGTCCAAAAGTATGCAAAGCTGCAATCTTTAACGGTACCGCGTTCATTTTTACTTATCCATTATTAATTTTATACGCTCTTTAAAAATTAATAAATAAAATACATATTCTATCATAATATCCTATATAATCTAATATATTTGAAAAATAATTTTAAAAATGAGTAACTAATGTTAAGAGTAAAAAAAAAACAGTAAAACAAGAAAAAAAATTATCTTTTTTTAATATGTTAAAGTGAATAAATGAAAATAATTTTATTTTTAATATAATGAATAAGTAAAAATGAACGAGAAAGTATTATTCCATTATTATGATTGTTTATTTTTAGAAGGAAAAAAAAATGGAATAGATTAGAGAGAGAATCAGAGTACAGTAGTCATTAGTCAATGTTAGTATTGACTCAATTGAGTACTTCAAGATTGAGAGAGAATCTTATATTGATTTTCATTTTTCTTGAGTGAAAATGACAAAAACAGTCCTTTAACTGTGATAGTAAGTTCAATGCAGTCCTTCAAGTATTTCCTGAGCAGTTTTAGTCATTTAAATTTGTTAAAAGTGATAACATTATGTTTGTGATAATATTACGTTGATTTTCATCTTTCTAAAGAAAATGACAAAAATGGTTCCTTATTTTTGGCAGTAAGTTCATGTAGTCCCTTCAGTATTATTACCTGAGCAATTTTAATTATTAAAATTGGTTAAAAATGAGCAATTTTGATCTATATGAGATATTTATCAAACTCTAATTGTTAAACTTAATTAAAACTGTGAAAATACATACTCTCTTCGTCCCAAGTTATCTAATGTAATTTGACTTAGCACGAATTTAAGAAGAAAAAAAAGATTTTCACCAAATCTTAAATTCAGCAACATAAAAGTAACAGAAATTGCATCTCAAAGTGCTACACAAACTCTAGAAATAGAGCAAATAACATACAACAATAACATACCCAAGATAATTCACCAAGTGAGATCTGGTAAGGGTAGAGTGTACGCAGGTCTTACCCCTACCTCGTAACAGGCAGAGAGGTTGTTTCCGATAAACCTCGGGCTCAAGGAGAGAAGAAAAGGCAGTAGTAAATAGAGCAAACAACATAAAATTATAAAAATTATGCTTCAAATGTGAGTTTTCATTAAATATTTTTTTTGATTGCATAGTTTCGGTTAAATTTAACAATTAAAGTTTGGTAAATATCTAATGGAGACCAAAAGTGCTTACATTTGTCTAAAACTTAAATGACTAAAACTACTCAGATGATACTTAAGGGACTACTTTGAATCTACTATCAAAGATAAGGACTGTTTTTGTCACTTTCTCTTTCTCTTTCTTTTTCTTTTTTTTTTAACTATTTGATTTTTATTTTTTTTTGGATTTTATGAGTTATGACTGTATTAATTGTCAATTATTTGTAATATAAAGACCTGAGAAAGACAAAGGTCCAAACGAAACTGCCGTCTTTGTCACAGACTCACACATTTCAAAGTGGGTCCCACTTAAAGACCTTTGTTATGTTATTCCTTCTGTTTTGTTTAATTATCTATTTTCCTTTTTGGTTGTATTTTTCAACTTTTAACACCTCTTTTTTGTTACACTTCAAAAATGTATTGCAGCTTCTCCTTTTACTCACTCTAATCCTTGTTTTACAAAATTTTAGAAGAATAATTTGGTGTTTATACCAAACCCGATCTTAAGTCAAACTCTACTTTTACCATTATTGAAATTGTTTTACCACTATTAGAGTTTGGTTGTGACTTCAGTTGTCCATCTGGTATGATATCGTTAATATACCTGTAATATACACTAGTGCTTGTCTTTCAGTTTAAGGTCTACTGTCCAACTAAATCTGATGGAAAATTTTAGGCACTTCCTCCTAGAATAGGACCTATGCGACGTGAATCTAAATTATTTTGGTTATTAGCTCAACGATTGTTGTTCAATCAGGCGAATCTCCAAAAACGAGGCATATTTCTATGCAACAAATGGTTCATGTGCTATAGCATTGCTAAGGATCCAAATGATCTATGCTACACTTCTCATTAGCACCTCAGCTATGCCATCTGTTCCTAAACTATTCAATGTAAAACGAGTGATGTCAAGCTGCTTAAAGGAGGAATTTTGTTGATGGTTGGGATTGCAGGTGGAGAAACAGTTAAGTACGATCCCCGTGGCAATTATTATAGAGTGATTTGCCCTACAATGTGGGACTTCCCGTTACAAATCTAAATTTAATACTAGGGACTTAGTATTTTTTTAATATAACTATCAAACACCGGATGAAAAATTAAAGAAGGCCAAGTTTGACGTCTTGTCTCCTTTTGATTCGATTTGAAAGTATATAAGGCCAGACTTTACAGTAATATAAATTGTTATATTTCGTCTAGCAGTGGTGGAGTTAATATTTTTACTTACGGGATTCAAATATATGAAAAATTAAGTACACAAAGAAACCAAGGGGTTCAACACGTACTATATGTACATAAAAAATAATTTTAATCATATATATACAGTGTAATTTTTCGGGGCTCCGCCCTTATCATCTAGTCGTTATTGTTGGAATAATTGAGAGCAGAAAAGAAAAAAGTTAACGTCACGTACTACTTTAAGGCACATTGGTTAATGATAGTGAAACACAACTTTTTCTTTTTCTGGGATAAAAAGCACAGAAAAGATCAAAGTACCTAGGGATCCGGCACATAAAGTCACAAGCAATCATAATACCTACAGGGTATCAGTTCAATAACTTCTTGAGTACTGTTACGTTGTTTCATTTGTCTTCTTTAATTTATTTATTTTTTAAAATTATCTGGTGTCCAGAATCTACTTTCCCAAATTATTCGAATTCGGGCGTTTAGAATTCTACTACTATGGGGTTTTAGCGATCCTAACAAAAGGGTTACATTCTCAAGGGCTGAATATAAGATTTATGATTAAAGATGGAGGAATCTTCACCATTGAACCGTACTGATATTGATGTTAAACATGATAGAGACAAATTCAGAGTTTGAATATTATGGATTCGAGTTCGATATTCTACCACAATTCATTAGATATATTGGGGATCGAAATCTTTTTTTTGTACATATTTGATAAACTTACATAATTTCAAAATTATTGAGTTCGAATGAACTGTACGTTGTACGCTACATCCCCAATAGAAGATGAGATCCTCTATGGAGTCTCAGTAGATTTTCATTCAAAAATAACGTACTGTGATTTAGTTATAATATAAACAGCATTACTTGAAAGTAATACAAAATAAACAACAATTTACGATATGCAATGTTTTAAAACCTATACAACCTCCGATCCTACAAGTTGAGTTTGTGATAATAGGTTGACACTGTAGAAGGAAACACGTACCAATTTATATGAAATAATAGTTTGACTCGCCCAAGTCCAGGAAGGAAGTCCAAGAAGGACTGACAATAATTTGGGTGCACACTAAATAAACAGAGCCAAGTGTAGCGTATTTGATGTAAATGAAAATATATACAGTTTGAGCCGAATATGATGGGGTTAGTTAAAACACACAAATCCGCCCTAAACCTGTCTTTTTTCACAAGCAGGTGAAAGACATAAATCTTCTTAAACTAAAATAAAGATAGGTACAATGAAACCTCTCTATAACGACATCATTTGTCCAATTTTTTTTCTGTTGCTAAAATGAAATATTATTATAGAAAACATATAATATAACAAAACAAGAAAAATCAGTTCCAACGAAAAACGTGGCCGTTACAGTTAAATGGTGTTATAGAAGATAGATTGTTATATAGAGGTCTAACTGTACTATGCTGGTTGGAGGTTAAAAGAGACATGATTGTGATATCATTATCCTATTTCACCCTCTATTAAGAATACAAGGTAGTGTTACACAAACAAATTGGAGTTGGTGACTGCCACAAGTGCCAAAGCTTGAAATTTTACTACATGCTGTCAAAGCTCTTCTCCTTTATCGTCTCGATGCTCATTCACGTCTAACTTGTAAATGACCTACAAGTTTAATCTCTCACCACATTCCTAATACGAGACTTAACACATAAGCAGTTCTGTGCTGCTACTTCAACTTATGCCCGGGAATGGTACAGACTATCGAGCATGTGAAGGCAGAAAGAACAATTCAAGAAGACATAAGGCTTGGAACCTTGCAAGCATAAGCCAACACTATCACGAAATCGTTAGCTGATGAACCAATTCTTGCTGGAACTCTTTCTGATGTGGTAGTTTGAAGCCACATATCAACTAAACTATTTAGTTGCACAGTGGGAACTATCAACTGTCCCATATATCTAATCTCAAATTACAAGAGAACCAAAATAGTTAGCACAGCATAAACATCATCAAATTTAGTATGTTTTCGACACTGAGATTTACGAGAGAAATCATACACACAACAGAATAAGGAATTACTGGAGATCATGGCCATACATAATTTTTTTCAACCTTCAAACCAGAATAGATTGGATTGTAAATAAATGTTAACGATATTTATTGATTGCTAAATTGACAAAAAAAAAAGGATAATTACCTCATCTGCACTAGAAAGATTCAACTTCCTCATCAAGAACTTTTGAATGAACGAAACTGGAATATTCCCATCCCTGCAATTGTAGAATGTAAAAGATGTGAATACAATCATGAGCTTTAACTTTCAGTGAATTGCAAAAAAGGTGCATGTAGAGCTGCTTCATCAAATTCTCAAACTAAATACAACTTAAATAAAGTGCTAAATTTGTCCTTACAGCACACTTTATGCAATCAGGCAGTTTTATTATTTTAGAATTAATCTTAATGTACTCAGACTTAAAGCATAACCAACTATGAATATCAGCTCGGGTTATCTTGGAAAGACATAAAGTAGACAGTAGTCATCATAATCTGTCAATTCTATTTTTCCTTTTTATTTGTACTTGGAGAAGTTGGGCATGACATCCCCATAGCTACACCAAACAGAAACTACCACCAAATTGCATAGGAATAATAGCATTTTTGGTCCCTAATGACAATCTTCCTTACTTGAATTGGAATCTTAAGCAGCTCAATTCCGATCTTGAAACGGCCCTCTGTTCAAGTACCCCTTCTTCTACTCGAGCCTCGGCAGAGCGTTTTTGATCTCATTCGTATTCTAAGGAATTCTAAAAGACTCTTTCATTGATAAATCCTTGTTTTGGTCCTTGTGATACATGACTCAACACATGTAATGTGTGATTTTAGTCCCTTTATGCAGGATATATATTATATTTGAACTATTTTTAGAAGTAGTATACCTTAAAATATCGTGTAAAAACTACATGCTTAAGATAACATGTGGATTATCAAATGGTGGAATGGTTAATAATTCTAAAAATTTGTAAATGTTCACAAGCAAAGGGATCAAAAGTACACATTTCAAGTAATTGAAGGTTAACTATATTTAGTCAGCTATTACAAGGACTAAAATCTGAATTTACTAATAGTTCAGGGACCAAAAGTGCTAGTAATTGGAGAAGAAGAAGCCACATTACCTGCCACTTCTATTTTCATTTTTATTTTTATTATGAAAAATTGGGCATGACATCCCCAGGCTACCCAAACAGAAACTATCACCAAATTGCGAAAGTGGAGAAGAAGAAACCGAACATCACTCTTCCAACTTCTTACCGCAAGAAGGGCATAAAATATTACTTCTTGCGTCCCAATTTATGTGAAGGTGTTTGACTGAATAGATAAGTAAATTGAACTTACAAGTATGAAGACATTCAGAAATAGTAGTCGCATCTCTAAAGAGTCTGTTACAAAGAGGGCAAGTCATGCATGCCACAATTGATTCTCTCTTCACTTTCTTCACCAATTGGTTCGACATATTTTGGTCCACACCTTGCACCAATTGCCTCGACATATTTTCATCGACCCCTTGCACCAATTGACTCGACGTATTTTCATAGATGCCTTGCACCAATTGACTCGACATATTTTCATCAAAACCTTGCACCAACTGATTCGACATATTTTCATCAACACTACCCTGGTGCTTAGGACTCTCAAATAAAGATGATATGCGTTTTTTATTTCTCATAAGATATGCAAGCTCCATTAATGCTGTTTTTGTAAATTCCTTTTGTTTTACCTCTGTTTTTCGTGGATCGTTCATAAATATCTGTCTCGCTTGCTCCAGTTTTTCGAACAAGTCTAGTATGGGAGCTTTAGTTTTTCCACTTATACTACAGTTTGATGATGAAGCCATGGTATCTGCAAAACTAGAAATGTCCCAGATGATCTTTCTTCCCAAAAAGAATGTGTTAGTTTGACTTAACACGGAGTTTAATAAATTGTCTCAGCTTAACTTGACATCGAATTTAATAAATAAAGAAAAACTTTTGAAATTTGTGGTCCAAAATAAGTTTTAGATATTTATATAATTATAAATTATCTCATAAAGTTAAATTATTTTTAAATATAAACAGTTTGTCAATCTTTTTAAAAAAACTAAAAAAATTTTTGGGACGGAGGGAGTAGTAATAGTACTTGTATAACTGTCAAAATGGAAGGCAAAAAGATGTATTTATCGGGGTTAACTTAATAGGGTTTAGGCTAGGGCTGCATATCGGTAGGTTCGGTTTGGGCTTGAAAGTTGTCGGTTCAACTTATCAGTTGTCGGTTTATAGATATGTTAAACCGTCAAAGAACCGTTAAGATATTGGTTAATGGGTTATCGATTAATCGGTTGTTATTTGTTATAGGTTTAACCGTTAATATTTCACACAGAAAAATTTCAAGAACAAAGGATCAATTTCAAAACTGAAAGTAACTTCAACTCCGAAGATTATGCCAAACAAAATGACACAATTGAAATATGAAGGATGTAAACATAATTGGACCAACTAAAGGTGTGATATTATCAAACTTGTCACTGCAAACACCAATGCATAAGGGAAATAAGAAACATTCTTCAGGCATTTACATAACATTAGTTATCAATAACTTGTCTAGCACCACCAGAGAAATACAAAAATATAGAAACAAGAGTGAGAATTGAAAGCAATGTAGATTGTAGAAGAAGTAAAAGATAGTTTACGTTGGGCTTGCGTCTTATGAGTTAGAGGAGAAAGGTTTCTGAAGTTGAAATTGACACTCGAGAGACTGAGTTTATGAAGTGAAAATTAAGTGGACCCTAAATCTAGTGAAGTAACTTTATATATAGAAGGATAGAATTGTAATTAAACAAATGGTTATTGAGTTATCGGTTCACCCGTTAATAAAATTGGCCAAACCGTGACCCGACCCAATAAGTCAATAACCACAGGACACCACCCAACACCCGAACCAGTAATCCATTAACCCAGTAATTAATTCGGATTATTGATTTAACTGTTAATATGCACGGTCCTAGTTTAGGATGCTCCTTTTGAGCTGGAATTTTGAATCTCAATTTGAGTTAAAAGGCTCATTTGAATTTTGAGTATATTTATTGCTTTGGAATAGTGAAAGAGGGAAGATTACGTGGAATTCAAAGGAGAGTGTTTTGGTAATTTGGTTAACATGGAAGATGGCTTACCTGTTGTTGGGCCTGGTTTTGAACGGGTTGGCACATTGGCGAATGCACAAATGCCGTATTTCAGGGGTGGTCTTCAATTTTTTCCCCCTCAAATTGCTGGTCTTTAATTTCGTCCTTCGACACTTTAAATGGCCGAAAATATCTCTAAGATTCGGGGTTTAAACTCCAGTAGAATATAAAAAAAAAGTCCCGCAAATTATGCTTATTCAAGCAAAAATTATACCTTAAGGCCTAACTTCTGTAAAATTCCAATAGAGTAAAACAAAATTCGTGAGGCAAGGTTAATAGTGAACTATGCCTATTCGGGGTATAGTTATGCCTTCATTTAGTTTAACATGGAAGAATGTAGAAAAAAAGATCAAGGTGTTGTTGGGCCACATAGGCCGATTTGGGCTGATTTTGAAGGTCATTGGCACTTATGACCTTATTTTGTGCTGATCTTTAATTTTTGACCCTCATGATAAATATAACTTTTTCATGATATTATTAGGTTATTTTCCCTTATATTGGTTCGCATTACGGGATAATTTCATTAATATTACATCCTTGTAGATATATTTTTAATTTGCACTCGTATAGCCAATTTTCATAGTATACAACATTATACAACTTTACACATCTACTGTTGACAATGCATAATTCTTGTATAAAAGTGTGTAATAGTGTATAAGAGATGCTTACACACATTTGTACACTGTTATACAAAATTATAAAACTTATACAAAATTGATTTTGATCCCCTGCAAACTTCAACTACGAAACTCCATCCGAAATGGGTCAATTTTTTTTTCAAATAGCTTCAAATCTACAAATATCCTTAAAAAGCTACCAAATTTACATGTAATCGTTACAGATGTGAATATAAGAATTACAACAGAAAAAAAAAAGAAAAAGAAAAATAAGAGGAACCAATGGTAACGGTCTTCGTCGGAGGTCTTCACTTATCTGAATATAAGCAGTAAGTCGCCGACGAGCTGGTGGTCTTCACAGATCTGAATACAAGTAGCAAGTCACCGACGATAATGATGGCTAAATCGGGAATTGTTTTTAAAAATAGGCTAAAACGGGTAATTAATTTTCTTTAATTATCATAGAGTGTAAAAATTTCTATCACCGGTGATATTTCGCATGACTTTTGGCCTTAAAGAACTTATGCTCCACTAGACATACATTCGATTGCTAAAGGGCAGAAATTAAAGATGAATCCATTTGAAGTGCAAAAATTAAAAATCAGGCATTTGAAGGGAAAAACGTGCAATTTCTTCATACAATACTAATATTAATTAAGTAATTAAATTAAATTATTTAATTATCATTTAAATAAACTATGAGATGTTATAATTTTTCTGCATCTCCAGGATTCTATTGCTTAGGAAGCGTGAAACAGGATTGGGCTTAACTGTTGTTGGGCCAGTTTGGTGCCGATTTGGGCTTAGCTTTGAAGTGTATTTGGGTTGTTAATTCTGGTTTGGTCGACTTAATTTAGGCGTTTTGACTACATTTATGATCGAGAAGTATAGATTGGTTGGATATTTAATTTAATTTTTGGATTTATAAATCATATATAAAGTATGAGAATGATTAGATTGCGCTAGATATTTTATGAATAAAATAGAGGTGTTTATAAATAAGTAAATTTTATTAGTTTTGGTTCAATAACTTTAATTAATCGAAATATATATTTTATATATCGTAATATAGATTTAATGCTTCGGCATGCAGATCCATACCCTTGAATCCTAAAATTTATGTGACGAATGATCCAACATCTAGATCTACACCCGTATTGGATATCCACACCCAAGTCCAAGCAACAAAAATGCAAAGTAAATGTTTATTTAGAATCGAACTTCCTTAAACATTCATAATCCCAAACCCAAATGTACATGTAAGTTGAACTGTAATACTCCATCTCTTGACTTTTACTTGTCCACTATGTTATAAGTAAATTTTTACTTTTACTGTAACACTCCGCAAATTTGGGTTAGGTGTGAATCTGTTAAATGAGTGTTAATGTGACATTTTAGACATAGTTTGGGTGAAAATAGTTGTTTTAAGATCAACCTGAATAGTGGGGTGCGTAAGATTCGATAGAATTGGCTAAGTTTACGACAGGTCTACCTTCCAGCTCGATTTCGTTAAAATCTGTTGAGAAAACTTGAAACATGAAAGTTGTAGATTTTTTAAATAACTTTCCAAAAATATATTATAGAGGACCAACAGAGCTCTGTCCAAGAAGTTATACGTGTTATAAAAACACTGCGCAGAAGCCGACATGGGCCGCGCGCGATGGCCCCGCATCGCGGACCGAACGCACAAAAATTGCCTCTCTGAACTCAGGTCTGCAGGGGGTCCCGCGATGGCCTTGCATTGCGGGCCCATCACGGGAATATCGAGTTTTCGGGGTTTTCGAGTCAAAAGTCGAATTTTCACGTTTATATATATATAAGTTTAGGGTTTAGTTCTCTAACACCGCTAATCGCGAAATATCACCCTAAAGGCATAGAGAACAAGTCCCTAGCCTCAAGAACCCTCCAAGGTGAGTTCTAACCATCCTATGATTAATCTATATCAAAACAACAAGGTGTTAACACTAGATTATCATTCCAATCCATAGATTCTTGAAAAATCAAGGAAGAACAATTGAAGAGGACTTTTGAGGAATCTCAATAAAGGTAAGATCTTTGCCCTCTAATGGTGATTAAATGGATTGAGACTAGTGTGCGTTATTACATGTAATTAGAGTCCATGGGTGAATCATAGAAAGAAAGAACCTGAATGTTGATTTAAAAATCCTAGTTTTCCCAAAAAGGGTTAGATGGGTAGAATTAGATGGAAGTTCTATTCTTTCTCATATAAATCTATTATAGAATGATTGATGAACCTTGAGAATTCCGGTTGGTAGTGATCTAGCTGGATTAGAGGTATGTCTCTCTTTTGAACATACTTTTTCGATTTGAAATACGTTTTTTTTAGAAGGTTTGCGTGAGGGACAGGCCCTCATGGAACCTTAAATGTTATATTCTGTATATGAAATCATTGTTTTCTATCTATGGGTTGTTGAACTGAAGTATAAAACCTGAAACTTGAACTTGAATTATCCATTAAGGGATGTTTTGCTCACTAACTTGAATGGTAGTAACAATTGAAATGTTTTGTACTATTAATGAGTTGAGTTGAGTCGTAAATGAATAATGGTTGAATATGATTTGTAAATAAGCCGATAATGTTTGTATACCCCTATTAATGTGATGACGAACATAATTCATAATGAGTAAATCGGCTTCCATGCTTTGATTGTGATTCGGCTTTTATGCTATGATTCTATTGTTTGTATTTGGCCTAGCTACTCAGTAGGAAGAGTAGTTGACGTGCCATGAATTTTGGCACATTTTATGTCTTTTCACTAAAAGTGCTGCTTGTTTTTAAGAGTTTTTACATCGTTTCATATGCTATTTTGATATTTTGCAGGGTTGGTTGACTAAGGAACGAAATTGATGAGAATTGCTGAAAAACGGACAACTTGGAGCAAAAGGACAGTCCGTAACTCGATTTACGGACCGTAACGTGATCTGTAAGATGAGAGGAAGATCTAGATACATGCCGACTCAAAAGGACGGTCCGTAACTCGTGTTACGGGCCGTAACGTGTACTGTAATTTAAAGGGAATTTCCAGTAAGAAGCCTAAGTATTGTCAAATGTTACGCCCAGAAGAACGGTCCGTAACGCAGGTTACGGGGCATAATGTCATGGCCTAACGCATTGGCCATTGAAGACTGAAGCCATGATCCGCTGGAAGATACGGACCGTAACCTGTGTTACGGTCCGTCGAAAGAAGTCGTAACAGTTGACCTAATATCAAGCTGAAAAAGGACGGAACCGAAGGACGGACCGTAACCCGTGTTACGATTCGTAACGATGCCACGAAGGGTGTTTTTGTCCAGAACTTTGGCTCGATTTTTGGCCCTATAAATACTTAACGTTAGGTTTTTAGCAATTATTCAGTTCCTTGAGAGCATTAACTCTAAGCCTTTGATATTTGTGAAGTTGTTGGGGGCATTTAAGACATCAATTTCACCCTCATTCCACATTGTATTACTATCGTAAGTACATTATGTTATCTTTTAAGCTTTCTTTGTTAAACAAAATGATGAGTAGCTAATTTTAGTTCTAAGGTTGTGGAACCCATGATGGGTATTATGTGAATGGGTTTCTACTATTGATATATGCATAATGGTTGTTGGTATTTATTCAATATTTGTGTTTTAACGTTGGGTAATGATTGCAAGCATTAGCCTAAGCCATTATAATAACTTTTCTTGGAAAAGAGAGTTAGCATTGGTAAGAATCAATAACAATGACTCGGGGAATTAACCCCCGTTTAATAGACTAACTTAGGGATAAGAACAAGTCTAATTGGCATTATTGGTCGCTCTTCAATTTCAACTCTTTCGCATTTGGAAAAATCATAAAGAGGAAATACGGCCTAGCTATTGGGAAACATTAGGAAGTCCTTAATAGATCGAGTGCATACCCTTAGAACAACCATTAGAAGTATATCACATTGAAACCTGAAGCATAATATCTAATCAAAGCTGGGAACACAAGCTTAGTCTCTCTCTCTCTCTCGCATTAATTAAAATTCAAGTCAAAGTATTCGTTTACATTACACAACAAATATTTCAAACTATTCGGAATAGGATTAAAGCCTTTAAAGACTAGTATCGCATATAATTAGCACCCTTTTCTCTTCATATTCCCTGTGGGATTCGACCCCAACCTTGTTTGGGTTATTATATTTGACAACGTCCGCTTTACGCCACTTATAGGTGTAATTTGAGCGTATCAGTAGTCACTATGGATCCTAGTGGGGTTAGCCTAGACATTCAGGAGGAAGAGTGACCATCGAGGATTGCAATCCCGGTGTGGTCTCTGCTTAGCTATTCCGGAGGAAGGGTAGCCGTTGCGGTTGATAATCCCGATGTGGTGCTTCTATGCGATTTATTGAACCTTAAATGGTCATCCCTTCGTTATATTGATTTGGGCCTCTATTGGCATGTGTTATACTTTGGCTGCCTTTGAGTGGCTTGTTAATGATCTTTAGTTCATGATTGAAAGACTTAAATGTGATAAACGACACAATGAGTTGAAATCGATTTATTTCTTCTTTAACGGTTTTCATTAATGGTGTTACTAAGTTTGAGGATTTATTCTATCTCTGAATTTCAAACTACTTTTATTGACATTGTTTTACTGATCCTTATTATATTATTTTGTTATATTAACAATTGTCCCGGAGACACTCACTGAGTACCCAGTACTCACTCACTGAGTACCCAGTACTCAGGCATACCATTGCCGTTTTTGATAGCGTGTTAGGTAACGTTGAGGAACAAGTTAGTGATACTCGCGTGGATTAGGAGACCTTGCTACTTTCTAGACTATTTGGTGAGCTCACACGCTTTTTCTTGGGGCACCTTCCTATCTTAGTTATTGTTTTAGTTTTCGGGCTGCATCCCAAAGTTAGATTATGTTTTGTTTATCATCTTAGAGGCTTCATAGATAGACGTTAATTATGTGGGTAGTTGTTGAAGTCATTGCTTGACTCTTTGGGTGTTGCTACGTTTTATTAATGATGGTGTTTAAAAGCCCGTTTGGATTGGCTTATAAGTTACTTATAAGCTGTTTTCAGTTTTTTTAAGTGTTTGGCTGGCCAGCTTAAAGTCATTTTGTGCTTAAAATAAGCTCAAAAAATTAATTGGGTCTGTTTGACTTAGCTTATATAAAGCAGCTTATAAGCTGAAAACAGCTTATAAACTAAAAAAAATAAGTTGGACTACCCCAATTTTTTTTTTTTTTTGGCTTATAAGCTGGAAACAGCTTATAAGCTGCTTTTTTTAAGCCCATCCAAACAGGCTCTTAGTTAGCTATTTATAACTTATCAATAAAATTGTTGAAAGATTATCGAAAGAGATTAGACGTTTATTGATTTTATAAGGTGCTTCCGGTGTTATTCATAGCGTCGGATGCCTGTTGCGCTTAGAGTGGGTTTTGGGGCGTGACATTTACTTATCTACTTTAGCATATCAAGAGAAAAACAATTTTTTTTCTGTTTTATCCTTAAAATTAACAACTAATCTCCAAATCATTTTCCAAGATTTTTTGACTGCTAATAGTCACGGATATTATAGTAAAATATACATAATTTTTCCTTGTTTAAAGGATTTATTGACTCTTGATTGACAATATTTATACTAGTCTAAATCAAATGAATCCAAAATCATAGTACTTTGATTTGATATTTTCAAGAACTTTTATATAGATTTGAAGTAATACAATGTGATGGCTGCTGTTATTGGTTTGTGCATCATCCTTCTGGTTATGCTAACTGTGTCGCGAAAATAGAGACAGATTTAGAGTAAGTTGGACTCACCTATACATATTACTTTCTGCTCGAGCTATATTTACATATGAAAGGGAAAAAAAATAATGTACATACATGTTATAAGAATACACTCATTCTGATGAACAACTGATTTAATTTTATACTACAAAAAGTATAAAAATGGCAATAGAAATTTTAATATTGACTTAGTTTTATTATTGGCAAATGAACTTTTTTGTTATTATAATATTGATTATTGTTGCAAAAAGTACTTTTGGCAACAAAAAGAAAACGTTATTGCAATAACGGCCGTTGGAAAAAGTTTATGCAACAAAAAAAAATTGTTGCTAAAAATATTTTTTGCAACAATTATCAATCTATAGCAACAAAAATAATTTTTGTTAAATATATTTTTTCTTGTAGTATATAATATATATATTCACATTTTCATGGTGACATGGATCAGCAATATACACAATTACTTCAATCATAGACAAAATATATGGAAAGATTGGTAGACATTGCACATGAATATGCTCCCTCCATATATGTGTGGGGGAAATGAATTGCCCTCATTATTATTAGCAAAGAATAATACAATTTGACAGACAATGACAACGAGGCATTAAGCAACTCATACTAAATTATTGGACAAACGATTTGTAAGGTCAGTATTAAACAAGAAATATTTTAGCTCTAGATAATTACAGAAATATTCTACACTCATTAGTTAATACATACAAGCACTTCACAATATAGTAGCGGTACATACCACACAATCTGATCCGGACAATCACTAGCTATAGTCGATATGAAGTTTTGATTGATTATATTCAATTAACAAAAAAAAATAAAAAAATTGCCTGATTTCATCAATTTCTGTTCCTGCTTTTCTCCATATCCCTAGGTGCTGGATTTAAATTCAGACAATAATTCAGTATTCTAGTCAATATACTGAGTAACCAATTTGGTTACTTTTACTAGAACAGATTTGCAACAAATAAAACAAAGGTAAAATAAATTAACAATATTGGTAATTAGTTTATCATACCTAGTCCTATTGCTTCAGTTCCTTTCATGATGCGCAAGCGCTTGCAAGAGTCAACAAACATCCTGTTCATTGGATGCAATAATGTTATTAATCAAGTGATAATCTAGGGGCATAAATATAGTGTGATGCCATCACCGAAGGCAGGTCTAGTGGTGGAACTAGAATTTTTACTAGGGGCGTCAAAATATAACAAAGTAAATATACGACGAAATTAAGGTGGTTCAACACATAGCATATATACATTAAAAAAAAAAATCTTGTTACGTATTTACGCAATGTAATTTTTCGGTGAATGGGTGTCGGTTGACATCCCTTGGATACATGTGGCTCCGCCACTGGGCGGGTCGATAAGAATATGTAACAAAAAAGGACAGACAATCTTTTTAGGTTGGCAAACTTTTGAAGAAGGAGTGAAGATGACACTTCAGGTGAATCCTGTATCAAAATGGGAGAGAAAACTGAAGAATTTTATAAGCTGCTGGCATAATACAAGTGGAGGACTCAAAGTCTTACCCCCACGGGACATCTCCAACAAGCATCCAATCACCATCTTTGTCTTCATAGGTAGGAAAATAATCAGAACTATTTAAAAGGTCCATCAGCTTCCTCTCATTCATGAAGTTTTTCATACCTTGGACTAATTCACAGTTTCATTTCAGTCAGTAAAACAAATGTACACACAAATTTTAATCATTGAAAGAACCACATCTGCATAATACTATTCACACATTACAGCCATAATATAAACTAGAATTTATTTTTTATATGCCAACACAATAAATAATTTATATATTATAATATGTTGTAATAAGTTATGTGTCGTATTTTACAAAAGATTAGTTTTATTTTTATGAACAATTATCTATAATTTTCTTTTAGGTAACTTGATAATCAATCATAAAACTAAAATTTTAAATATGATGTAGTAAGTTAACTGACATATTTTCAAATTATTAGTTTTTTTTTTTATGAGCAGTTATGTGTAGTTATCTTTTAGACGATTTGATAATTAGTGAGAGAACTAGCATTTCAATAAAGTGATACAAACTATAAAAAAATTAAACACATGAAGCAATCAATGGGTTCCAACATATAGTGAGTGCATATTCATAAAAATTGACCTGATTATGCAATGCTATTTTCTGACCAAAAAATTGCAATTGACTTTCCGGAGACAAAAGCGGTAGCGCCACTACTGATATTATAGAAGTTAATTTACAGTATATAAAAGTTAAATTCTGGAAAATATAGAATTATGCCATTATAGGTCCAAAAAAAGAATTCAACTAATTTAGTGAGTTTTATTGTTTTTACATCTATCTGTAATAATATTTTAATTGACAGTACTATAGTCGTAAAATATAAATTCTTTTTACACAATCAGTATGTAGAAGTTAAACCCCAGATAAATGAAGAAGTATGACATACCAATAGTGAAGGAACTGAACATGTTGGCTAAGGCATCAGACAATTCTTGATAATTGTTGTACATGTTTAAGTCCACTTTTCTAAGGTAAGGTGCACCATCCATGCTGACCTTCACTAAAACACCATTGGCAATTTTGTCACTCTCTTGGCCTTGTGCTCCACTCTTCTGATGAGAAGCTAAAATATTCTTCCTGTAGGACCTCACTGGTGGCCAACCCACAACTCGAGCCCTGATCATTTGTATTTGTAAATTCAAAAAGGTTATATCCAGTGACAAGGTAAAGATGAATATAGAGCGGGGTGGGCTATGTTGCTCGGATTCTTCAAAAATATCATTGGGCGCGTATCTGATCCTCCAAAAGTAGTGCAGTTTTAGAGGACATATTTTTGGAAAATTTTAGCAATATACATGGCCAAGGGTTTATCTGAAACATTATATTTTCGATGCGGAACATAGAGTTACATGCGAAAATCTACTAACGTATCAATGAATGTTTGATCTGTACCAATAATTCAAAAGGTAAATGAGTTCAAATGTTAAAAGCGTTACAATCGAACCCATCATTTTTTTTTTAATTCATGTTTTTTTCTTACGACACAGTACACAAATCTAGATTCATGTAATTATGTTCAAGTGAAGAAAAAGTATATTTATTTCGGGCTTTAAAACCAGTAGTTCTAATAGTCTCATCTTCTCAAACTACATATATATATAATAAAATCATGTTCATTCTTGACCCACTGCTTCTAGATTTTGGATTCACCTTCACCATTTAAACTTTAAGATAAGATGGTCATACACTTCAACATGCCAAAGTAGGTAGAGAGGTCTTGTGTTCGAGTCTCACCATCAAGAAGAATTTTGACGTACTTGGACCATGAATAAGAATCAGATCCACACAGAGAAATTGTATTGAGAATATAATTCAATAACTAATAGTTTGCTCTTTCTAATAATTTAAACTTTTTAGATGAGACGGTCACACCTTTCACTTCAACATAGTATCAAAGGCAGAGATTTTGAGTTCGAATCTCATAATCATTCATTAATATCAACAAGAATTTCGATTTACTTGGACCATGAAAAAAAAAAATCAAATCCGCAGGCGTGTTGAGAATATAATTAAATTGCCTTTACCTAGTTACCACGTGAAGTGTAGAGAAGTAGAGGAAGATAAAATTAAAACACACACATACTTGTCATTAACTGATGAGTTCTTGAAATCCAGCTGAGTATTCTTGATGTTAATATCAGAAGAAAGGCTGAGCTTCAAATCCATAGTTGCTTTATCATCAATAAAGCCTCTTTTCCCATTAGCATTAATAGGATCATCCTTTCTTCCAGGCAACCCTAGCCTTAGCTCTGTCTCCTCAAGATCTAACTTATTACTCTTTGCTTCTTTCACTACCATTTTTGTTATTTTTGAGAGGTTTTGGTTTGAGAGAAAGTGAAAGTTTAAAAATATATAGGTGGGGAGAAGCAAATACAATAAGTAGCTAGCTTTGACTTGGTAGAGCTTAAATGATTACCCTCTCTCATTTTATATACTTACTCTGTCTCAATTTATTGGAAGGTATTTGATCAGTCTTAGAGTTCAGAAAGAAAGTTTTTTGAAACTTGTGATGTCAAACAAGTCATAATTGAATCATTTCATTGGGGATAAGATGAAATCTTTAAAGTTAAATTGTTACGAAATATAAAAATATCTCATTCTTTTTTAGATTAACTAAAAAGAAAAAAGTGTCATGTAACTCGGGACGAGAAAGTAACGGTGTTTGGCTAAGCATGGGATTCAAATATTTGAAAGAACGATTTTTATCTCATATAAGATGCATTATTAGAATTTGTAGTTTGATGATAATTGTGGTGTCAGGGCTAACTTGACTTGTAGAACGACATTTTTAGATTCGCACCGTGTAGAACTCATTCTGGGGAAGCGCTTCTAACCAAAAAACTTTCATGTCCAAGACCTTTAATTAAGAAAGAAGCAGCTCAATTTGGTGCAACAAAAAAAAAATGTTGCTTGAATGAAGAGGAAAGAATAAAACTGTACTAGCAATCTAGTGAGAAAAAAATTAAAGGAGACATGGAAATGCAATTGAATGAAATGCAGAAGGATGTGTTTAGGCTAAAAAGAGTGTATATATTAATATGGCAAATTAAAGGTCGTGGGGAAATGGGTTGTTTTTGTCTTCACTTACTTTGATAAATGATCTGTTGACACTAGCTAGATTTATGAGCTGGATTTCCTATCTTGTTGGCTTATTATATTGAGCCGTCCTCTCATGCATTGCCTTTCTTTTGGTAAATATATATTTGTACTGGTTTTTTATATTTAACTAAATAATTAATTTTAAAAATTCAAAAATTAAAATAAATGTATATCATTTAATTATAATTAAGTGTTAAAAAATGTATATGCAAGACATATATTTTACATTCTTTAGGGTGTAAATTGTTGAAAATCTCACATCAGATGAAAAAAAGATGGGTAGTTTCCTTATATGAACTTAGACAATACTCTCCTCATGAGTTAGTCTTTGTGGTTAAGCTAGACCAAAAATATAATCTTTACATGGTGTTAGAGCAGGACTCATTCCAAATGTTGTTTACAGATATTGTTGGGCCCTCATATTAAATTGTTCACGCTCCATATCCAACCCTGGCATGAGGTAGGTGTTGAAAAGTCTCACATCGTATGAAAACGGATAAGCTAACTTTTAGTATTGAATTATGTCCAATATCTATTTCTTTACATAAACATCCAATGTTGGTAAGTTCTAATCATTTTTTTTTTCATCCGTCAGGAATCTCAATTATTTAATTATCCACATAGACTTTATGTTTTATGAACTGAATATATATTCAATCGTCTCAATCTATGTGACAATCTTTCATGTTTAGTCAGTATAAGAAATAACAACGCATTTCTATATTTAGTAATAATTTAACTTTAAACTTCTCATTTTACCCTTAATGAAATGAGATTGTACTTAGAGTAGCTTTTCTGAGGCCTGGTACTTTTGATCAGGTGCTCTTAAGTTTGTAATGGATGGATGATTTAGGTGGTAATAATATTTTACAGTTTATTACCAAAAAAAAAAAATGATTTATAGTCATACAAATATTTACGACTTATTTTAACTACAAGTTTCAAAGGTCTTTCTTCATTTTAAACTCCAGCTCAATCTGACATCTTCACATTAATATAAAAGTGACTCGCTTTTTTCTAGATTACCCTTTCAAGTAAATGAGAACCTTGAAATTGAAAGTGTAGCTGGAGGTACATATTGTGTTTTCTAGTACTCCCTCTAATCTGTTTCAATTTATGTGAACTTTTTCGGAGTACAAGGGTCAAATTTTATAACCTTGACCATAAGTTTTGACATATATTTTTCTAGTTTGATAATTTGAAATTGATATATTTAATTAGAAACTACATAAAAAGTACTATATGTCATGATAATTTATAATTCAAATAATTTAGAAAATAATATAAGAAAAATGTGGTCAAGGAACCACTTCGTAGACTCTCCAAATAGTAATAGGTTCACATAAATTGAAACAGATTTAAGATTTAGAGTCTATAGGTTCCTACTGTTAGGGTTTGCCCTGAATTTTCTACTTTATCTGGATTATATAATAACTGTGTTTTACCTCAAAACGGATTTCTTGGTATAAAAGATTTTCTTTGTGGAAAAGGACACTACCATATTTATCCATTTTCTTGGAGGAGAAGTTTTGCGCTTCTATAAATTAAGGATATTCTCTTCAAATAATAACACAATATCATCCACAATGTAGTCCTTTAGATAGTTTTTCTTAAAGGGAGATTTATTCTCCCAATAGCTTTAGAATAGTTTTGTATCAGTTTTATCATATGTAGGTCAATTTGTCAAACCCATATCATATTATCAATTTTTTTTTATAGTTTTTCTTATTGTTATTTGATTCACTGTCATTAAAGGTTTGCTTTGATAGCTTCCGCATGACGTGAACTTAATAAATATTCATCAATCACTAAAAAAAACTGGATAATTTGCCGAGGTTGAAAGTTGCAATTCGCGGAGGTTTTAGCCTCCACTATTTGCTAGCGGAAGATAAAATCCCCGCGAATTGCAACTTTCAACCTCCACAAATTACCTATTTTTTGTTTGTTTGTAGTGAATGGTTGATGTAATTGAGTGAAGTTAGATGAAGAATGAAGTAGAAAAAGAAGACAGAAGAAGCAGTTATTGAGTAGAGAAGAAAGAATGAAATGTATTTATTATCATCAAGCTTGAATCTTACAATGAATGATCTCAACTATAGATACAACCATATATACACCTTTTACATGAGATATTAAGTTGTAACCTCTCTAACTAATGAAGTAGGATAATAACTAACTTCCTAACTACTTAGCTGACGTGTAATTAGATCATTAATTACTTAACTAACTCACTCAGTTAACTGTCTGCTAGGATACACATAACAATATACACGATATACAAACTACTACTATTATGTAAGCTGATATTTCTGAGATACACAGATATACATAAATATACATGATATACACTTGTTGCTTCATCATTTAACACTACCCCTCAAGTTAGGTGTGGTAAATATATTGAGTACACCTAAATTGGAATTCGAATAATGATGTCGCACCTTTGTTAGACCTTTTGTAAGTAAGTCTGCAGGTTGATCACTGAGGTTGCATCTTTCCTTGTTGGATATTTTCTCTGATAAAGTAACAGTCTATTTCTATGTGTTTGGTCCTCTCTTGGTGGACTGGATTTGCTGCTATTTGAATAGCTGAATTGCTATCACTTAGGATATAAATAGACAATTTAATCTCCACTTCAAGTTCACTTAATAAGCCAAGTAACCAAGTGAATTCTGAGATTGTTGAGGCCATGCTTCTATATTAAGCCTCAGCTGAACTCTTGGAGATTGTAGTCTGCTTCTTAGATTTCCATGATATTAATGAGTCCCCTAGTTTTATTAAGAAGCCAGACACAAATGTTCTAGTATGAGCACAAGCAGCCTAGTCTGCATCACAAAATTCAGTGACTGTTTTGATTGGATTACTTGAAATGAGCACTCCTTGACCTGGATGACACTTTGATGTATCTAACAATCCTCATAGCAGCTTCCATATGAGACCTTTTGGGCTGTTGTAAGTATTGACAAAGTGTTTGCACGCTGAAGGCTATATCAGTTCTTGTTTTAGTTAGATAAAGCAACTTGTCTATCAACGTCTAATATGCACTGATATATGATAAAAGTGAGTCTTCTGGTTGCCTGCCTGTTTGTTTATTGGTTTTTTCTATGCTCATCATACTCCTTGGTAGTCAACTTGATATTAGTGTCAATAGGTATAGAAGTTGGTTTGGCTGCTGAGAGTCCAAGTTCCGAGATTAACTCTAAGGAATACTTCCTTTGGTGCATCACTAAACCTTGACTTGATCTTACAAACTCTATTCCTAGAAAAAACTTCAGTTCACCTAGATTCTTCATCTTGAATGCTTGTTGTAGAGATTTTTTGGTTTATTTAATTAGTTCTAGACTTTCACCAGTAATTAACATGTCATTTACATATACTAGCACCATCACCGTTCCTTTGTCTGTTTTGCGTACAAATAAAGAGTGATCATATTGATTGGGCTTAAACTTTAAGTTCTTCAGTACTTTAGTTAGCTTGGCATTCCACTGTCTAGGAGCTTGTTTTAATCCATATAAGGATTTGATGAGTCTGCAGACTGGTCTATCCTCCCCCTGGCTCACAAATCCTTGAGGCAAATCCATGTAAATCTTATCATATATGCTACCTTGCAGAAATTCATTGTACACGTGCATTTGATGGATGTGCCACTGCTTGGATATTGCAATAACTAGTATTGTCCTCACTGTTACCATCTTAACTACAAGACTAAAATTCTTTTGATAGTCAATTCCTTCTTGTTGACTATATCCTTTTGCAACAAGTCTTTTTTTGAACCTTTCCACCTTTCGGTTAGTCTTGTACTTTATCTTATATATTCATTTGCATCCTATGGGTTTCTTGCCAGCAGGAAGATTGACTACTTGCCAAGTGTTGTTACTTTAAAGAGCATCTATTTATGCTTGCATTGCTTCCACCCATTTTGGATCCTTTACAGCTTCAGTATAGTTTCTTGGTTCTGTCAAGGAAGAAAAAGTAGATAAGTAGGCCTAGTATTTTGTAAAAATGTTAGTATAAGACACATAGTTAGAGATAGGATAAGTTGTGTCTTGATGTAGTTGACTTAATGAGATGAAGTCTTTCATCCATATGGGAGCCTTCTTAGCTCTTCCTGATTGCCTAGCAGGCTGTAATGACTGATTTGTGTGGTCCTGTGTGTTGATCACTTGTTTTTGATGAGCTCATTGTAATTGCATTTCTTGTTCTGATGTTTGTGTTGATTTTGTATCCTCTATATGCATGTTTACATATGTTGTGATCTTAAGACTGTCATCTACATTGGACACTTCAGGCATATCAGTAGCTTTATTATAAGTTAATGCAGTTTCCTCATTAGTCATACTCTCGAGATGCCTGAACATTTGAGTAATATGATTACTGTGACTCTTGAAAGGAAATTCTAATTCTTGTTGGTGGAAAACTTATTTCAGATGATCACAGTTCCGGTGAGCATTTGGACAAGACAAAAGTTCAAGTGTTGGATAAAGAAGATTTGACGGATGTTACAAAGAAGCAAAGTCAACAAATCAAATAATTGAAATAATTGGGCTTCTTTCTTTTCTGAATACAAGTGTTTGGCCCATAATGAAAACATGTGGAATGGCCCATGTGACAGAAAACAATTCCATCCAAGATATACTACATCAGCAATACGTGTATATTCTATTTCTTGTACAACAATTAAGTTTGTTAGAAGGTAGACAAATAGCTTAGTGCCAAGTGTATAGGTAAATATTCCTTTTCTTTCTATATATAGGAATACTGTACATCATTGAATATTCAGTGAAAATACAAGAAATTATTTCATCATCTTCTTCCTTTAATTCCTACATGGTACCAGAGTTGGCTCTCTAAAGGATCCTCCTCTTATCAAAATCCTCTTTTTTTTTTCATCATATCTCATCAATGTCTTCTTGCTTTAAAATGGGTGATCAAACTGTTCAGGTAGCTGCAACTGCAGCAGTCACCACTGAGGTTGTGAATGCTTCATATGCTTATTTCATTTCTGCTTCTGATGCACCAGGAATGTTATTGGTTAACTCTCTTTTTGATGGTAAAAGTTTTGCTGGATGGAGACGTGGCATGCTCATTGCCCTTACTGCTAAGAATAAAACAGGATTCATCAATGGAACCTCACCAGAACCAGCAGGAGATTCAGATCTGCACAAGGCATGGTCAAGAGCATACAATATGGTAATTTCTTGGCTCTTAAACTCACTTTCAAGGGAGATCTCTGAAAGTGTGATTTATTCCACCACTGCTGAAAATATTTGGAAAGATCTTGAGGACAGATTTGGCCAAAGCAGTGGTGCTAAACTTTTTCAGCTCTAAAAGGAGTTAAGTGATCTCATACAAGGATCAAATGACATAGCAACTTACTATACCAAGATGAAGAAACTTTGGGATGAGTTGAACAACCTGGATACTTTCATTCTCTGCACTTGTGTGTGTTCCTGTGAAGCAAAAGGAAAAGTTGTTGAAGCTAAACAAGATGAAAGGCTGGTCAAATTTCTTATGGGGTTGAATGACACCTATTGTGGTGCTAGAGGTAACATTTTAATGATTTCCCCTCTTCCTTCTATTGCTAATGCTTATGCACTCTTGATGTAAGAAGAAAAAACAGAGGGAAATGCACTCTACACCTAAGTATCCAGGTGAGAATTCATCATTCATGGCTGCTGGACAAAACAATCAAAAGACAAGTTACCCAAGTGAAACTTCATCATTCATAGTTGCTGGACAAGGTAACCAAAGACCCCATTATAATGATGGTAAGGGACAGAAAGGTTTTTATAACAACAAGAAGTCTATCCTGATCTGTAAGTATTGTAAAAAGATTGGTCATACTGTTGACCAGTGCTACAAAATTCATGGTTTTCCTGCTAATTTTAAGTTTACCAAAACAAAGAACAATCAGAATTATGCTCAGGGAAATGCAGTAATGCAAAATGAAGGAAATGGGAGTCAGTTTTACTACAATTCTGATGGTGAAGAGACAGGAAAGTCACTCAGTCAAGAACAGCTGCAGCAAATTGTTCAAATGTTGAGCAAAATGAAAGGGAAAGACAATAACAATGATGCACCACCTGAAGCTAATGGAAACTATGCTGGTATCAACCCCCTTCTTTTTTCTTTTAATTCCAACTCTCAAAACAAATACATAGATAAAAAATCCTGAATTATTGACTCAGGTGCTACTGAGCACATGAGTTTCAACAGACATTTGTTTTTTTTTCCCCTTATCTAAGCCAATTTTTGTTAATCTTTCTAATTCTCAAAAGGTTAGGGTCACTCATGCAGGTTCAATAAAGTTATTTACTCAATTTATTATTCATGATGCTTTATTTATTCCCAGTTTCCACTATAATCTCCTTTCAGCTCATAAACTATGTCTCCAATTCAAGTGTTTCTTAATGATGAATTCTTCTCATTGTTTAATGCAGGGCCCTTCAATGAAGAGCCCCATGGTCCTTGGTAGAGGTCACAGAGGTCTCTATGTTCTCAAGACAAGTCCCCTAGAAGCTTTCAAATCCATCAAGTCATCTACTGCTTTGTTTAATTTTGTTTATCAATCAAAAGGCAATAGGCCAGTCAGTTTGTCTTCTGTTTCCACTTCTGATGTAATTAGTAGGCTATGGTATATTAGATTAGGCCATATGCCCTTATCCAATATGAAGAATATCAATGAAATTCCTATTTCTTTTTGCTCTGAATTTGATGTTCCTTGTACTGTTTGTCCTTTGGCAAAGCAAACTAAATTACCTTATCCTAACAGTAGCATTACTTCCACAGCCCCTTTTGATTTAATACACATAGATACTTGGGGACCTTATAAAACACCTACTTATGATGGTTTCAAGTATTTTCTCACTATAGTTGATGACTATAGTAGAGGTACTTGGACTTTCCTTTTATCTACAAAAAGCAATGCCTTTTCTATACTTAAATCTTTGCTTCTCATGATTGAAAGACAGTTTGAAAAGAAAATTTAAAAGATTCGATCAGATAATGCATGGGAATTGGGTTCTAGCCATGAGTCTTCTGAATTTCTAAAGTCCCAAGGTATTGTACATCAAACTTGTTGTGTTGAATCTCCTCAACAAAATGGAATAGTCGAGAGAAAACATAAACATCTTTTGGAAGTTTGTAGAGCTTTATTATTTCAATCTAATCTTTCTCACAATTTCTGGGGAGAGAGTTTAATGACTGCTACATATCTTATTAACATATGTCCTACCAAATTGCTTGATTTTCAAACTCCTTTTGAAAAATTATTCGGTATAAAGCCTAATTATTCTGCTCTTAAATGTTTTGGTTGCTTAGCTTTTGCTTCTACTTTGTCTCAAGGAAGATCTAAGTTATGTCCTAGGGCTGAACTTTCTGTTTTCTTGGGATATCCCTTTGGCAAAAAGGGTTACAAATTATTAAGTCTTAAAACTCAAAAGACTTTTATCTCCAGGAATGTAGTGTTTCATGAGAATGTTTTTCCATTTTCAACTGTCAGTTCTACCACACCTATATTTCCTACTAATCCACCAATTTCTGATCTTACTCAAGTTTCTGTTCCTGAATTAATGCCAGAAACACCCAATTCAACTTTAACACACTCTACTCCTTCTGCTTCTTCCCATCCATGTCCTCTTCCTACTCCATCTCACTCTACTCCTCCTCTTTCCGCTGCCCCACATTCATCTCCTACTCCATCTATACTCCCACCTGACAACACTGTTATTTTTAGAAAATCAACTAGAACAACTAAGACTCCCTCCTATTTCTAGGATTTAGTTTGCAATGCAGTACATTTGGCAGATGTTTCCCAATTCTGTTTTCAATCTACTGCTACACCTCTATCCTTCTCTTTCACCTCCCTATCTCTTTCAAATCAACAATCCCTTAATTCTTTATCTCATATTCAAGAACCAACCAGTTTTTCACAAGCCAGCTTACATCCAGGATGGCAAGAAGCAATGACCAAGGAAATTAATGCTTTAATCATAAACAAAACTTGGGATGTGGTAGAATTACCACCTGGATAGAAGGCCTTACCAAGTAAGTGGGTTTATAAAGTGAAACTTAAATCTGATGGGACAGTTGAGAGATTGAAAGCAAGATTAGTGATAAGGGGGGATATTCAAAGGGAATGTATTGATTTCCATGAGACTTTTAGTCCAGTTGTCAAAATGACAACCATTTGATGCCTTTTAACAGTGGCAGTCAAAAGGAATTGGGGATTATTCCAGCTTGATGTTGATAATGCTTTCCTACATGGAGAACTTGATGAGGATGTTTTTATCAAATTTCCTCCTGGTATGAAGAATTCTAATCCTAATTTAGTCTGCAAATTGAGAAAATCAATTTATGGCATGAGACAAGCCTCGAGGAAGTGGTATGCTAGGCTAACATCAGCTCTCAGTTTTAAGGGTTACTCTCATTCTCTTAATGACTACAGTTTGTTTTTCAAAAAGAATAGAACAAATATCACAATCTTGGCTGTATATGTGGATGATATTGTCTTAATAGGAAATGATATGGAAGAAATTCATGCTATTAAATCCTTTCTAGACTTGGAATTCAAAATTAAGGACCTCGACAACTTACATTATTTTTTTAGGTATGGAGGTGCTCAGAGAACCTCATGGATTGATCTTGAGTCAAAGGAAATTTGCCATGGAGATGCTCACTGAATTCAATTTTTTGAATCTCCGACCTGTTTCTTCTCCTTTGGATCCTTGTCCCAAATTAAGAACAATAGAGGGCAAATTATTATCAGATCCAACAATTTACAGACGTTTGATTGGCAAGTTAAATTTTTTAACACATACCCGGCTTGATCTCTCATTTTGTGTTCAGCATTTAAGCCAATATATGCAAGAACTGAGAAAACCACACTTCGGTGCTGACATTCATGTTTTGCGGTATGTGCTTTCTGATCCAGGACTTGGTCTTTTCGTGACTTCCTCTCTTTCTTTCAAGTTATTAACTTTCTGTGATGCCGATTGGGCCACCTGTCCGGAGAGTCGATGATCTATCAGTGGGTACTTCATTAGCTTTGGGGATTGTCCAATTTCATGGAAATCCAAAAAGCAACTTTCTGTTTCCCTCTCTTCGGCTGAAGCTGAATATCGATCCATGCGACGAGTGGTTGCCGAGCTCACTTGGTTAGTCAGATTATTTACAGATCTTTCAATCATTCCATCTCTACCTATACCTCTTCACTCCGATTCACAGGCTGCAATACATATCGCCAAAAATCCAGTATTTCATGAACGAACGAAACACGTGGATTTGGACTGTCATTTTGTCCGGCAACAATTTCTCGCCGGTCTAATATCTCTCTCATTTGTGCCATCTGCTTCACAAGTGGCCGATTTATTTACTGAACGGCTCACCGGACCTTTTCATCGGAATATTTTGGGCAAGTTGGGTCTGCTAACCGCCCCTCCAACTTGAGGCGGGGGGGGGGGTGTTGATGGAAAATTTATTTCAAGTTATCACAGTTCCGATGAGCATTTGGACAAGACAAAAGTTCAAGTGTTGGATAAAGAAGATTTGACGGATGTTACAAAGAAGCAAAGTCGACAAAGCAAATAAGTGAAATAACTGGGCTTCTGTAATTGGGCTTCTTTCTTTTCTGAATACAAGTGTTTGGGCCATAATGAAAACATGTGGAATGGCCCATGTGACAGAAAACAATTCCATCCAAGATATACTACATCAGCATACTACATCAGCAATACGTGTATATTCTATTTCTTGTACATCAATTAAGTTTGTTAGAAGGTAGACAAATAGTTTAGTGCCTAGTGTATAGGTAAATATTCGTTTTCTTTCTATATATAGGAATACTGTACAGCATTGAATATTCAGTGAAAATACAAGAAATTACTTCATCATCTTCTTCCTTTAATTCCTACAATTCTTTGAAGATCACATCTCTGTTGACAAAGAAAACATTATCAGCTAAGTCATGTAAGATGTATCCTTTCTGCACCTCAGAATAGCCCATTAAGACTGATGGTTTGGTTCTAGACTGCATTTTTTCTGTTTGACGATTGTTTTGGCACAACATAAACACCTTATGACTCTCATATGCGCTAATGATGGTTTCCTTTTATGCAGTTTTTTATAAGTTGAGGTATTAATGACAGATGAAGGCAGTCTATTTATGAAATACACAGCATCAAGAGCACAGTAACCCCGGAATTTTATAGGAATGTTTGTTTGAAATATGGAGTACTGTGATGCCATAGACTAATATCATTTGAACTAGCAGGAATTGTTGCCTCAGTAATGATTTTAGCAGCTAAGTTTACTTCAGGTGATCCAAGATTTTGACTTGTTTGGTTAACTAGTAAGTAAAGGCCATCTTTTTCTTTATCAATCTTCTTCATCTTCTCACTTGAGAGATCCTGGAAAATACAAAAATCATGATAGAACAAAGCAACACACATTTATTAAGGTTGAAGTATCCGATGTCTGAAAACGTCTGAAACTAACCTCCGTACGTTAAACTGTCAATATAAAATTGGTGAACAACTTTAAAAGGCTATCTACGTATCAAGCCTGAGTTCTTTTGGCACTCTTATAACAATATTACTAACTATTTAGAAGCACGAGTTTTGGTCGTGCTTCGTCGTCAAGTCGTCAACAACCAAAAAAAAAGTGTAGGCCCCCCTAAATATCAACTAATATTAAAAAAAACGTGGGCCTCAACTAAATCAAGCAATATTAAAAAAATAAATTTCATATTAAAAAAATAAACATTGTAAAAAAAAAGTGCATCTCATATTAAAAAATCAAACAATATTTATGTAATTTCCAAAGTATCTCATTAAATCAATAATGATGGATTTATTGTCACATGCGTATCAATCCATTAGTGGGAGCAAATAAAATTATTATACAACAACATACTTAAAATACTTATATATTAAAATAAGATAGAATTTAATTACTTTTTCATTTTTATCCTTACTCTAATAAATGTGAAAAGAGATTAATATCAGATGGAGATCAAATAATGAATAAGCTAAATTAGTCAAATTACAATTCTAATTCACGTTTCCTTAAAAAACCATGCAAAACACAACATGACAAGTAAAATGAACGAAAAAAAAAAAGTGCATCTCATATTAAAAACTCAAACAATATTTATGTAATTTCCAAAGTATCTTATTAAATCAATAATGATGGATTCATTGCCACATGCGTATCAATCCATTAGTGGGAGCAAAAAAGATTATTGTACAACAACATACTTAAAATACTTATATATTAAAATAAGATAGAATTTAATTACTTTTTCATTTTTATCCTTACTCCAATAAATGTTAAAAGAGATTAATATCAAATGGAGATCAAATAATGAATAAGGTAAATTAGTCAAATTCTAATTCTAATTCACGTTTCCTTAAAAAACCATGCAAAACACAACATTACAAGTAAAATGAACTAAACCGAGATTATTTACCAAAAATTAAAAAATAGCATTTCTTCATTTAAATAGAAAATCAATTTCTACTTTGTTTCGTTTCAAACATGTAAAATTAATTTAATAATTTGAATTAGAATTATGCAAATCAAAATTTGACAAAAAATAATAAGTATTTTACACCTTTAAATTAATCGAATTAAAATTGAAAGTATCAATTGATGCTTAAATATTGCTATTGCTTTATCTCAAAGAGAGGAAAATAGTTTTCTTTTAAACAAGTCTTCTCTTTTAAAAAGTATTAATAAATTTTCATAGCAAACACGAATGTAATAAAGTTTTAGATACGGAGCACAAAACCCATGCTTCGTGTGTGTGTATATATATAATATATATATCACTATCCAAATACAACTATATATATATATATATATATAGATACACTATAATCTAAAGTGTTGGGCCCGTGCGCAGCACGGGCATAGACCACCCATGCTTTGGCGTCCGTTTCCACTGGAAAAAAAAAGTGTGGGCCCCACCTAAACATCAACCCATATTTAAAAAAAGTGTGGGCCCCAACTAAATACCAACCAATATTAAAAAAAAAGTGGAACCGCCATCTCCAAACTCACAGAAAAAAAAGTGGACCCCATATTAACAAAATCAAGCAATATTAAAAAAAATGAATCCCATATTAAAAAAAAAAATGTCAAAAAAAAAAAAATACATCCCATATTAAAAAAATCAAATAATATTTATGTAATTTCTAAAGTATCTCATTAAATTAATAATGATGGATTAAAAAAGTGGACCTCATATTAACAAAATCAAGCAATATTAAAGAAATGAAGCCCATATTAAAAAAAAAAACAATTAATTTCTAAAGTATCTCATTAAATCAATAATGATGGATTAAAAAAGTGGACCCTATATTAACAAAATCAAGCAATATTAAAGTGCATCTCATATTAAAAAATCAAACAATATTTATGTAATTTCCAAAGTATCTCATTAAATCAATAATGATGGATTCATTGCCGCATGCGTATCAATCCATTAGTGGGAGCAAATGAAATTATTGTACAGCAACATACTTAAAATACTTATATATTAAAATAAGATAGAATTAATTACTTTCATAAATGTGAAAAGAGATTAATGTCATAAAAGAAAAAATAATATTAAATAGAAATCAAATAATTAATAAGGTAAATTAGTGAAATTATAATTCTAATTAAAAAAGGCTGATCCCGCCCTCTCCTAACTCATAAAAAAAGTGAATCCCATATTAAAAAAAAAAACAATGTCAAAAAAAAATACGTGCACCCCATATATTAAAAAAATCAAACAATATTCATGTAATTCCTAAAGCATCCCCATCAAGTTAATAATAGTGGATTCATTGCTACATGCGTATTAACCCATTAGTGGGAGCAAATGAAATTATTGCACAGCAAAAAACATGGATCCCATATTATTGTTTTTCTTCAAAAGGTTTAGTAGGGAAATACATACAATTTTCTTTCTTTTCTTATATTAGCCTGAGATCTAATCTAGATATATAATTGTTTTATTTGCTATTCCGCCATGTCATTTATTTGTTATGATTACTAAAATAAATATACTTAAAATATTTATATTTTAAAATAAGATAGAATTTAATTACTTTTTCATTTTTATTCTTATTCTAATAAATGTGAAAAGAGATTAATATCAAATGGAGATCAAATAATGAATAAGGTAAATTAGTCAAACTATAATTCTAATTCACGTTTTCTTAAAAAAATCATGCAGAAGACAACATGACAAATAAAATAAACTAAACCGAGAATATTTACCAAAAATTAAAAAATAACATTTCTTCGTTTAAATAGAAAATCAGTTTCTACTTTGTTTCGTTTCAAACATGTAAAATTAATTTAATAATTTGAATTAAAATTATCCAAATCAAAATTTGATAAAAAATAATAAGTATTTTACACCTTTAAATTAATCGAATTAAAATTGAAGTATCAATTGATACTTAAATATTGCTATTGTTTTATCTCAAAGAGAGGAAAATAGTTTTCTTTTAAAAAATATTAATAAATTTTCGTAGCAAACACGAATATAATAAAGTTTTAGATGCGGAGTATTATCACTATCCAAATATAATTATATATATATAAATATACTATAATCTAAAATATTGGGCCCGTGCGCAGCACGGACATAGACCATCTAGTTACTAAATAACATCGGATGTTGTATATCTCTTGTGGTGAATGACAACTAAAAACTTCGATCAATCAGCCTCATATGATTGGAAGATAAGGTTTTATTAATCTTTAAATTCTTATTGTAGTTCAATTTTTAACTATATTTGAATCATTGGAACAAGGTCAGATGCAACAGCGTGATTTTTGGTTCTTACATACTAATTCAAGCACATGCAATGAAGATTAATCCTTAAAGGAATCAAGAGCTTCTTATTATAATATTATATTATTTGTGTGTCAGAGATGATTATCATAGGTCAATAATCATTGCTGCTTGAAATTATTTTAATTGATGTTTCTATGTACTTGTAGACATAGTTGTTGGTCGGTGGTTTAATTATTTGGGAATGGGAAACAAGAATGAAAATTGGGTCAAACGTTTAAGTATATCTTCACTTTTTCCGATCAAGTTTTTTTTTTTTAAACATCTGTATTGAAAGTTAATTTTGCTGACCCGATTAATCCAGATTCACGTTAAGAATATATTCACTTTAAAAAGCAAACACTATTACAAATCGCTAATTTTCGTTAAAATTCATCGGACATTGGCTAGTCGGTAACATTTAATCTCCTACACTTTTTCGTCTGAAACCCTTACTAGCAAGGCAATTCCCGACAGTGTCAATTGAAAATTAGCAATTTTGTTTGATAGTGATAATGCTTCTTATCAAGATGTTTTTCATTCCTAAATTTGAATTTGAGACCTAGCTTTGAGTAAGGGTAAAAAGATTTAACAAATTCCTCTTTACTTATGTTTTTCTTAGACATTATCAACGGTGGCAACCCACTTTACAATATTTTGGTGGCAATATATAAATGTGTCATTCATTGAGTAGGAAGGCATTTGTACAAAAGATTTACATTATATACAATGATTATGTAAGAAAATTAATACGGTCATACCTAATAAGCTAATTTATTATCTAAAATGAAGTAGTTACTAATTTTATTATACTATGATGTAATATTTTATCACATAAAAATCTACTTATAGTTACTATCATATCATGCTGATGTTTACAATAACAACAACAATAGCATACTTGTGTAATTCCATATGAGAAGTCTGAGAAATAATAGAAAGCAGACATTATCCATGCTCAGCGTAAACATATTATTCTAATGTTTTATCACATAAAAGTCTACTTACATTAAAGGTCACATGATTGTTGTACCATCAACACATAAAAAGTTAAACTCTAGTAAAGAACCTCATGAAACAACATATAAAAAAAAAATGTACAGAGAATTTTGCACCGGCAGCAGTGAGCTGGCAGTGATGGTCAACTGGGCCTTTATTTGTTCAAACAACTTTCCCTCAAGGAGGTTTGACATTTACTATCCATACATAACAAATAATTTTAACTATGTATAAACAGTGTAATTTTCCGCCGAAGAGGGTTCGGATTAGCTGCATGTGGCTTCGCCCCTGTATTCGATCCAACACCTAGTATAACCGCAACAACGTAATTTGACCCCATACTTCACAAAGTAACTTGATGGTAGAACCACTCTAAAGCAAAAAGTACCCCAAGTATTGTCCCTAAGATCAATATAGATTGAAAGTGAATCATAGCTCAGCTCGCTAACTCTCAAACTTTTTATTCCAAGTATTTGTCTTTGGTTCTTAATTTTTGTTTTTACAAAAAATCCTCTTATTAGTTGATTAGACTCGTAATGTATTCCCGGTGAACTCAAACTTTTGGATATGCTGATTTGCGTACACTTACTTTTTAAAAAACAAAAAATAACTTTTTAATGCACACATCAATCGACTCCAACTTATTTGAACTGAGACATTTATTGTTCTAATGCATTACTGAGTTAATCCCTCCAAATTTGGACAATTAGACGGGCTCCATACATTTATAGGTCAAAATCAACATTCCCGCACAGTTTCAACTATTCTTTTTCTTTTATTTTTAGTCAAAGAAAAAATGCATTTTGCCATTGAAAATTGAGGTAATAGTTCATAGGCAGACATAATCAATTAATCATACATATAATGGGCCCTCAATGAATAACTGCAAAAGGAACACAAGCTCATGATAATGGGCCCATGGGCTGACCCAAACCCACAGATGAGAAAGTAAGTATCTTAAAGGGAAAATGACCAAATAATACTAGTTAAGATACTAAATTACAATACATAAAGGTACTTTTTCTTATTTACAAAATATATCAACAAATTTACAAAACATACCAAATTAGGGCTTATATAGCTACACACTATTTTGGGCTTATTTTTAAGAAGAGAATCTGATTTTTAATTTGAGGGCTTAATTTACGGATAGTTACCAAGCACGTCTTCTTCTACTTTCAAAAAAAGTTTTTCTCTCTACCGTTGTTGATAAACACTATTTACAGATCAAAAATCGATCATTCTCTCTCAATGTTGTACGATTTGACTTCATCAACGAACAATTTTCATCATTTTTGACGTTTCTTGCCCTATAGCAAATAATGAGTAAAGAACTTCAATGGAGAATTCCCCCCCCCCCCCCCCCCCCCCCCCAAAAAAAAAAAACCCTAGGCTTTTCGCATTATCTAACCCAAAATTAGGGCTGACACCCACTTTTGCACACATTCACTCAAACTCTTGTTACGGAAGGAGGAAGGGGAAAACAACCTAATATGGATGAGGATTCTCCACCATCAAACGAAGAGATTAGGTCTTAATTCAAGCACGATGATCAATTATAAGTGTAACAATAGAATCACAGATTTATACAATCTGATAAGGAAATGCACCAAATATACGGTTTTCATACAAAATTTTCATTGGTTTAGATTAAATTTTCAATAATAGAATCACATCAGGTAATACACTAATTATACAGTTTCATTCGCATATTGTTGAAAATCAGATTATATATTCAACAATAGAACACATCACGTAATACACTAATCATACAATTTTGACGCACTAACTAAACAGTTCTCATACATTGGTTTGTTATATACATTATTTATATAATATTGATACATTAACCATAGAGATCTTATATTTCCAACAATAGAAATTACATCAAGTAATACATTAATTATGCAGTTTTCATACACATATTGCGGAAAAGCAGATTATTATTCAAACAATATAAACACATCACTTAATACACTAATCATATCGTTTTCATACACTAACAAAGCAGTTTTCATACATTTTTGAAATAATATTGACACATTAAGCATATAAATTTCATACCAATAAAGGATTTATTATATCCACCCGCAGCCAAGCACATTGTTGATGACAATAACATTCATATCAAATTGCAACATTATCTTTATTTAATTGTACTCAAGTAACGAGTGTCTATTCTCAATGAAGAAAAAAACTCATAAAATCTAGCATCATTGATTTTTAATTTCTCTTTGGATCATTACTACACGTCTTTCTGTCATGACCCTCTATGCCACATCTGCTACATGTCACCTTTGATCTATCAGAATTCACCTCATGAAATGATTTCATTCTTTATTTTTATTTTTTGTCTTCATATTGGTCTTTTGGAATCCAGTGGCAACATAATTTCTTCTAATTCATCCAACGATGTATCTCATGTACTCTCCAATTGAAGAGGTTCTACTGGTATAGTATACATATCGTTGAAATTTTTATAACTGCAGTAGGCAGAGCAATAATCCTCTCCATGTTGGTGCCAGTACGATAGCAACCAAAGCATGACCACATCGTATTTCATCTAGTTGAAATCTCCCACAACTATAGATCCTACTTCGATGGCACACGGTAAATTTCTTCGTACCATCAGTCACTGTATGTAGGAATCCAGTTGAAGCCCTTACTTGCCATAAACAACACAATTCTAAAAGTATTTTAATAATTATACACATAACATACTGTACATATACATAAATCATACACTTTTAATATAATTGATAGTTTTAAAAACTTACAGTCATGCAGTTTGATAATTTCTTGTTATTCTTGAAGATTTCATTGTATTTGCCATTAAGATCTTTGAATGTATTTCTCCATTGTTTACTGTGTTTTTCTTTTCAAGTTCCAACCAATTACATCATGCAATACATTAATGATACTACCAGTAATTCCCTATACAGTCATTCCCGATGCATACAAGACAATGGCCATTGTCGAAAATAATTGAATATCAGAAACACATTATAGATACAGTTTTCATTCATATATCATACAATATTCATACACTCAGAACTGAAAGATTTTTTTATAAATACTTAAATACATGTTTCATACATATTTATTCAACATTTATAAAATAAACAATACTTTTTTCGACTAGAATTTCTAACCAGAAGTTAAAGCTGTTTAAAAAAGGCATGGTTCTTCATAATTTCAGCAAGTTATCGGTGTAAGCAGGGGCGGATCCACGTTGAAGCTCGGCAAAAAATTATAGTGTATATATAGGGTAAATTTTCTGTATTTATGTGCATATATTAACTTTTGAACACCCTCGGCAAAAAATTACAGTGTATATTTAGCTTTTTCTTTTTTCCGAACACCCTGGATGAAAATCCTGGATCCGCCACTGGGTGTAAGCCTGATTTTTCACAACAAATTCATATCGAGGACCGCTTATTATTCCAGTTCCTTCACCTTCCAAAACCTCAACTTCTTCACTTGGAACCATGCCAATCAATTGAATTGTATTTCATGTGTATGGAGCTCGAATGTCCAAACCCTACACACACTGCTTTAGCCACCGTATCGAATTTGATTATCTCTATGGCTATATCCTTCAGGGTGATACGTAAAGATGCTTACTGAAGAAATCCTTATTTTTCCTTTTTTGATCAAAATATACCCGGACGCTCATATTGTTGTGTATGATTATTGGTGGACATCTATTGCTAACAATGTATTTAATCTCTAAGGCTTGTAGTGTGGTATCTATTCCCAGTTGAGCAGCAATTACAGAGAGCAATCCACTGAAATTTGATTTGGAGTCTTACACTATTCTTTCAATTTTGAAATCTACGTATCTACCTGTTAATAAAATTTATCAAAAAAGCTATGTATAGAATTAAAATACATAGGCCATTGATAGTATCGACTTATTACAGAATCAACATATATACTACATTCATACAACTTTCATACATATATTATACACAACTTTTCATGAACCAAATCATATGCTCTTAATCAGATTCACTACATAATGTATTCGAAATTCAAATATGTTCACATGATGTGTCTCATCTTCTACTGTGTTGTATCAATATTGAATGAATTGTGCTATCCGCTATTGTTAGACCATGAAAGCTTTGATCTGTTTTTTTTTTTTTGAAGTTGAATGTTTATCAATTCAGCAATATCAATTGGGTATGTTGAATGTTTTGATGTTGAATTAGTAGCCTGTTCAATCAAATTGAATTCTTCAACAAAAGGACAGAAGAAAAACAGGGGATAATACCTACTCGTTTTTTTTTTTTTTTTGTAATTCTATTGTGTATTATTTCTGACACTTTCATGTTGTGTAATTGAGGATTTGTAACTGCATCGATGTTGATCTGCAACGAATTTTGGATAAACTGGGGAGAGGATATGGCAGGAAAATATTTTTGGAGAAGAAGATAACTAACAGAGGGTTATAGCGTGATTGATGGTTATACTTTTACCTTGTATTTATTTTTTGACTGCATTTGTATAGGTTTTGTAACTATTCTAATGTTATGTTTTGTAAACTGAAAAATATCGTTATATTCTGTAAATATACCCTCTTACTATGTATATATATATTTTTTGCCCTACCTTAAAAAGGATGTAATACTGGGTCATTCGCACAAATGTGCCTATTTCGCGGTGGTCTTTAATTTTTGTACCTCAAATTTATGGTCTTTAATTTTTATCGTTCACCATTTTTGCGCGGCATAATTTAGATTTTGTAAGGCACTGTTTACATTCAACTTCGGCATGTGTATTATAACATCTCACAAGTTAAGCCGGATAAAGCAAAATTTTCAACATTCAATATAATATGAAAAACGATATAACTTTAGATTTTACTGGACATATTTTACTTTTAACTTCGGCATATGTATCATAACATCCACACAAATTCTGCCGCGTAAGACTAAACTTTCAACACTCAAATAATCTGACAATTACTACAAAACTTAAACTGCATAACCTAATTTCTATGTAATTTATGCTGAGCGAGGCAAAGTTCTCAGAAGATAAAAATGTTACATAAATTATGTCAAGCACAACAAGTCTGGATATTTTCATTAAATAAGTAGCAGTGACAAAAATTAAAGATATGAGGAGCAAAAATTAAAGATCTGTGCGTTTGAAGGGAAATCTGTCCACAAACTTGCCTTAAAAGGATGTAATATACTCTCTTTGTTTCATAATGAGTGATTTTTTAGCTTATGCACACCCGTTAAGAAAGTGTTCACTTCTAGATTATTAAGAGTGTTTTTACTAACATGTCCTAAATAAATGCTTAAAAAAACCTACTTAATGATTCTTTATTATGTAAATAAGAGTAATTTTAAAAGAATAAGATCAATTTTTTTTCAAATCCTAAAACACTACTTATTTTAAACAAAATAAAAGGCGTAAAACATATTTTTTTTAGAAAAGGATGGACGGATGAAGTAAGTACAAAAACTCGACTACATGTGTGGGAGGCCCACATCTCACCATCAACATTTAATACGTCGCATCACACGTGTGTATTTGATTGAACGAAATGCTTCGTCATCCTTTGGTTCACGTGCGTGGTTATAAATATGAGTAGACGGTAATATATCTCAATTTTAGAAAAAAGACTCGTAAATTGGATAACAAAATAAGTTGATCTAGAGAAAGAACTTCCTAAAAGAACAAAAGGAAAATGGGGATTGAAAAGAAAAGATAAGAAAAATAGGGTTAAGACTTGTGCAAATATCCATCAGTTCTTTAAGAGACAAAATGAGAGAAAGTGACAGCATATTATTGCAGCCCAACACCAAAACCTGACTGCATATTATTGCAGCCCAACACCAAAACCCTTTCAAGCGTGATATTGTTTGATTTATTCCTTTAATAATGCTGCAACAACAACAACCTACCCAGTATAACTCAACCAGGTGGGACTTGACGTTAGAGTGTACACAGATCTTTTCCCTATCTTAGGAGGTAGGGGCCGTTTTCGTTATTCCTTTAACAATGCGTTTAATTAATTAGCTATGTTATCTGCGGTAAGTGTGTATTTAAACATATACACAAACACGAATCCAGGATTTGCAGATAATGAGGCACCATTATATCTAACATTTTCGTCGAGAGAGAAACTGATTGGAATTCTTTCAAGCGTGATATTGTCTTTATATCTCTCAATCTCCCCACTTGGCGCTCCCATATTAAAGAGCAGTTAAGATACCTCTTTAATATCGGTCGAAAGACGACCCTAAACGAGGGCAAATTGGAAGTGATTTATTCCGTTAATAATGCTGCAACAACAACAACCTACCCAGTATAACTCAACCAGGTGGGACTTGACGTTGGAGTGTACACAGATCTTTCCCCTATCTTAGGAGGTAGGGTCCGTTTTCGTTATTCCTTTAATAATGTGTTTAATTAATTAGCTATGTTATCTGCGGTAAGTGTGTATTTAAACATATACACAAACACGAATCCAGGATTTGCAGATAATGAGGCACCATTATATCTAACATTTTCGTCGAGAGAGAAACTGATTGGAATTCTTTTGAGGAAAAGGTTCAATTAAAAAGCTAGGGGTTGGGGTTGATGTGGGGGGTGTCTAAAGAATATATGATGGTTTCTTAAGGTGTATACATATATATAAGAAATCTTTCCCTTTGTCTGTTTCTTTAAACCTGGTCGTAAACCAAACATGAAGAGTGAAATATAGGTTAAACGAGTCAAAATCATATTTCCTGACACTTATATTAGCAAAGGTTGCAGGCTAAGAATCAACCCCCAACTTTTCTCGTGTTTGAGGAATTGCCAATTCGTGACGAAAGTCCTTTTCAATTTGGGACTGAGCTAACAGGCCTTTACATTACAATAGGCTCAACTGCATGTATTTAATCTGGTAATCCCCCCTCCTTCTACTTTTCTACTTAGGTCCGCCTATAAAAGGTGGCTTGAAGACTACTTAATTTTGTGATCTAATTAACCGAATCTATTGAATCACTCAGACTATGCACACATATGCAAAAATATCATGAATGTATACTAAAAACAAGATCATGTTCATTATAAACGCACTGATTCTAGGAAATCCTAAATTTGGCTCGGTATATATGTAGTTGAAACTGGATATGTCATTGTTGTTGTTTATATATGTAGTTGTAACCGAATTTGTATCCAAATTTTGTACTCTCTCTGTCTTAATTTATGTGATACTTTTCGCTTGCCAAGATTTAAACTACTTGAACTTTGACCAGCATTTTTAGATGTATTTTTTCACCAAATTGATATAGAAAAGTTGCAACTTATAGTACTTTTCATGTAATTTTCAAGTATATAAATTTTCATATGAAAATATTAAGTTAATCTAATCCAATTTAGATTCAAAGTTTAGTCAAATTGACTCTCCAAAAACGAAAAGTATCACATAATGTGAAGGAGGAAGCATATGTTTTAAATATTTAATTATAAATGAAGATATTATTGTATATTGATTAAAAAATACTATCACAATTCATAAACGTTATTGTTTGAATCCTCCTCTGATAGCAGAGTGATCCATCAAGTCGAATTCATAAGCAAAGAATGACAATGCATCCAAGGATAACTTAAGTACTTTCTAGATCAAGAAAAAAATTCAGTACTTCACAATATCTCTAGTGATAAAGAGCATGTCCACGTTAGAGTCAAAATTTTCACATGTTTGCTTTATTTGTATCAATGTAATATCAATTAAATAAACATAAAATGGACATTCATGCACACGTTCATGCCTGTTAAACAATGCCCCAAATGTTTCATGTACAAGAGTTTGGACATCTGGCAAAAATATACATGAAAAATCCAATGTATTAATTATGGTAAATCATATTAATTGCAAATCCTAATGTCCATGCCCCTAAAGGTACCTCATTAACAGACATAGTTGGGACCAATGTCACATGGAGGTTGTCTCCCCAACCCAACATTAGTATTTTTCAATAAATATTTTTCAGCATACAGTATTCATACCAAAATCAAGCAGTTTAATTCTAATATTTAAAAGACATATAAAGAAAAAATATATATTATGATCCTAACTATATTTAAGAGATAAAATGTATAAAAATACAAGATCTTATATTCATTGATTTAAGGTAGACATTAATTAGTATGAATAATATTTTACCAAATTTCCTCATTCCTCCATGATATTAAGATGTGTGTAATACACAGGTTAATTTTCAATTAGTACATGAATGGTATGATTCATCTGGGACTTAGTTTAAGACTTTAAAGAAAGATTGTTGGGTGTGTGAGAACAGGTCTTATATTAGTAGTTGAAAAAAAAAGTAAGTTGAATATTTTCAATGATGTGAAAATCTTTTAGAGAAAATCGTGCCGATTTGGCTTGAAGCGGATAATATTATACCGTATTAAAATATTTTTGAGCCGGTTTAGTACAACACTTCAGAGCCAGTCTGATCCTTTATCTTTATGGGATCATTGTCTTCGACAGAAGCGAGGCTAGAAGCTTTATTTGAATTTTCTTTAATTTATTTTAAAATTAAAATATTTTAATATTTTGTATTTTATATTTCCTTGGAGAAACGGTATACCTATACATAGGTCATGGGTTCGAGCTGTGGAAACAACTACTAATCCTTGCATTAGAATAAATTTATCTTCATCACACGAAAGGAGCTCAGCTGAAGGGCCTATATGCCTTATTTCCAAGCTCCAGTGGATAGCTTTCATATTCTATTGGGCTTTCATTTATAAGATGGTAACATACGTGATGTTAAATTTAGACAGGTAGTAACCATCTTGCTGTCCTTCCCGTTACGTTAAGGCGGGTTTTTCGAATAAATACTTTTTTTTATAGGTTCATGAAAGCATTAAATGTACTGGGTATCCTTAAAGTGCGGTCCCGCACTAATCAATAGATTCTGCTAATGCGGAATGTTTTGTGCATCGGAATGCCCTATTAATATTCTGCTCGTGTCATCAACTATTCAATAGGAGTACATACTACTTTGTGTTAATGGGGTTGTCCCTTCATTGTTCCCTTGTCTAACATCAGATCGACCTAATCTTGCCTGTAATTTGACCAACATACAATGCGGTGCATGAGAGTTAGCCTGTCATGAGACCTACATAATCACTCCACAACTCGCAATGGATATGCGTCTCCAACAGCCGCGGGATTTAACACTAAACTAACTAGTTTTAGTTGAAGTTAATAATTAATACGATCATTATTTATATGATTAGATTAGTCAAAAGAAAATTACAGATAATTTTATTTTTTAATATTGATTAGTCATCTATAATAAATGATAAGTAATTTGCTATAATACGTTAAATTATATAGATTGTGTAACATATTCATTACAAATTAAAGTCAATGTATTTTAATTTTTTTACTATTTTATTTTGTAATACTTGAAAAAAGTTGAGTGACTTTATCTTGGGGCGATGATGCAACCAGTGAGGTTCTAATCGAGGCACGTCTAATGCTGGTTGAAATTAGAATTAAAATATTTCCAAACCCCCTCTTCGGACTGGATTCACCTTTGGCTGTCGACAATTTTCGAAAGGGCTCTTCGGGAGTAAAGCCTTATACAAAAAGCTGAGTGATTTTTTCATTATAATTTTTCTTAGTTATTTTCATGCAAAAAAGTCAAAGTTATATAACCATCTGTGCAATTAACCTTAAAATTCTGCATAAGTAATAATGTTTGGTTGTTCATACAATAAAAAATAATCATTGGATAAGTTAATACAACGTTTTATTGGCCTCATTAAACTTTGCATACCTAACAAAATGACATAAGTTATGCGAAAATATATGTATATCTAGAGATAAAAAAAAATAGCTAAAGGTAAAAATTCGTAAAGTAAGTAACTCCGCACATAATTAATAGTATAGTTTTTATATTATTATCCACTGTATAATAATCCCGATATCTTCTTTTTTTTCAGTCCAACAAACGCGTGCTAATTAACAAGGATTGTGTCACCCTAATAATATTATATACTATCATTCTATATAATGCTACACTTATCATCCCCTTCTCATTCATATCATTCACATCTTGCTAACTAACATTAATTCTTCATCGGAAAAAGTCGTCGTCGCCAGAGAGCAAAAGGATCATCAACACAAATTACTCATCAAATTATCACACAAGTTTTTAAAAGAATATTGAAAATGGCACCGATCAACGAGAATGATCTCAATTTGAAGGCGACTGAGCTAAGATTAGGGTTACCTGGTACAATAGATAATGAACCAAAGAAGCAATTATCTTCTTGTACTAAAAGATCTTCATCAGAGATGGATAGCTCCTCATCAGATACAAATCATGATCAACAAGACTTCTCCCCTGCACCAAAGTAAGTAGTGTTATTGAATCTTCACTATCTTTTTTTTTAAAAAAAAAAAAAAATTGGTTCATTTTAGTTCTTGCCTTACCAATTAGTTGGAAAATATTAGTATCCCGAAGGTCTCGATCTCTGGGAATCTACGCAGATCTACAGAAAACTATAGTAACAATAGAAGAAAAGAATCTGATTAGGCAATGCAAATTATAGTTATGAACATATGAAATTTTAAGTCATGTTAATTTAGCTAGTGTATTTATTATTTTAGGTCCTATATATATATATATATATATATATCTTCTAGAAGTTTTTTAGTATCCGTAAAAAATATAGAGAAATACTTCTAGTATTTTCTTTTGTTTATATAATATATTGGACTGAATTAAGCTTAAATAGACGAGCTGATAAGTGAGAGCACATATAAGATATAGCTGATCGATCCTAACTTATTTGGAATTGAGATATATAGAATGGTTGTTTGTTTGTATTCTAATTAATTCTTGATTTAAAAAGGCTTTTAAATTAACAAATTTTATTTGTTTTTTTCCAGAGCACAGATTGTTGGATGGCCACCAGTTAGATCTTACAGGAAGAATGTTGTTCAAGCCCAGAATTCAAATTCTGATATTTCTTCAGGAATGTATGTGAAAGTTAGCATGGATGGTGCACCTTACCTTAGGAAAATTGACCTTAGGTTTTACAAGAATTACCGAGAACTACTCAAGGCTTTGGAGAACATGTTCAAACACCCCATTGGTGAGTCTGACTTTCACAAATTAAAACTCTATTAATAGTTGGTCACAGAGGCAAATCTAAAATTTTAACTTTCTAGTCTAATATTTAGATCTAGGATTTTAAGTTATCTCGTGTGAAAATCAGCTGATCACTATTTTTTTAAAACCACCATTATGGTGGGGATTAGGATTGCGTTCTAATCATTTTAGCCCATCATTATTTTTAGTATCCAATGCATAGGGATGCAATACGTACGTAGCAGCGAAATTAGGAATCTTAATAAGAATTAAAAAAAAAAAAAAAAAAAACTGCAAACATTTCACACCTAAGGTTCAAGTCTGCGACTTAATTAAAATCAATTTTTTGACCAACTTTGACCGCTACACTAGAAACTATGCCTATGTCAAGAGATTCAAAAAATTATATGTATATACATTAAAACAAATTTAGTTATACACTATTTGCACTGCATAATTTTCTTTATACCCTGGTGATAAAAAAGCTTATGTTTTCTTGTTGAATTATAAATTTCAGGTGTATACTTGGATAAAGAAGGCTACACTACTAGTGGATCTGATTATGTATTAACTTATGAAGACAAGGATGGTGATTGGATGCTTGTTGGAGATGTACCATTGGATATGTTCATTAATTCTTGCAAAAGGCTTAGAATCATGAAAGGGTCTGAAGCTAAAGGTTTCGCATGCCTATAGAACCTATCTCACATATTTTGGGCGAGTTCTGTGGGTTCAATTTTGCTTTCGGCTGGATTTATTTATACACACTTAAAAAATTAAAATATAGTACATATAAGAAGGTCGTGCTCTTTCGTTGGACCCACTGATTCTAGATCCTAGATTTGACTCGACCTAGCATAACCTTAACGACAGAGAAGCATCAATGAGCTTCTTGATTGAGATGCAAAAACCAGTTAGGGAAATTCCCTTTGATAGGTCCTGGATGACATGAATCCGAATTAGTTCAGTGAGTATGTCTTTAAGACACTGGATGGTTATAGCGAAAAAAGGATCAATGAGCTTTTAGATTGCCGTACTAGGGAGAGCTTCCTCCTTGATAGGCTCTACGCGCTCGCAAATTCGAATTGGTTGGGTCAGTGTATTTCAGATACTGGATGGTTATAGCGGAGGCAAAAAAAAAAAGGATCAATGAGCTTCTTGACTGAGATGAAAACTTTATTAAGGAGCCTCTACTTGCGAGTGAATCCGAATTGGTTGGGTCAGTATTTCAAATATTGGATGGTTATGATGAGTAAAAAGAAAACCTAAAACCATATGGTGTGTCGGAATCTTCAGGAAATCAGATTATATTCACAGATTGCAATTAGACTGAAGATTATTGCAAGATATACAAGGCTAAGAATTCAAATCTCTGTGGTTGTAGTTGTGCACGTGGAACAGTTTTTTTTTTTTTTTTTTTTTTTTTTTTTTTTTTTTTGTATATTTAGCTATAATAATTGGACAAAGGGTCATTGGCACTTTTGTCCCTATTTCATGTTGGTTTTTAATTTTTGTCCCTCTAGACAAACAACTTTTTTGAGACATTAGTTTATATTTCGCATCATAATATCCAACAAGTTATACTCCGATGCTTATAGAACTTATGCCGAATTTATGTCCTGCTTGATATAGGTTCAATTTTGAAGGACAAAAATTAAAGAACAACCCATTTGAAGGAAAAACTGTGCAATTTCTTCTTAGAGAAATGGTTCAATGGGCTTAGCTGAGAGAGAGAAGCCAAAAGTGATGAGTTGGATTAGAGAGAGAGAGAAGCGCAAATCAACTCCATGAGCTAAGTTGAGAAAGAGAAGCCAAGAGAGATAGAACTTGAAAAGAGAAAGTAATTATAAAAGTGGGATGATCAAAGAATTTGGCTCTTGAGTTGATTTAGTATGTGGTATTTATTCCCTCTGTTTCTATTATTTTATTTTTTGTTCTTAACTTTTAACCTAACATGTTTAAAATTACAAGATTAAAGAGTATTTTGGTACATTCTACATATTTTTAGTTAACAACTACAAGATTCAATTATTTTTTTACTTTCTTAAATTTCGTATCAAGTCAAAACCAGACAAACAAATTGAAATGGAAGGATTAGTAAATCGCACTCCATGAGTATAGAAATTAGAAAAACATAGTACTTTTTTTCTGTCCCGTGTATCATTCTCTCTAAGTTCTAATATATCCGCTAGCTCAGTGGCTGAGACGAAGTAAAGCCTTAATTAAAACTAATATAGTTAACTAAATTCACTTACAAAATGAATTATGACAATAGATCGATGTCGCCTTACGTTAAAATCATGTGTACCCAATTGCTAATAAATGCTTGATGGTGTAGCATTGTTAGAAAATATTAATTTTCTTAGAGTCTCAAAATAATTAAAAGACCAATGGTCAATTTAATACAAAGGTTATATTAGTATTATCTCAAAAAGAATTGGTGATAAACCAATTCTAACGTTATCATATTGATTGGCATTTCTATTTCTCATTAACTACTTCAATGTTTTGATTATGTGAATTGAATAACATTAAGTGACCATCATTTCTCTCATTATAGCCTTTAATACCATAAACGACAATTACCTTTGTTCTTTGACATCTTTATGGTCATTAACCATTTTGCTCTTTATTAACCTATTAATTTCTTTTATTACCACAACAACAAATATTTCTTAACCGTTGCAAGAGGCTGAAACCCCATTCGGTTGATTACACTAATTCTACTATATATACATAGTCTATTTCTTTGGTGAGATAAGAATATGAGGAGAAAACATATACAAATATATTTACTTGCTCTTATATTTTTGTGCTGGGTTTTCTACTTTGAGAAATCTTTGTTAGATTCTGGCTCCTAGTTTTGTACTAGAAGAGCTTGTTGAATCCTGGGGAATACACCCATACCGGGTGAAATATCTTTAAGGACAGTGCCATTGGCATGGCTCAAGCTACGAAAAATTCTCTACAACTATTCGTGATCAAGTATTTTCTTGAAGCTTAGAAGAAGTTCCTACAAGTGTTCGTGATGAAGGGAAGTCCCTACAAGTGTTCGTGAAAAAGAAAAGTCACTACACATGTTCGTGATGAAGGATTTTCCGTAAGATTTCCAACAAGCTTCACGCACATTGCTAAATAATCAAATTTTGAATATACATGATCTTTAATATTGCAAGAAGAAGTTAATTACAAAAGTACTATAAAGATTTTCCATCACACTATAATATGGGGAAAAAAGGGTCAATCATGGCCCATGAAGCAAAAATTAAAGCCAAAAAAAAAAAAAAAAAAAAGAGTACATAGTTATTTATGTAGCCTTACAAATTTTCCATAAAAAGAATGAAGTGCGTAAATTAAGATATGAAGATTCCCTTGTCCAAAAGTTGTCAGATTGTCAATAACACTATCTGAAATTAACTTGGTGAGTAGTCGCCACAAATCCTGTAAAAGTTGCCACTAATTTTTTTATTTTTTTTAATTATTAGCCACAACAAAGGGATCTCTTTATGACCTGCAAAGTTCCTTTCTGATATTTGACTTGTCATGTCAGTAGTTAGAGAGTTCGTGCCACCATTGGGAGACGGTGGCCGGAGAGAATTCCATTGAAGAGATGGCAACAAAAGGTATTCTTTTGTTGTTTTACGACCTGCAAAGTTTCTTTCTGTAATCTGATTTGTCATATCAGTAGATAGAGAGTTCGTGCCACCATTGGGAGACGGCGGCCGGACGGAATTCCATTGAAGAGATGGCAACAAAAAGTATTCTTTTGTTGTTTTACGACCTGCAAAGTTCCTTTCTGTTATTTGACTTGTCATATCAGTAGAAAGAGAGTTGGTGCCACCATTGGGAGATGGCGGGCGGACGGAATTCCATTGAAGAGATGGCAACAAAAGGTGTTCATTTGTTATCTGAATTACTCCTTTTCTACTATGTGAAAGAATCCGAGCAGCTTCGTTCCCTGTAGCGCTTAGAAAAAGCAAAAACAGTACTATTATCATTTTACCATATATAGAACCTAAAATGTTACTTTCTGATCTCATTCTTAACATTGTTGGAACTAATGAGAGTATGATGAAGGGTTGGTTTAGTGATAATTTCTTTCACCTAGAGGGAAAGTTAAAAATAATTAGTAATTGGAGTTTATTATCACAAGGGTAGATAAAAAAAACCACTAGGAGGTTAAAACAAAGGAAGGAATTAAATCTTATTGTGAAGGTTGTTGAAACTGGCTGCATATTTATACCCTATGAAATAATTAACGTGTTGGAAAGACTTCAAACTTTTCCAAGTTTTAAATTTCATGCAAGAGATTTGACCATTGACTGTTAAGGTTTACAAACGAATTCTTGAAATTGAACTAGTCGTATGACCAGAGTAAAACAAACAAAGAAAAATAAATAAAGGACAGAACTAGTCGCTTGAGAATTGTAACATAGGATTTTGAAATTAAAAATATTAAAAGTAAAAAGTATCAATATATTTTAATCCAGTGATATAGAGTTTTGATTTCTAGTAGTGGATATTCTAGGACACAATCATCGAATTTAAACCAGCCTTGCTATAAATAAATTTTCGATCCTATAAAAGTGAATCATGGAATAATTGTGCTGAAGTTCTAAGCTTTTACATCTTAAAAAATACCTATAGTTTCAAATGTGCAATTCAAATCCCCAATAAAATTTCTGGAGTTTGAAGTTTTTTTTTTTTTTTTTTTTTTTTTTTTGAAGTTTTTTGTAGTTTAGCTAAAGTTTGGTCCAATTTTACTTTTTGCGTTATAAAGCGGCTAAACATTGAATAGTTATAAAACAATGGTTACATATAATTACTGGTTCGAGAAGTGGCTATTTGTTCTTTTTTTTTTGGGTGAAAAAAATAAACTTAAATATCAGTCTGTTATCTCCCACATAGTCGGAATCGATTATGAAGAATAATATTAGTATATACCGTGTAACTACAAACATATATTTCTACCCGTAAAAGTTGAAACCAAACAATCACTTGAGTTGATTTATATATGACTTTGATAATAATAGTCTTTGTTTTCCTTAGCAATTTTTGTTATATAGTAAGATTTTTGACCATTGACTGCGTGGGGTTTACATAAAATGGAAGTCAGTCTAGTTTTGGCGTTAAAGCAGTTGTGAATTGTTAAATCGTGAGACACTTTACAAAAACAATCTTGAGAAACTTATATGTATTTTCATATAAAAGATTTTAAACGATTTAATGCGGGTAAGTTAAATGATATAATGAAGTAAATATATATAGAAATTAATTACAGTTAAGTAATAATTGCGTATATTCATACACATGCATAATGCATATCATGCGTTCATTAATTTGGTATAAATACCCAGTGCGTATAATTTTTATCTTAATTAATCATGATTAAGTAACAATTATATATATTCAAACACATAACATATATTCACTGTTTAGGCGCAAACTTCCAATATGTGTAAGTTTTTTCCATCGGGATACTATATATATCTAAATTGCCAGCCGGAACAAAAATAAGCTATTGCTGGGAACATGCTTGCTTTCTTAAGGTTAAGGCATTTTAGGCCTCATTTTGTTTTTGTTGAGGACTAAAATGCCTTAGCCCTACAATTAAAATTAAAATAAACTACTAACTTAATTTGATACTTCCTCCATCCCAATTTAAGTGTGCTACTTTTCTTGTTTGTCCCAAAAAGAGTGTCTCTTTTTATATTTAGTAAATTCGGCAATTCAAACATCCTACATGACAAGTTTTAAAATAACAAGATTCAAAGAATATTTTAGTACATACCCACATCTTTGATTTATGACACAAAATTCAAAAGTCTCTTTTTATTCTTAAACTTTGTGCGTAGTCAAACTAAAATACTTAAATTGAGACGGAGGAGTATCATATTTGTAACAGCCCAGCCCACTAGTGATATTGTCCGCTTTGGGCCTAGGCCCGCACGGCTTTAAAACGCGTCACTAGGTGGTAAGGCATGCTTACTTATATACCCAGCACCTCTCCTGTGTTATGCCGATGTGGGACTTTTCCTCCTAAGCTGGGGTGTCACATACACCCCCTCTTATGGACTCAGCGTCCTCGCTGAGGTTTGCCCCACCGCATGGGATTTGCCTAGACTCAACACTGAAGTTTGCCCCGCCTACCCGGGATTTGCCTAAACTCAGTTGAACTCTAGCCCCCCATCGACAAGGCTGACACAAGAGTGGCTCTGATACCATCTGTAACAGCCCAGCCCACTAGTGATATTGTCCGCTTTGGGCCTAGGCCCGCACGGCTTTAAAACGCGTCACTAGGAGGTAAGGCATGCTTACTTATATACCCAGCACCTCTCCTGTGTTATGCCGATGTGGGACTTTTCCTCCTAAGCTGGGGTGTCACAATATTAACATAATATTTCTGGCAAATTATGTGGCGGTTGGTGTTGGTTGTGGATACCGATTGGGATGGTGTTAGTTGATGGTGGTGGTCGTGTACATGCAGTAGCTAGTAGTGATGGTGGCTGGTAACATTGATTAACAGTGGTTGTTGATGGTAGTACAACTGATAATTATGGTGGATGATAATAATAACTAATGGTAGTAATGAATGATGATGAATATGGTTGATGATATATAGTGGTAGCTGATGGCGGTGATTGTAGGTAGTAATTGATTAATGTAATGGTGGTATTTGATAATGATGATTATAAATGATAGCTAATAGTGGTAATACTTGAATGTGGTGATTGGCTGTTATGGTTGTTGTGGCTGATCTATGGTGGTATTGTAGGCAGTGGTGGTTAAGGATGGTGGACGGCAGCAACGATTCGTGTTAAAAGTAGATGGAATAGCATGTTGAGCAGTCATTTTTGTAGGGATCCTTGTACGAACATCTTAATGACATTAAAACTTTTTTTATAAATATTAGAGTTAATGGTCAAAACACACCTGAACTATCACTTCACTCCAACTATTGATTGTTTTCTTTTACTACCTGAACTCTCACCATCTATGTATTAAAATACACCTCAAAGCTGATTAGACCAACTATCAGCTATTCTATTTTTCTACCAAAACTGTCAACTAGGTGTGTTTTATTACATAAATGGTGATACATCTTAACCAACCATTTAGTGGTTGTGAAACTTTTTTCTTTTAAAAATACAAACACTCTTAACGATTAAGATTCACGCTTAAAAATCAAATAAACTTAATGATTGAGATCTGAATTATTAAGATTTAAGACTTTTTCTCGACTGTTGTTGTTATGTTCACAGGGGGAGCAAGTATCGGAATTCTGAGGCGTAAGGTTGAACCTCTATCATCTTAGCAAGAGAAAGAGATTTCTTTTCCCCGACGCCAAGGCATTCCATCATCGACCTTTTCAGAGAGCAAGAGCTTGGCAATTGGCTGTACATCCATTCGACTAGCGATTCCATATCATCTGCAAAGTCCTTCATGTGCCATTGCATTAGCTTTGGCACCAATATCTTCTTCTTACTTGTCACTCCCACTGAAGCTTCCAAATATTCCATTTTTGCTCTCTCCAGCTCGTTCGTAACTTCATCCGGTCTGTAGATCCTCAGCTGCAACAACACAACATCGATAGTTAACACCAGGAACTTGCATTTACCATTCCTCTGTCACAATTTATGTGAAAGTGTTTGATTGTGCACAAAGTTTAACATGAAAGGAAGACTTTTGAAGCTTGTAATCTAAAATGAGGCATAGATATTTGTGTAACTATAAATCATCTCATTAAGGGTAAAATAGAAAGTTTAAAGTCAAATTTATACTATAAATAGAAATGTGTCATTCTTTTTGGAATTGACTAAAAAGGACAGAATGTCAGTAAGTTATAATGAACTTACAGCTGGTGAAGACCAGCTTCCTCGACATAGTGAAAACGTGACATTAGGTTCTGGATACTCGAGACCATAAGCATTCCTCAGAAATCTTTCGTTGTCATCTCTCAAACCCTTTAAAATCCGAAACAATTTGAATTCATCAAGGCAGAGCATGATGAAATTAAGATCAAAATGTAGAGCTGTTATGTACTCACATGTTCAGCATCCCCTGGATGCCTAAGGATGAAATGTTCAATGGCCAACGCGTTAAGTACAACACCACCAACATTGATCACGGCCTGTAAAATACAAGCATGTCATGATCGATTTAGTCCATCGATGAATAATTAACTTTTATCGTCTTTGTATCTTAGTGTACCTTTCTGATTCGACCTTTATAAAGTTTAAAACTAAAATGTTTCAATCAAGTACTTCAAAGCCTATTAAACAGCAAAATTCATTGCTAATCCTATTTGGCTATGGATTATCAAAAATCCTAGTAGCTACGGGCAATTTATTGATGAAGTTCATAGCTAATTTCATTGTTAATTTTTGTAGTGAAATAAACAATGTGCATACCTTATTTACGAGAGACAGTTGTTCCTCCTTTGTAGAAGGCAAACCGTGTTGCAGAAATGCCTGGATTGAGCATAAACAAATATTTGTATCATCAGTTATTACTATTATGCATCAATAATTGAAGGTTTTTCAATTAATTCTTTTTCAATATTTATTTTCACTAGAATAGAAGAAGGCTTAACATGTCTTACAGTACATTCATTATGCAGATGTTATAGACATTGATCCAAAATGCCAACTTCTGCTTGTAGGTCAAGCAAGTTATGTCCAGATTGTTAAATTTTTGCACCATAGACCTATAAAATTTCGATAAGACGAGAAAAAATTAGAAAAGACAATGTCAATTTATTATTTTTGATGAGAGTGATGAAGAAATCTTTCACTAATAAGCAAAAATTGGAATTAGCGACAAACAAATTCTGTAGCTAAACAACAAAATATGTTCCTATTCTTGTTTAGCAATAGATTATCAAAAATATCTATTAGCTACGAACAATTTAGCGATAAAGTCCGTAGCTAATTCCATTTTTTTGTAGTGGAATTTGAAAGGTACCTCAACTTTCTCATCTCGAGAAGACATTCGGGTATATGGCTTGTGTTGAGAGAAGTTCTTGAGACTTGAATGAAATTCTTGTACGATCCGATCTCTCTATGGCTTCCATCAGTGTCTAGCAATATCCCATAAGGATCAAGATTTGATGCGTAATCGTTGAATAGCAACATCGTGGGAGCATCGGCTGTTGCTGTACAATTTAATGAGGTTTTGCTGCATATGAAGCTGCTTTTTGATTTCTTGGAAGAAATTAGAGATTGTTTTACAATAGCAGCAGTGGATGACCCATTACTCTCTAGTGATGCCTTGTTCAACTTGAGATATATACTTATTAAGCACTTGATTACTTCTTCCGACAACTTATTTGGCTTCTTATTTTCTATTTCTATATCTGGATCGCTGTGTCTGCGGCTTCTTGAATCTCTGGAACTACTCTCGACTATTTCGGCTGCTTAATTCCACACCAAAAATTGATAGTGTTAATATATGTAAAGGCATGTTATTATATTTGGATGCTAGTAGATATTTTCTTAGTAGAGAATTGTGAAAAACATTAGGAAATTTACAAGACTCCGAGTAACTAATTTTTTTCAAATTGGTATTAGAGTCTCTATGATCTTGATAGAGATTCAAATAATTTACTGTTAACAGGGGTGGTGCCGGCCAATGTGTGTCGCCCGCCGGACCAATATCGACGGGCGAATGATATATGCATGAGAAACAATCATTCAGAGATGAATTGAGAAACATATTACAAGTTTAATCGTGAGGAAACAAATATAATAAAAGAGGAAGAACCTCTTCTTTAAAGTTGGCGAGAAATCAAGTGAAAGTTAGTGAAAGGTGCACAAAAATACAAAAACAGATTTGGAGTTGATGTCAAGGTCCATTAACAAACTGGAAGTTTATTACAAATGAATCAACAATAGGGAGTTTCAGACAACTGACTCAACAATAGAGAGTTGGTGATAAGGTGCATCAGCAAACTGGAGACAAGTGTTTCAATAATTGAAGGTTGGTGACAAGTGTATCAACTATAAAAAAAAATTAGCGGTTCATGACAAGGACATTAACAGAAAATGAAGGCTAGTGACGAGTGCATCAACAAAAATAAAGTACATACAGGTTAAATTGAGTTAGAACCTTATATGATCGCTTAACTTTGTGTAATTGGCTACCATAGTCACTCAACTTTATTTTGTGCTCCAAAAGTCACTCAACTTTCTTTTATTTTCCAACACTCAACTTTGGGTAAGTGACCTATATAGTCACTCAACTTTCTTTTATTTTCCAACACTCAACTTTGGGTAAGTGGTCCTTATAGTCACTCAACTTTGGGTAATTGGCCTCCATGGTAATTAGGGGTGGGCGTTCGATTTTTCGGTTCGGTTTTATCAAACTTCGATTTGGCTATTTCGGGTTCGATTTTTTGAAGGTGGACACCGAACACCGAACCAAACTAGTTCGGTTCGGTTCTTTCGGTTTCGGTTTTTTAAAGTTCGGTTCAGTTCGGTTTCGGTTTTTTCAATTCGGTTCTTTTGATATGATATTAGCAGCGATTCCCTTGACACTAATTCATATTCTCAAAAGCAATAAAACATAAAACTAATAAATTGAAATCAAAATCAAACAAACAGGATATACAAGAATAGAAAACTATAACCATGATATAGGATTACTAGGTGTTATATACATACCGTAAGAATAATTAAGAAAACACATAAAGGACATACATTAATCCTAAAGACACATTCTAGTTTCCTTCCTTAACATATTTGATTTTCTCAACTGAAGTAGAAAATTAGGGATACAAATGCAAAAGAGGGCTTGTTACAATTGGGTTTTTTTGGCTTTAAACTTAATGGGCTTGGACTATTTTAATTTTTTTGCGTAATTTATTAAATTTCGGTGTGTGTTCGGTTTTTCGGTTCGGTTTTATCAAACTTCGGTTCGGCTATTTCAGTTTCGATTTTTTGAAGGTGGACACCAAACACCGAACCCAACTAGTTCGGTTCGGTTCAGTTTGTTGAAGTTTCAGTTCGGTTCGGTTTGGTTTTTCGGTTTTCGGTATTTATGCCTAGCCCTAATGGTAATTTTAGCCAAAAAATATAATTTCCAATATATATTTAATGACGTGGCAGTTATAATTTATTTTTAGAAAAATATCTTTAAAAAAATTAATAATTAGATTTATTTATTTATGATTCAGTTCATCATAATTAGTGCACATAATCCTAAAGTTTAGGATATTATTCATCATTAATATATAAAAATGACGAACTTAGACAATATATCTGAAGTAATTTTGTAAGGCATAAATAATAATATAAAAATATATATTATTCTAAGAATATAGAATTCTATCTTGACGACATATCCCCTCCTTTAGCCTCAATTTCATCTTCACTATTACTAACATAATCTTCACGGGGGAATTCTCCAGCAGCCATTTTGGTCAAAAAATTCTCAAATTGTAACTTTTAAAAAAAATTATTTATATCTTGCAATATTACTTGAGATATATTGTTTAAGTTAATACTTTTATGTTTTAATGATGAATAATATCTTAAACTTTAGTATTATATGCACTAATTATGATGAATTAAATCCTAAATATATAAATTTAGTTATTGATCTTAGTTTTTTAAAATATATATTTTTTTTTTAAAAATTATAACTTCCACGTCATTAAATATGTACCAGAAATTATATTTTCAGCTAAAATGATTATGGAGGCCAATCACCCAAAGTTGAGTGACTATAAAGGCCGATTACTCAAAGTTGAGTGACTATAGAGGCCACTTACCCATATTTAAGTGACTTTTAGAAGACAAAATAAAGTTGAGTAACTTAAGGAAGACAAAACAAAATTGAGTGATTATGATGGTCAATCAACCAAAGTTGAGTGATCATACAAGGTTCTAAGTAAACTCAGGTTAAATTGCACTCATTTTCATTTACAATGCCAAGTGAATATAAGTTACTGTAAAATCCTTTCTAGTATAAATTAAGTTGAACAATAGCATAGAATAATTGGCTTTACCACTGTGGGAGAAATTGTGTGGAAGTCCATAGAAGAACCTACAGAATCTCTTCTATCTTTTCAAATTTTACATTGTATCGCCGCCCTCCAAGATAATAGCCGATAAATGTATATTTTTTGTATATTAATGCATAGGTATACATAATATACATATTTTATACATAACTAGTGTATATATTTGTATGTATAGCTAGCAGTTATAATTATTTTCGGCGAGCGGCCAAATATGTAACTTTCCCAAGAATTAATTGACTTACCAGTACGGTTAACTGGGGAAGTAATGATATGGAAATCGATGGAGGAACCAACAGAGGCTCTTCTTTCTTTTCGTATTCGATATTGTTTTCTAAGTTGTTGATAGTTTTGTGATCTGTCAGGCCGGGGAGGAGGCAATGGCTTTGATATTAGTCGTTCATGCTGCTGTTGGTGCACTTGTTTAAACTGCAACATTTCCCATCTTTCTGCCAATTCTTTCTCTCTGTATAGCTTTAGCTTTAGCACGTCGACTTTCCTCTCTAGCCAAACTATCTCTTCCTCTGCCATAACCACTTCTTCCAGCAGATGTTGAACCTGTAGTGGCGGATCCAGAATTTTAAATTTATGGGTGCTCTATTAAAAAAAATCGAACGAGTGTTCCAACAAACATAGAGAAGTCTTGACAAGGTTAGACGGTTTTTAAAAAATTTCTTTTGTGGCGTTATTGCATTAGAGTTGAACCTGCAACATTGACACAATTTCTTAATTACAAAGAAAAAAACTGAAATTACCTTTGAACTTTGTTGCTAATCTAATGCAAAATGTCCCGTAGCTAACAGAATTTTATGATAATCCATCGCTAATCCGTAGCTAAATAGTATTAGCAACGGATTTTGAATTTTAGTTCCGAATTTATTCATCGCTAATTCCTATTTTTAGTAATAGTCTATCTATCTCTATCGTAAAATGAAATTAAAAAAAGAAACATTACCAGAAAATCGCTAATTACCAAAACGCTAATTTTCGACGGACATTCCGTTAGAAATTTGGGTCGTTGCTAAAGGGGTTTCACAAGGAAAACGCCATCGGACACGTTACCGATAAGCCACTTTTCCGAAGGATTCTATCGAAAATTTCGTTTAAAAAATTAGCGATTTTTTGATAGTGAAAAAAGCAGAAGATATACATACCCGGCGAGGTAGGGTGGAGAGGCAGGGGAAAGAGCCAACTGTGGGTCTTTGTAATGCATATTGCAAAACTGTTTTCAGTTGAAGTTGTCCATCTAATTCTTGTCGCAGTTCCTCAACCTGTTATATGTAATCGATCGATCATTTAACTATACACGAACATTATATTCAATCAATAAGAACAAACTAAATTAAAACCAATTCGATATACGTAGTACTAATACATATAATCACCTCTTCTTCAAGAAGTAATTTTTTCTGTTTATCGTCGCTTGGCTGCATCAACAAGTCTTCGAATTTCATCATTCAAAATGAATTTTCTTGGAACAGAATTCAAAACATTTAACCAAGCTGTGTGAATATTTGGTGCATCTACAGATATGATAATAATTAATGCAAAAGAAAACTGAAAACATGAAGAATGAATTGAACGTGAGTTGCACCTATAAACTTTAAGGACAGAGAGGTGAGACAGACGTGATGTCCATGAACTGTTTAAATATTCAACCGTTTGGTAGAGTTTGATACTTCTCTAAGCTTTGACCTTTATAATCACGAGCAAAATAGTACCTATAAATATCGGGTCCGTGGCATTTTGCACTCTTAATGTGTGCTTTTTTTTTCAACTTGCACCCTATCCTATTTTTTTTTATGATTTAAACCCCAATCTCTTTATTTCCTTGCAAAACAATAAATTCACCCTTTTTATAAATTTACCATGAGGGCAAAATAGGAATACAAATAATATATCTTTTTTTCCTTCAATTTATTTATTTTATTAGAACTGCAACAACAATAAATTTTATTTTCAAAGCTCTTTTTTATTTTTTTATTTTAAGTGATATTTCTCTATCAATAGTTGCTAAACATTTGGAGTTCTTATTGTTACAAGTTTGTCGCTTTTCCTTTATAATTTAATTACTACTAATTTATAAAGGAAAAACAACAAACTTGTAACAATAAGAACTTCAAATGTTTAGCAACTATTGATAGAGAAATATCACTTAAAATAAAAAAATAAAAAAAGAGCTTTGAAAATAAAATTTATTGTTGTTGCAGTTCTAATAAAATAAATAAATTGAAGAAAAAAAAGATATATTATTTGTATTCCTATTTTGCCCTCATGATAAATTTATAAAAAGGGTGAATTTATTGTTTTGCAAGGAAATAAAGAGATTGGGGTTTAAATCATAAAAAAAAATAGAATAGGGTGCAAGTTGAAAAAAAGAACACACATTAAGGGTGCAAAATGTCACGGACTCATAAATATCGGTAGCATCTTATTTGACTTTGAAATATTAATATATGTGAGCTAGGATTTGAGGCATATGAGTTTGATTTTCTAATTCTTTAAAGTCACTAAGTTCTAATTTAATTTATAGAATATCCAAAGACCCCTAAATTTGACAAGTTTATTTGACCCCCACCCCCCAACCCAAACTATACTTGGTCCTAATTATTACCCTCTGTACTTGGTTTTTCTATAATTGTTACCTCCTCAAACAATAACGGGTCCTAATTACCCCCGTGTATTTGACTTTTCTACAATCGTTACTCGATCAAAAGAAAAAAATGAAAAAAGAAGAAAAAATTGGTAGTTGTAATTTAATTGAGGAATATGGAAGATATATGAAGCGAGATAAGGAAATAGCCATTAGAATGACTAAATATAAAAGAGAATGGTATTTTAAATTCTTTTACACATCAAATTAATATAATGTGGTTGTTGTTTTACATTCATATACACCAAACATCATTTGGAATCACTTGAATTTTGAAAAACCCAAATAGATGAGGTAACTAATACCAAACATAGTTTAAGGGGCATTCTGACAAACATGCGTTCCTACGGACTTGGCTCCTCTCCAGTAGTATTCTCTCCATTTCGTCCAGTTGAGCATTTAGCTTTTTGTAACGTATCCCATTAATATTTAAAAGACCAAGATTTGATTTATCTTATTAACTGTGGTTAAGTTACTTCTTTCTCTGGTTCAAGAACCCAAATTCACACCCATTTCATCGTCCTCTTCTCCTGTCCTTTTTAGAATTGCAACTAAACCTTAACAATTTGGAATCCGTGCAAGAGCTTTTCGTTTATAAAGATTGTAGGTAGATAGGTTGAATTTGAACTTACACGTCTTGTTTTGAAATGAGTTTTTAGTATCTGGTGGGTGAATCTGATGAGTAAAAGTGAATCAACTGAATGTTCAACCCATTTTTTAATTCCGGAACTCTTTTCTCACTGGTATTTACCAGATAGTCATAGAAGAACAGGACAAAATTAAAGAAGACAAAACAAAAAAGAGACTAGATGTAATACTCGAAAAATTGAAAATGTTGGCAGTCCATAAGGATATTGGAGCTCACTATAATTTGTAAAAACTTCATTCAATGAGACCTGTGCTTGGATTCATAGTATGGACAGAAAAGAGTCTGATTTTACTTCCCCAATACTAAGAACGAAAGATGTTTTTTACATGTTGATTTTTTTCTTTTTTTTTTCCGTATCTCTAAATATGAATTGTCTTTTTTACTTCTATCAATTTAAGTAAATCCTGGATATAATTCTTGCCAACCTTGATTCTCTTCTGAGAAAGGAATTAAGGAGCCCGTTTGGATTGACTTATAAGTTGCTTATAAGCCGCTTTCAGCTTTTTTGAGTGTTTGGCTGGCCAGCTTAAAGTCATTTTGTGTTTAAAATAAACTCAAAAAAATAATTGAGCCTGTTTGACTTAGCTTATCTAAAGCAGCTTATAAGCTGCTTAAAATAAGCCCATCCAAACAGGCTCAAGAAACTGAGAAAAGAATGCGAAGAAGGATGCTGATGAGAGTCTTGGATTTTGAACATAGGTAATTAAGGGAAGAAGAGAGACTATGTAAACCGGAGTTAATACTAAACAGATTTTGGTCATTAAAATTTTAATGAAACACGTGTTAACAATCTAAGTAGCTACCGGACGAAATGGAGAGAAGCCGGTTCCCTTTCCTACTTTAAACGGTACAATTGTTAAGGGTTATATGTTAGCAATAGCTTGTTTACTTTAGTTGGCTTAACAGTTGCTATATGTCATAAGCTTCTTTATTTGATATAAACTGCTTTATAGGTGTGTTTGATATGGCGGAAAATATTTTTAGGGAATATGTTTTTTTTGGAAAATAGGTGTATTTTTCACTTATTTTCAAGTGTTTGTTTGTAAGAAAAAAATATTATTTCAATAACATTTATATGTAATTAATCTGATCTAGAAAAATACTATGGGCGTGAGATGAGGTAGGGAGTGAGAGCTTGCGTGGAAGAGGAGGAGGAGGGGGGGAGGGGGGGGGGGGGGGGGAGATAAGGGTTGGCGGTTGGGGCTGTTGGTGGGTGGGTTGGTGACAATATAATAACCTTGTAAGGCCCCTTATGAGATTTGTTTTCCCTCCTCATTTTTAAGAAACTTGATTTTTTATAGAAAATATTTTGGCCAACAAACATGAAAAATTAGAAATATTCTCATACCAAACAGTGGCAAACACCACCCTATGTTACCACTTTACATAAACTGTCATATATAGAGTTACATTTCACTTCTTCTGCTCCTGAAAAATTCACACTAATCACACACTTAAACGCAGAGGCGTATGTAGTCTATAAGGTTGGGGTTCAATTGAACCCCAAACTTTGGACGCGGAGCCTTAATTTATGTGTAAAAAATTATTAAAATTGCAATAAACAGTAGATATGAACCTCTAACTTTAAAAATATAATGGGTTCAATGCTAAAAATCTATAGATTGAACCCATAAAATTTAAATCCTGATCCGTCTCTGCTTAAACGACTACACGGTCCGCATACCACAACTGTGGTCTGTGCATAATTGCAAACATAGGAGGCTTAATTTCCTTGACGTACTAAATCCATTAGTTTAACTTATACTTTGTCCAAGTGGGTTCACAACCCAAATTGACGTTTATCATATTCTGTGTGCATTATTTGAAGGAAGATTGTGCGAAGATGTAAATTATTTGTTCTAATTAATTAAACTTACGAGGGTGGATATGATCACTAACTTTTTTTTAAGGATATTTGTACTGGTAAAAAAATTACACATGCCCGAAGCATGCCTCGGACACACGTTAGTTAATCACTATATTTTGTCATTCACTACATTCAACACTAAATGTTATGTAAAAAGAGTTCTTGAATACTCTAATATAATGGAAGAAATACTAATATTTTACAAAACAAGAAACAATATCGCGCTTATTCATCTGCTTGACAAAATAGAATAAAAGTACTTATTTATCTGCTTGATAATAGAATAAAAAAATTAATAATAAAATTAAAATAATATCAGGACATTATGAAAAAAGAAATACAACAAAAACAAAATAGGGTCTAGAGAAGGAGTGTTCGACGGGTTTGGGAAATTTAATGGGTTGCAATTGGGTAATTTTACTTCATGGGTTATAATTGGGTTTCGGCCCACAACAGCCCATCAGAAAAATCTGGGTCATTTGCACTTTCGTCCCTATTTTGTGCTGGTCTATAATTTTTGTCCTTCAAATGGACTGTTCTTTAATTTTTGTCCTTCAAAATCAAACTTATGCTTCGAAGGGCATAAGTTACACATCATAATATCCACAAGTTATTCCAACGCTCTTAAAGAACTTATGTCCCACTACGCATAAGTTTGATTTTGAAGGATTAAAATTAAAGTCTAGTCCATTTAAAGAACAAAAATTAAAGACCAGTCGATTTGAAGGAAAACCATGCAATTCCATGCTAAATATTGGGAGGGCTAGGGGGGTTAGACGATTTAAATGATTTTGGATTACTTATGCCAGTGCCAGGATTGGGAGCTGGTGGCCGAACGGGACGCCATTGCAGAGATGGTAATAAAAGGTGTTCATTTGCCCTCCATATTACAACTTCTTTTCCATCATGTGAAAGAATTCGAGCAGCTTCGTTTTGTTTAGTGCTTAGAAGAAGCAAAAACAATAGTAGTATGATTTTACTACATGTAGAATTTAAAATGTTACTTTGTAGTTTCATTCTTGATTTTTCCGGAGTGATAATATGAATGATCGATTTGACGTATATGGCTGATACTATTAGCGTATAAAGAATTTAAACACAGGAATGATATATTGTTGGTTGTCGAGGAGGAATTATTGAGGATTATGATTATGGTGAAGGTTGTCGAAATTGGTTCTATATTTATAGTGACTGAAAATAATTAACGTGTTAGCAAGACTTCAAACATTCCCTCGTTTTTAATTTCAAGTAAAAGTTTTGACCGTTGACTTCTAGGGTTTATATGGAAAAGAAAAAGTTGGGAATTGAACTTGTTGTACAAGAAAAAAAGATTATAATAAAAAAAGTAAAGGGATATAAAAAAAATGAAAACACACGTACGGGATTAAAACAAAGTATAGAAGTCAGTTACGTTTGATTCGTGAATATGGACAAAACCAAAACTTAGTCAGACACACACACATATATATATATTCAACGGAAAAGGTCCAAAAATATCCTTAAACTATTGAAAAAGGCTCATAAATACCCTTCTTCCATCTTTTGGTCTAAAAATACCCTTCCATCCACCTTTTAGGTCTAAAAATACCCTTAAGGTTTGTTTTTGGCTCAAATATACCCTTTAAACTAACAGAATATGTTTTTTTGTTTTTTTTTTCGGAAAAGGTCCAAAAATACCCTTAATCTATTGAAAAAGGCTCATAAATACCCTCCTTCCACCTTTTGGTCTAAAAAAATATGAACGAAATATGTTTTGTTTTTGGGTTTTTTTTGCATTTCATGAATAAAAAAATGAAATAGGAAATTATAATTTTTTTTTTACATTTCGTGTATTAAAAAACAAAATAGGAAATTATAATTTTTTTTTTCATTTCGTGTATTAAAAAACGAATAGGATAAAAAAAATTAATTTCGTTCATATAAAAACGAACTTGGAAAATATATATACCAACGAAATAAAAAAAAAATATATATATATATTTTCCAAGTTCGTTTTTATATGAACGAAATTAATTTTTTTTATCCTATTCGTTTTTTAATACACGAAATGTAAAAAAAAAATTATAATTTCCTATTTCATTTTTTTATTCATGAAATGCAAAAAAAACCCCAAAAAAAAAAACATATTTCGTTCATATTTTTTTAGACCAAAAGGTGGAAGGAGGGTATTTATGAGCCTTTTTCAATAGATTAAGGGTATTTTTGGACCTTTTCCGAAAAAAAAAACAAAAAAACATATTCTGTTAGTTTAAAGGGTATATTTGAGCCAAAAACAAACCTTAAGGGTATTTTTAGACCTAAAAGGTGGATGGAAGGGTATTTTTAGACCAAAAGATGGAAGGAGGGTATTTATGAGCCTTTTTCAATAGTTTAAGGGTATTTTTGAACCTTTTCCGTATATTCAATAAAAAAAGAGTAAGAGTTTTGCTCATTTTCTCTCCAGATTTAGAGAAATACCGTGACCCCCGCCTAGCTTGGTTTTTAAGGGGGAAAATGATTTTAGATTAAATAATTTTTTTTAAAGATATGTCCGATACGAACTTTAATTCAAATGTCAAAATCAGTTTTTACATATTTTAAAAGTCGTTAACTACACATTTCCTCTTTTTTCAATTTGTAGGTATTAATTAATTTAGGAACTGGGGAATTATATTTCGAGTTATATTACTTTAATTTGCTCTATATATTTAGTCGTTGTATCAAAATAATTAATTTAATTGGATAGTCAAACGTAAAGAAGAGGTGAACCATATATAAAAATAGAGGAAAAGAGAAGGATATTTCCGCTATTAAAAGATATAATTTTGTTAAACTCCTTAGCACGGAAAATTTCTAAATTAGTCTTCTAGTCCTATTAACTTATGATTCCGTGTCATTCCAAGTTGGCTATATATGCAAGAAAAAAAAAATACATATAGGAGAAATGAGAGCAATTCCATTCAAAGTAGAATCGATGGTCAGACCAATTGAATCGAAGCCATTAAATTTAGAGAAAACATACGTAAGTTATTTAAGTCTGCATTTGAGGATACTGGAGGGAATATTACTGGAGCGGAGCTCAACCCAATTAAGAGTAATTTATACCGTCTATTACTTAAATAGTCAATCAACTATATATATATTTAAAATTATCTAGTAAAGTCATTTTTTGTAACAAAAATATTACTTAACTATGTCTATAGCACTCAGAATCACTCAACTTCGGGCTCATTAAATTTTTAATAATGTATCTTATTATTTTATTTTCAGTTAGATAATACTGAAGTTTGCAGGAAAAAAAAGTAAAAAGTGAAAAAAATTATTAAAAAAACAAAAAAGGAAAGATTGCCTACTCTGTAACATTAGAATTATTTTAGAACTCAGAATTAAACTACTTAAATCTTCATATTAGTAAGTAATTTTTTATACAAAAATATCTAAGGCAATTTGTTGCAAATATACGGATTAACATCTTATAACTTGAATTAATGCTTACTAATGTAGATAGTAATATTACTATGTAAAGTTACATGTTTTATATCTTATAAGAATACTATACTATAACCAACAAGCATGAACAAAAAATATCTTATTAAAATTTAGATTTATGCCACTAGTTAATGAGTCGCCTAAGTCGCCCTTACCCTAAAGTTATTGGCACCTTAGTACACTCTCGAGCATATGGGTTATTATTTTTCCATCTACTAGCTACTATAGTCTAATGGGATTTAAAAACATGATAATCAGATAGCCTACCTTCTTTGCTTAACCTAGGACGACAAGCAATACATCAAGTATTCTCATTGATTTAAGAGAAAATACACAAAGTCATAACATAGAAAATAACAAAAGATTGATATTTCAGCTTCTACTAAACCAAAAAATAAGATTCGAATTAGATTGGTCCATTAATCCTCGAACTACTTACACAACATTTTTCTATTACCACTCCAAACTTCCTTGCATCCAGATGGGATGGACAACGATAAGTTCATACCTGTATTGATAAAAAGACACAACTGCTTAGAGTTTAACCTTAGTTTGAAAACATGATAACAATTTAGGAGGAGGAGGAGGAGGAGAAGAAGAAGAAGAAAATCTTTCTGTACATGGGAATGATTTTTAGGAAGAAAACTTACCACTTGCTTAACAATTTTTTTTCACTAAAAGCTTCACGTAACAATACCATCAAATATCAAAAGTTTGTCATTCTATTCTCCATCTACCTTCGCCTCACCCTTATCTCCATCTACCTTAGCCTCGCTATTATCACCATCGAACTTTGTGATTTCTCCACTTCATCCGAAAGCTTTGTTACAATATGAGGTAGTTTGGCTTCAAGTATGTCAAGATCCTTTCAATCATATTTTTTGTGCTCTTCCAACTCCGTTTTGATTATTTCCCTTAAGTTAAGCATCATCGTTGATTTGACTTCCTCCATCTTTTCATACGTCACCATCTTCTCTATCTCTTTTGAGTTCTCTTCGTCTTGATTTTGCATTGGATGATTCTTTCATTCATCAATTAATTTTTCTTGTGAATAAGCGCCATGCAAGCAACAAAGATTTGAAAAGCTTTTCCAATAAAGTTTGTAGTCCATTTCAAATTAGTTTTCTCCTTAGCACTCAAATACTTGGGTCTTTTCTTCGATAAATTCATGCCCATTATCTTTTTGTCTTTGAACTTTTCATATTTCCAACTCCTTCCTTCATAGCCACTTTTAATCTAAAGCTTGATCAAATACCTAGTAAGCTCAAGATACCTATTATTTCACTTTATAATTTAAGTATCTTTCCTCTTTTATTTAAGCGCTTAATAGAAATTCAGAAATTTATCTAACCACAGCATAGATATATAATTTTTGTCATTTGAGATAAAATAAGAAAAGTAAACAACAATTTCTTAGAAGTAAGGACGAGTACACTATAAGTTCTTGCAAGATTTCTATAATTTTACTATAATTCATATATATTTTCCTTTTTTTGTTTTTGTAACCGAATTGAAAGAACCTATGAGTTCACCCTTTTAGTGTTCACCACCTAAAAGTTCACCAAAACAGTCTAAGGGACCTGCTCCCTCTGTTGTTTCCACAGATAATGACAGAAAGTAAATGAGGCAAGGTATTTACGTAGAAAACTCCCTGCTCAAGGGATTAAAAAACACGACCTACCCCAATAGGATTTTCAACTTCACTAAACTGAGCAATGTTCAGATTACAACCTATTGCAACCTAGGAATTAAACTCTTAATTCCTCTCCCTTACAATGCCCTTATTGTGACCAACTCTTGACTACCGCTAGTCAAGCAAACTAATACACCTTGCCTATACTTAGACAAATGTACCACTCAAAGGTTAAGTGGGTGAACACCCTACAAACACCTTCTGAGAATTCAATCTAATACACCTAGACTAAGGGTGTCAAGTGGGCTGGGCCGGTCATAGTTAGTGGGCCGGGTTGGGGGAGGGAAAGGTCTAGTTGTTGTCAACTTTATTTTAACCATCAAGTTCCTTAAATTATACTTTGGCCCTATTTTCAATCTATAAATATCATTCATTCTTCTCCATATTATCTCACAATTCCCTACTCTCCTCTTTCTCTAAATTTCCTACTCATTTAAATCTCTCTCTCTCTCTTCCAACTTCATTCCAACAACATATTCAAGATATACACAAATATACCATTAACATATACAAGATATACATAAATTAGGAACTTAAGCTAATCTTTTTAACCCCCCCCCCCCCCCCCCCCCCCGCCCCCAAAAAAAAAAAAAAGGTTGAAATGAAATCACACAGTAACTAAATGGGAACAATGCACATGAGTTTTGATGCTAAACCAAATTTCTTAATTTAATTATCTCATCTGATCCTAAGTCCTAATGTCATGTGCAGATTGTCACCTCTCCATCATCGGCGGAGACATTTCAATACGCTAAAAAATATTTAATTATTATTATATATAAAATATTTGAAACTAATAAGATTTTATTAATATATTATTATATATATATTTGCTTCCAAAATTTTAAGAACCCCACAATTATAGCTACAGCTATTTTATCCATAAATATATCAAAAGAACATCTCTCTTCCTACTTTTCTCCTACGTTGTTCTACATTTTCGTACGTCATCACAATCTATCTTCCAATTTCTCTTTGAGTTGATCCTTTTATTTTATTTTAACGATTCTGTAAACTCAGCTATCAGTAGGGATGACTGATGACACAGCATTTCGACATAACTATCTTTCTTTTAATTATGCTAATTGATTATTTTTATAATAATATCCATGATGCTCAATAGTGTTATTATATATATATATATGTAAAAATGCTTATTTATGTTTTTTTTAAAATTAATTCGAAGTGGGCCGGGCCGGGCCCCGGGTGGGCTAGAACCCGGGCTTTTGGTGGGCCGGGCTACAGGGCTAAATGGCATGCCCGGCCTAGCCCCCTAATTTTTCCACTAGCCCAGCCCACCAACCTCTTACCGGGTTGGCGGGCCGGGTTAGGTGGGCCGGTCTCGGGCCGACCCGGCCCATTTGACACGCTTAACCTAGACTAACTCTAGCCTAGTGTACCACTCAAAGTTTGTAAAGATAAACTTCTTACAAGCAATCCCGTTAGAATTCAAGCACCTACAAACAACTTCTTAAAACAGAAGGGTAGGTTTACAATTTATAGAACAAAGGAACAAAGACTGAACAACCTAGGGACTTAAGGCATCTTCAGTTCAGGGATATGGTCCTTTGGCTTATTGAGGCTTTGTTCTTGAGAGCACCTTGAGAGGGGTGGCGGCTGCACTTGAGAGAAATATAATTTTCAGATTTGCAAGTGCTAGGTCAAACTAATCTCAACATGTTGTATATATATGAGACCAAGGCATAGAGCATGTGAGAAATATGTGACCATGGATGGTAACTTTCCAAGGGCTAGTAGTTCCTAGCACACATACAACTGTGCTGCTGCAGTTCTGCTTGAACAGTGCAGCAGCTTTACCAGCTGTCATGTTTCGTATAGTGCTCAGGGGACCTGGTCCTTGGTATGTTTGTCAAATCATCAAAACTATAACATATCATAACTCATCACGAATTTTTAAAAAACGTACATCAACTGGTTAGGGAAGTGTTCTAGTTGAAGCTAGCTGGACTGATCAAATGATTAAGAATAAAATGAAAATTGTTTGGTTGAAGTTGAAGAACCTTAGACCTGTGTTGAAGCAACTGAACGCTACTGAATTCAGAGGGATCTTAGAAAGAATAGCTCTCATCAGAAGTGAGCTTCAAGATATTCAAAGTGCACTAATTGATCATTACTCATATGCACTTGCTGATGCTAAAAAACTATTGGTACAACAACTTGAGAAATGGTCATTAATTGAGGAGAACATTTTCCAGCAAAAGTCTAGAGCTATGTGGATCAGATTGGGAGATTCTAATACTAAATACTTCTCAGCGGTGATGAAAGACAGACATCAGAAAAAGCCGATCACTAAACTAACTGCTATAACTGGTGGAATGCTGATGGAGCCAGAGGCCATTAAAAAAGAGATCATAAGCTTCGACTTATCACCAGGGGCGGATGCACAGCCAACCGAGGGTGTTCACCCGAACATGCTCGGTAAAAATTTACAGTGTATATATGGGTGTATATATGGGGTAGATTTTTTGTGTTTATGTATATATATTAGCTTTTGAACACCCTAAATAAATGTAAAAGGTTAGCTCAGGTGATTTAGGGTATTCAAAATTGTCTCTAGTGGTATAGGTTCGATTCCCATCAACAACATTATTTTTTATATTTAGCTTTTGTTATTTTTTCGAACCCCCGAGTTAAAATCCTGGATCCGCCACTGCGTATCACTTATGGGATCTGCTCAGGCATATTTAACTGCAGTAAATATATTGGTAATGAAGAATGGACAAATACTGTCTCATAGTCAACAAAGGGAATTGTGTGCAGAGATGTCAGAACAAGAAATTTATGCAGGTCTGCGTGCTATTGCAGATGGCATGGCCCCTTGTGTGGATGGATTTAATGCTTTCTATATATTCAAGTTGCATGGAACAAAGTGGTCATAATTTGTGGGTGAAGCCGTAAAGCAGTCCCACTAATATGCTACTATATGTGGGACCAAGTTTTAACATATACATTAATAGTGCATAATATATTAATATCTCATTATCAGGTCATTTTAAAAATAATTATTAATAAGCAATAACTTGCGTTTATAGTGTAAGTTATTTCTTTAAAACAACCAAACAAAGATCATATAAAATTATATAAATTATACTCTACAACTTTGGCGGAAAAATATGTGTCCTACTTTGCGATAAAGATTATGCCCCCTCTTTCAGGAAGTTTATATCTATGTTTTATAATACAAGAAATTAAAGAATCTGTTTAACTCTAACTGCACATAAGGCAGTTCAAAGAAAAAAAAAAAAAAAAGGAAGAATGATTAAGTCAATGGGAACATAGCCGTGCTATGCGAACTGGAATGACGTTACATTGTTAGTGTGTAAAAGTTAAACTCTCTTTTATATGTTGTTCGGTTGAAGAAGGAAGTGGTGGAGGATGAGAAACCTCCTTACGACCTGCAAAGTTCCTTTGTGAAACCTTGCTTGCCATGTTTGTCCGAGAATTAGTACCGGGATTTGGCCCGGGAGGACGAACCGGACGCCATTGTAGAGATGGAAACAAAAGATAATCTTCTTTAAATCCTCTCCAAACACCACCTTTTTCTTGATCTTCTTTATGTTCAAGAAATCTTGATGCTTCACTTGTTTCTATTCTTAAAAATACAAAAAGTAGCAAAATTATACAAATATCAAAAAAATTGTTATGTTGTGTTGCCATATTGATTTAATTTGTTGGAAAATTTGTAGGAATATAAGTTTTTTTTTTTTTTTTTTTTTTGGTTTTGTTTTTTGTTGAAGTTGGTAATGTGATTTTAATGAAGTTATGGTGTACTAGTATTTATACCCATAACAAAACGTGTTGCTACGACTTTGATTTTTTCGTGATTTGCTAATTTCAATTTTGTAGTAAGATTTGACCATTGACTGTTTGTGGGTCAGAAAGAATTAAGCCAAAGAAAATGATATTTGAACTGGTCATATGCAAGGAAAAAGGAAGATAAAAAAAACAGAGAACTGGTACACCACGCTGTGCTACGTACTATTCCTAATTATTAATCAAGAAAAAGATAAATAGCCACGAAAAGAAATTAGAATTAATTATTTCATCGCTAATTTATGTTAAATAGCTTGTTACTAATATAATTTTTTTTTTTTTATAATCCGTTCCTAACAGAATTAGAGATGAATTTTGATGTCATAAATTTGTTCGTCGCTACTTTTTGTTCTTTTAGTAGGTCAATGAAAGGGATAAAAAAACGCATGGAAATAATTTTACTAAGAGTGTACTCTCTTTTACGATCTCCACACATAGATTAAAATAAACTTTTGTTTTTTTTTTGTTTTTTTTTTTGTTGGTTTAATCATCTCACTAACATGCTTAATTTGTACTCGCGCATAGAAACTTATTCGTTATGGAAGTTTACTGCTTCCTATAAAAATTTACTATATTCCTGGGGATTGAATTCGAGATAAAGCATAAAAATATTCATCTTCTTGCCACAACATTTGATGATAAAATAAATCAGCTACATTTTGTTTTAAACTAACAAGCTCTCCATTAAATAATGTACGTAGTCTTTTGCTTGAATAAACTTTTGTTATTTTGACGTAGGACTTTTAAGGTTAAAGATGGTCTGTCCATTTTTCAAATACCATGACTTGACGAGGAGATAAGGCAACAAACCCCTTTTGTAAATCGTTTTTATCAAACTATGATGAAATTATATTGCGGCCATGGATAATAATATTCACTATTCTAGTTAAGTTATATTCAAAATTTTAAAAATATTCAACTAATAGCCAACGTCGACAACTAGTTAGCCTCTAACTCAAGCAAATACTTCCTCTGGTTCATAATAAATGTACTTTTGGTCTTTTTATTTTTTATTAAAGATAAGTGTCGTTTTACATAATCAAGAAGGTATAATTAGTTGTTATTTTTTCTTCAAATTTATCCCTATTTAGATAAGTGAGGCTTTATATGCAATCAAGAAACTATATCCATTGAATATGTATCATTTAATTAGAGCTAAGTTACTAAAAATACCTTTTTTGCTTCTTCTAGGAGTTACTATTTTCTAAGGAGTGTGTCAAACGCTAAAATGAACTTACAAATAGATTTCATTAATTAGCAACTTCGCGAGTAATATGTCAAACTTCAGATCAAATTTGTAGCATTCAAACGTGAAATTTTGTGAATTCAATTGCGTATGTTTCAAATGATACTCAAATGACTAAATTCACAAAAATTTACAAATTTAAGTTATGCCTTATACGAGGTCCCAAAATCGACTAAATTTAAATAAAATACATCAACCAAAAAAAAAAACTATAATTAACCAAGTTGGTGCCTTGGTGGGCTGAGACCCGGGCTAGCACTTGGGCTGGGCTACCGGACACAGTGCTTTGTTCGGCCCAGCCCTGCCTCCCTCCCCGTTAAATCTCCAACCCTGCTCCCTCAGGCATAATTAGGTTGTTTCGATCTAGGTTTTTACCGGGCCGAGCTAGGCCAAACATGGGATGACCCGACTCATTGACCGGTTTAATTAAGGTCCCAATCAGCAAAAAGAATGAAAGTTATGACAACGATATCTTTTTTTGACTAATTCTTGCATCGAATCGTCAATTCCCTTATCGCTTTTGGAGAATATTATTTAGTGTATGTATATTTTTTGTTTTCAAAATAAACTTAAAACTTGACGTTCTACATGTAAGAGAAATTTCAAATTCTTTCCTTTTTTACATGGTGGGCAGATAATAATGCATCTTCAATATTTGGTCCATAGAGAAAAATCTAATTACATAATGTAAAGCTTTCAACTCTGAACGGTAAAATTTACTTATTAAATTAAAGGCAACAAATATTTTATTTGTCATTATAATACATTCATTTTGTCGCAATAAACTTTAATTTGTGACCCAAAAAAATGGTATCAGTATCACTCAACTAAAAGAGACTTTTGACTAGAAGTTCCCATGAGAATATATAGAAGTCTTGTCGTTAGGGTTATTTCTAGGAGTGTCGGTTTTTCCACGTCAATAGCATCAGTAATATTAGCTAGGAGAAACAAGTTGTTGCATAAGTAATTACTCCTCGGGACTCCGCTTCGTTCTAATTTATATGACACTGTTTGACAAATGAATACAAAGCTTAAAAAAGTAAAGAAAAACACTTTGAAACTAAGGACCCATTTGACCATCATGAGAATTATTCACTTTTTTTCGGAATTATTTTTTACGTTTTTCACTTTATGGTGTTTGGCCATAAAAATTTCAAATACAACTTCAAGTTGTATTTGGAATTTGAGAAACAATCAAAATCTTTTTTTTTTCTTCACTTTTTTCATTTTCTGTTTTGGACCATTACTTTTATTTTTCTGTTTTCAATTTTTACCCTAAAGTGTTTATGTTATTCAATTTTTACCCTAAAACTTGTTATATTGCATAGTTGTTGTCCAGTCCAATAACATTCAACATCATGTACTAAAATGCCTCTAAAAGAAAAGAAGCAAGTGGGAATTTTGCGACAAAGTCATATTTAGAGATGTTATATTTTCTGTATACTGGTTGTAAGCCTCTCAATTGCGTGCTGCCTTTTGATGGAAAGAAACTATCAGTTTTGAGCACTCCATAAGCTGATCTCGAGTATAGTTCCTATATTTCTCGCACTAGTTATGTTTATTAATAGCTTTGGGTGATTTTGTCAGTTTTTAGAAATTGGGGGTATAAATCATGTTTCATGTTTTTATTAAAGAACATTTCAACAACAAAAAAAAAAAAAAAAAAATTGGCCAAACACAACTCCAATTTCAACTTAAAAAATTTCAAAAAATGTGACATTTGTTTTGGTTTCTATGGCCAAACGCCTAAGTGTTAGATATTTGTGCAGTTGTACATCTTCTCGTCAAAGGCAAAATAAAAAGTTAAAGTTAAATTATTTTAAAATATGAAAAAGACATGACATAACTTTGGACGATATGTATATGTTGAAACAGTAAAATGGAAAAATCTTTATATATACGCACAGGGGCGGATGCAGCCATTGCCCAGAGTGTTCACCCGAACACCCTGGGCAAAAAATTACAGTGTATATTTACAGTAAATTTTCTGTGTTTATGTACATATATTAACTTTTGAACACCTTAAACAAATATAAAAGACGAGCTCAAGTAATTCAATTATTTTTTCCGAACACCCTGAATGAAAGTTCTAAATCCGTCACTGTATACGTAGTGCCTTGGTTCGAGAGGTGGAGGCTAATGCCTAATGTAGTGGTACTTTGGGCCTAAGGTCACAAGCTTAAAAACTGCCTGACATAACAATTAATTGTTCAAAATTACATAAAGAGACAACTAATAACTCATACATGATGTGGGACTTTAGTTAACACCCTCCTACTGCACGTTGCATAAACAAGAAAAAAAATGCAATAATACATAAATAGAGAAATAAGAAGATGATATATATTATTCCACTAAATACTGCATGGCTTATACATGAAGTACAATTATTCTTTTGCTTCTTTTATAAAGTAGTGATCGAGCTTAAAAATTAATAAATCAATGAAACAAAGAGCCTATATTGTGTAAACTGTAAATTGAGTCATTTTAAGAGTCTTGGAGGGTAGTACTATTTATTCTAGCAAGGACCACTTATTATACTTCGTGCATGTTGATTTATGTGACTTATTATCTTCAATGGGCAGCCATGCTAATTGCAACTGAAATCTCATGTTTTGGATACTCGTTATTAGAAGAAGAAAACGTAACCGGAGGAGGATGAGGATGAGCAATTTCCTTACGTCCTGCAAAGTTCCTTTCTGATACCTGACTTGTCACCTCCGTAAAGGAGGAATTAGTACCAGGATTTGATCTTGGAGAACGAACTGGACGCCATCCGAAAGATGGTAACAAAAGATATTTTCCAATATTTCCCTTCCAAACACCTTCTTCTTGATCTTCTTTTTGTTTTAAAAACCTTGTTGCTTCACTTGTTTCCGTGCTAAGGAACAGAAAAAGAAGCAAGATTATACAACTAGATGTAGCAAAAAAATTGTTAGTTTGTGTTGCCATGTTGATTTAATTTGTCGGAGAATACCCAAAAAAGAAAAGAGAGAGAGAGAATGTTTTTGGTTAATTATTTTGGTAATGAGATTCTGATGGAGATTGATAAGGGCTATATTTATAACCCTTTCATAATGTGTTGCTACGACTTGTTTTTTTTTCGAAAATCTCTTTTTTTCAATTTTTCATGGCGTGATCTTTGACTGTTTACTTTTTGGCGTCACAAAGAAATTTAGAAATTGAACTAGTCACATGTGAGCTTTTCTGTAGACATATTGAAAACTAAAGTTTTATTTCACTGTTCACCCAAGCTATCAATAAAATTAATAATGTAGTCTTAATTTGCTTGAATAAACATTTTTTTCATTGTGATATACTATGAAACTAATAGCAAGCTAAGTGTCAATGTTAAACAACTCATCATTTTAAAACTCATCATTTTAAGGTAGTTGTACACTAACTACACATTAATTTCGAGCAAGTTGGAGTTAATTATTTGAGTTTATACCTTACATGTCGCTCCATTTTAATCCATTACGTTCCAATATATACTCGGAGTTTCGGGTCCTTTAATACTGGAGGTTCTCTAAAATTAATTTTCGCTCACATATACTTCTCTTAATATTCTAAAAAAACTTCTAGCAAGCAATGAATCAAATGTGAGCACAGTTAGCGATATTAATTGCATGAGTTGAGCTATATCACTTAAAAAAAGAATTAGCGACGGATAATTTTTGTTACTAAACAACAATAATTTGTTGCTAATCTTACGGACTATTTAGCGGCAGATTAGCAATGAATTTTGTAATTGTTTCTTATTTTCTCTGCAAGGTATATATTTGGATGGATTAAAATTAATGGATTAAATCAATAAATTAGTGGCGACATAATTCATCCAATATTTGCTTTGGTCATACAAAATTTTCTCACCACAAAATATTCTAAAAACGAGTTTGAATTAATATACCAGGACATTGAAAGAGACTCATGACTAGAAGTGCCGTAGGAGAATAACTTCAAGAAGGTCAACCAAAACCTTGTCATTAGGTTTAATTTTATTGCTTCACTTTTTCACGTCATTTCCATCAACTAAAAAGAGTTTATTTATGAAGTACTCCATCTATTTTATTTTGTAATTGAATTGACACATTTATTATTTGAAGAGTTAAAAGAGGTTTTTTCTTTTCTTAAATATTATGCAAATTTTATTTTTAAGAAGTTGAAAAATCACGTGTGAATTCGCATTAAAAATTAAGCACTTTTACCCTCAGACTTTAAATCATGCCAAATAAAATGGAAAGACATAAAAGGTGATTGATAAATTAAAAATCTTAGACAGGAAAGCCATATGTACATTTTGTCTTGTTCAAAAGTCAACGCTAGGGTTCATGTCAAAAATACACTATGGATTTAAAGTACTCAAATTTAAGATTGGCTCATGAGATAATGATCATTTAAGAGTATATAAAGAGGTTGCCCCAAATACTCTCAACTAATGTGGGCTTTGATACCTTTCATTTCCAACGTTTCATGGATATTGGAAGCGTGGAAAACCGATAAAGATAGAATATTATTAATTGGGTCAACCAATAATAAAGATACATTTTACTTGTTAGAATAGTCAGATATATCTTAGGAAATGAATTGTTTTTCCTCACATCGATGATGAAATGCTTTGTAAGTTTTTGACCTTTCATGTATTTTGATATAGTAGTACACATACTAGGGATACTCCTAAGTGTGTGGCAGTAAATATATTATATACTATCTATCAAAGACTTGGATTTGGGGTGTGAGCTGGATCCTAAATTAAATGTTTTTTTTTTAACACAAAATTAGTTTATTTGAATTTTTAATTTTAAATTAAAATTTGAATAAATGGATGTATCTGTTTATGAAATAAGACGTCTTTTTTCTGAAATGGTTTGACGGTTGCCTATATATACAAGAATTCCCAACGAAGTAGTATAGAAAAATCTGCAAGTATATCTTGACTTTATTGTATTCTGAAGAGAATCATTTATTTTCCCAAAATTAGTATACTAGGATAACTCTTTAAGCAGTTATTTTTTTTTTTCTTCTCATGCCTCAAAGCCATTTTTTGTTTTATTCACTATTAATTTTTCCTTTCGTTACTTTGAATCATATTAAGAAAATATGAACCTGACCATATTTATTTTATTAATGACAAATAATACACTATATACGAAATGACATGGTTTAACTTTAACAGACAATTCACGAAGTTGCATAACCTCTTTTTAAAAGCATTTTTAACATCATTGAAGTTTTTATAGTTTATTAGGTGAAAATATTTTTGTTGTGGCTTCAATTGGAACTCATTTCTAGGGTCCATCCTAATAGACTAATTCATATTCTATTTAAGTTGCATGGAATTAAACATTATCTCATTTTTAGTTATATAAAGTTTATATCACTTAAACACTGCAGTTAACCAATATGTATCCTTACTTCAACTTATCACTCAATTAAGATAAACTAATATTGTTGGATATATAACACGGTTCAGATAATTTTTCTTCTCCAAGCTCCAACTATACGACTTATATTACTTTCTATTATACGAGTGGAGATTTGTTTTATCATACACAACTATAAAGAAAACAATTGCCAAAAGTAAAATAAATAAAGAAAAAATTAAGAAGATGATATAAATTATTCCACTACTTACCATATAGGTTTAGCTTATGGAAAATTTGTACCTTGCCTTTCTTTTACTTCTTTTGTGAAGCATATGGTCAATAAAGAATAAATATGAATAGAACAACGAAACAAGTGTAATAGTTATCACATATCCCTAAACATAACTAAAAAGATTACTTAGTTATATGGATCTTTTTCCTTCTATCATGCTTGGTTTATTTATATATTTTTTGGTTAAATTTACGTGGATTTCAAAGAAATGTTGTTTGGAAACTTCTTTTTCATGCGATTTTAGGTTTAACTTTTTTCTTTCTATCACTTTTTTTTTCCGGACAATGGACTTCAGTCAAACTATCTTGCACACACCTAAATTATTCCACCAGGTGCTTGCTATTTTTCATGTATTGACATCGATATCTAATAAATCATCTGTCCAAGATTTAGACATATGTAAAGAAATTTATGATGGTGTACTATGGTCGAACCATCTTGCACAACTTTGATTATTAATTATTTTATTAGACACCTGTTATACCTTTTGTTCATCGGTTTCGAATAAATCATTCTGATCAAGATTTAGATAAATTTAAAGAATTTATAACGGTGAACTACTGTAACTATCTTGTACACGCCTTAATTATTTCAACAAAAACCCGCTACCCTCCGTGCACCGATGTCAATATCGAATAAATAATCTTCCGACCAAATTTAGGCAAATATCAATAAAATGATCTCTTAGCATTTTTTATGAATGTTTGGAAAAAGACAACATATGTTTGTAAACTTAATGTAAAAAAAAAAAAAAAATCTCTATCACTCACAATTATGCTCCCAAATTGAATCAATATACCATGGAGACTTATGACAAGAAGTCCAGAACAGAATAGAAGTCTGGGCCAACTTTTTGTTTCTCTTTTCCCCCTTTGAATGAGTTCTGACTTTTTGGTCGAACAACGCATTAAAAAGAATGTCAATCAAAAACTTGTCGTTAGGGTTGATTCTATTGTTTCACTTTTTCACGTCAATTCCATCAATCGTGTTAGGAGAAGAAACAGCAGACAGTTGCATTGTAAGAAAAATAGGAAACTAATTAACTGAAGAATAAAGGCTTTGAGACGTTAAAAGAAAATTGACTCTTATTAATACCATGTAGTTCATTTTCTAGTTCATTTTCAATATTTGTACCAATTCATTCAATTTAAGAAAAAAAAAAAAAAGTAAATCAGGGGTTATTTGGTTAAGAAGCAAGTTATACATAGATTAACAATACATGAATGAACTGTAATGTAGGTTTCTTTTTGGTCTTTTTGTTGGTTTAATCATCTCACTGACATGCTTAATTTGTACTCGCGCATAGGAATTTATTCGTTTTGGAAGTTCAATGCTTCCTATAAATTGACTACATTCCTAGAGATTGAATCCAAAATCTTTAACTAAATGTAAAAAAAAAAAAAAAAAAAAAAAAGATTCATCTTCTTACCACAACGTTCGATGATAAAGTAAATCAACTACATTTTGTTTTACATTAACAAGTCTTTTCCATGAATAAACTTCTGTTATTTTGACTTAGGACTTTAAGGTTAAAGATGGTCTGTCCATTTTTCAAATACGATGATTTAACGAGGAGATACGGCAACAAGTCCCTTTTGTAAATCGTTTTATAAAACTATGATGAGATTCAATTGCAGGCCATGGATAATTTTCACCATACTATTTAAGTTATATTCAATTTTAAAAATATATTTAACAATAGCCAATGTCGACAACTAGTTAACCTCCAACTCAAACAAATATACTTCCTCCGGTCCATAATGTCTTTTTGACTTTTTTATTTTGGTAAAAATAAGTGTCCTTTTACATAATCAAGAATGTATGAAGTATTCCCCTCTCTCTCCCCCCCCCCCCCCCCCCCAACCCCCCAACCCCCAACCCGAACACCCAACAATGTAATCAAGAAACTACGTACATTAAATATGTGTATCATTTAATCAAGAAAAGTTAGTCAAAATACTTTTCTTTCTTTTTCTTGGAGTTAGCATTTTCTAAGGAATGTGCCAAAGGCCAAAATAAAACTTGCTATGGACCGGAGGGAGTAACTCACAATTAAATTCCATTAATTAGCAATTTCGCTAGTGATATGTCAAACTTCAAATTAAATTTTTAGCAATCAAACATGTGCAAATTCAATTGCGTATGTCTGAATGATTCTGAAATGAATAAACTCACAAAAATTTACAAATTTCGTTTATGCCTTAAATGGGTGTTCCAAAATGCACTACCAATTCAAATCTAAAATTTTGAATTAGATTTGGGTTATCTAATGTTAAAAGAACAAAAAAAAAAAAAACAATAATTAACCAGGTCGGTACTCTAGTAAGCTGTGACATGGGCTGGCACCTGGGCTGGTCTACCAGATACAATGCCTTATTCGGCTCAGCCCCCTCCTAGTTAAACACCCCATCCAGCTCACTCGGGCACAATCAAGTCATTTCGATCTGGGTTTTTTACCAAGCCAAGCCAGGCCAGACATGGGATGACTCGATTCATTTGGCAGGTTTAATTAAGGGCAACTTACATAAATAACTACCGTTTAATGCTTGCTTTCAATCCGTAGCTACCTTTTTGCTATTTACAATTCGTCCCTATGTTTAGGCATTTTTACTGTATTTGATGTCTTTCAATGTATTTGAATACACTGTTCAGTTGTATCCAACCTTATCTGATGTCACATGTATTTAGTTGTATTTGGATACATACAACCTTAATTTTTCTGAATACATGTGTATTCAAAATGATGTATTTAAGTGCATTTAAATACATGACTAGGCTTTGTATTTTATTGTATTTATATATTGATGTATCCTTTTGTTTTGGTTGTATTTGGCTATATATAGATCATTCAAACAATACATACAGTCAAATGCATCTATTTTTTCCAAAAGTACAAGTTATTAATCAATATAATTACTCTGAATACATGTGTATTTAAAATGATTGTATTCTAGTGCATTTAAATACTCAACGGAGCTGCTATATTTTATTTTATTTAAATATTGATGTATCCTTTTGTTTTAGCTGTATTTGGTTATATATAGATCATTCAAACAACGCATACAGTCAAATATACCTAGTTTTCCCAAAAATACAATAAGCCAAATACATTAAACTTATATTTACACTCAAAAAAATAAGAAAAATACACTCAAATTCTGCATAAAAGAAGGAGAAGAAGCCTTGGATTCCGGTCAAATACAAAAAAAAAAATGCACTCAAATATGACGAAAATCTGATACACAAGAAGGACAAGTAGCCATGGATTCCAGTCAAATCTTCGGTCAAACATAAAAATAATGATGAAGACTGTATTTAAGTGAAAAAATTTGGTGAAGTGACCAAAAGGGATTTGGGTTCATCGCTCGTGATGATGGTGGTGAAGATCTATTCGTTCACCAGTCTGTTCTCAAATCTACGGGTTTACGTAGCCTAGCTAAAAGTAAGGCTGTTGAGTTTGAGGTTGAATTCGGTGGCGACAACGGTACTATGGCTGTTGACGTCACTAGCCCTAACGAAACGGCTGTTTCAGATGGTTCACGTAGCGGCGGTGGCGACCTTGGTGGTGGTAATCAGATCTGGCTGAGAGGCACTAGAGAGAGAGCGGTGATAGCCTAGGGAGACAGAGGAACGAAGAGAGAGGTGAGGGAGAAGAGAAAGGGGTGAGGGAGAAATATCCTATAAAACCTAATGTATTTGGTATGGATACGAATGATAATTTATAAAAGTATTATAGATAGTAAATATAAATAAATTAATAGATAATTATTATCAATAATTATCTCTTTAGATAGTTATGCAAATAAATTTCCTTTAATTAAGGTCCCAATCAGTGAAAAGAATGAAGGTTATGACAACAATGTCCTTTTCGAACTGATTCTTTAGTCGAACTGTCAATTCCCCTAGTCGCTTTTGGAGAATATATCCATAGAGGATTATCTAATTACATAACATAAAGCTAGGAAAATTTAAAGAAAGAAGGCAACAATTGAGAAATTTTTCTTTTGTATTTTTGTGTCCTTTTCTATACAAGTTACCCCTGTATTTATACAAGAAATGAAAACCTAACAGAATACTATGCATTGTCCGTATGGAATATTCTATTTTTGTATGAGTTGTCCCAGCTAGAGTATTCTATTTTAACACTTCTGAAAAATAAAATGTAAACTAAATATTTACGTAAGTGGAAAAACTAAAATATCCCTAATAAGAAAAGCTATTTACAAGGATGACATATTGCCCTAAAACTCTTATCAGCTGGGCCCAAACCATATGAATGGCAGAAGCCCAACTAGTCAATATATCAGACAAGCCCAAAATATGTAATATGCTTCAAGTTGGGTCCAAAGAATTTGTATATTCCTTATGTTCCCTAAGCTCAGCAGCAACAATGATGCCTTCACCATTTTCTGTCACGACCCGACTAGGGGCCATGACGAGTACCCGATACTTGTACCGAGCACCCCTTGCTTATCCTTTTACTTTTTCCTCTTAGCAGGCCGTATGAACTGTGCCATATTTTTGTTTTTGAACATTAGCAGCATCATTATGAGCATAGACTAGTCAACTTCATTATCACTTTCTACAACAACATTAATATGCTAGAACACCATATATCTAACTGTACCTGACTGACTGTACATATCTGTCTACGAGCCTCTAGACATAGTACACTTATACATAGAAAGGGTCGAGTACTGTCGTGCCCGAAAATACATACACAAAATAGTACCACGAAAGTGGGGCTCCGGAACAACTGGAGCGCTGTCAACACTGCTGGTAAGGCTTCTAAGGATCAAATCCGTCTGTCTGCTGACCTGCGCGGCATGAAACGCAGCGTCCACAAGAAGGGACGTCAGTACGAATAGTGTACCGAGTATGTAAGGCATGAATAGTAGCATACGGAAAGTATAAAACGGAAATAACGACATAAGAGGATAATAGCACATGTCCTGAGGTAAAAACATAACCTGTATATATATATATACCCTTGGCAGGTGCTATGCGTACTTAGCTTTCCTTTAAAAATCTTTCCTTGTTCATATACATATACATATAAAATAGGATATCTCATATTGCCGAGGCGTCGGCAGCCGATCCATTTAACCATAAATATACACATCCCGCGTCCGGGACGATATCATATCATGTAATGCCAACTGATCAGGTGGATATGCGTTCATAACGCTCTGCCCTTACCTCCATTTCCCCCGTATACATATGCATATATCATGTACATATATCAACGTCTATAGCGCTCTAGCTCTTTTATCATATACATATACGTGTGTCATGTGCATGTATCAGCGTCTATAGCGCTCTAGCTCTTTCGTCATGTGCATATTTTAAAAATATATACACATATCTTACATACATTTACATGTCTTATATGCATTTACGTATCCTATATACATATGTCTCATAGGCACACAGGAAAGCCCAAAGAAGAATCATGTAGTCATCGGAGTGACGTAAGGTCGGTGACCTCCAATTATATTATAGAACACTCGTGATCGCTTTGTCTCACCTTGAAGGAACGAGTATTTTAAGGTGAGACTATCAACGGGGAATAATATTAAAGTAAACGTAAAATGAAATCGGGGCATCATAGATGACAGTTCATAGACTTTGAAATCTTTTAGAAAATAAAGTCATAGCTAGGAAATATAAATAATATTCAAAAATTAGTTTATCATTTTCATGTTTACATAAGATACTTAGCTTAGTCATCTTAGTCATAGAGTCGTTCCGGTAGTACGTATCATAGGCATATTCTCTTATCTAACATCATTGTTATCATTATCGTCATGGAAGTGCCCTCGTTAGAGGAGTCATAGTATTTATCATTTGGTAACGAAATTGGGATCAAAGGTTCCCTTTGGATTCACTTCAAGTAAGTCAAGCAAGACTGTAAGGAAAAATCCGAGAGTAGCGGGCCCACCTCAGGCCGGATGAGGTAGCGTATACGATTTACGTACGTTACGTGTCATAGCGTTACTTGTGAGGGTCTTAGGGTAATCGGGTCCCATTTATACAAGTTCTAAGGGTGTAGGAGGTTTTTCCAACAATTGGCACACTTTCTAGTTCAATTCTATTGAACAAAAAGTGGAAAACTTAAGGTGCGGATTCCGGGGAACCGAGTTGTCCCCGAGGCTCGTACCCAACTTATTTCAACTAAGACATGCCATAGAAAGAAGGGTGAAGCCTTACATACCTCTTTCCGCTTCTTTTGCTATTCCGAATTCAAGCTGCAAATCCGCCAAAATCTGCGATTTGGTCACATTTACCCAAACTTTCATTAGGGTACTTAGAGTTAGAATCTTAAGGAAACACTTGGCTACCGAAATTTCGGCAGCATTTCCTCTGTAAATACACTATCCTCAACATTTACCTAGCAAGTTTTCAATCAACAACAACCCGGGAATTCAAACCCGGCCAAACTATTAACATAACTCAACCACACTAACAATTTCCATATTCAATCCAAGATACATTATAACAACTTAATCAACTTACTACTTCTTTCAAAACCTTCCAACTCCAATGAAAACAATAACAACCTTATAATATATATTCCAACAACACCATACTAATATCATTATCTTCCATACATGTAAGAACATAATATTCAATTTACATAATCTTCCAAGACAAGCCTCCAACTACTAATACTTCACTAAGCTCATTAGGCTTTTGTTTGCAATATAAAATCCACAACACAACAACCAACATACTAAATAAATCTTGCTCACCATGCATTCATGATTCACCAAATATACACGGCTATACATGTGATATACAACTCACCGCCACACAACTATATTCTTGCTATTCATGAATTTCACTCACTTTTGCACACTACAACATGCAAAAATATCCATAACATGTAAAGAATAAGTTCTTACCTTCTTCCTTGATCTTTCACTTAGCTAAGTCTTGCAACTTGCTAGAATATGAATTTTTCTTGCTCCAAAGACCACTCCACCTTGCTAGGAATCCTTTAATTGGTAGAAAATAATTTTTGAAGAAATTTTTGTCAATTTTCTTGTCAATTTTTGCACTTGGCCGAAATGGCCTTGGAGATTTCTCCTTCTTTCCTTTTTCTCAAGTGTTCTTGAAGTTTCTAATGAGATATGACTCATTAATTGATCCTTTATATTAATTATCACATGGATAATTAATAAAATCATGGGTTTGGGCCATGTTGGCCGGCCATCCCTCACAAATTTGGGCCTTATTATTATTTTTTGATTTTTTTGGGCCAACCCGGTTGGTCCCGAGTTGGGCCTAGCCCACTGACCTTTCGACCTTAAAACGTTCATATCTCCTTGTACCGACGTCACCTGGGGACCCACGACCTATGGTTGGAAAGCTAATTCAATTATCTACAACTTCTATATCTTGGTACTCTTCCAAATTCCAAACTTATAATACCGTTTTTGCCCCTTGAAGTCAGATCACCCGAAAACGTTTTCTTAAAAATATTCGTTTGGAGGACTTCCACTTTGATTTGGCCCAAGGGCCCTTCTTGAGTCGTGTTTAAATTCTCATATGTGATTCATATGAATTTTTTTAGATGTCCCAAAAAAAATATCGATGTGTGGGTCCCACCTCAGCAAATAATCTGACGTTCAAAAATACGGGATATAACATTTTCTTCGTCAACACTCCCTCTCAAGTTGGTGGCCGGTGATCAGACATGAAACTTGGACAACAAAGAACGATAAAGGGGCCCTGCAAGAGGCTTAATAAAGAGATCAGCCAATTGTGAGGAAGAAGGAATGAAGGACAAAAAAATCAGACCATAAAATCTATTTGTTGTCAACTTTATTTTAACCATCAAGTTCTTTAAATTATACTTTGGCCCTATTTTCAATCTATAAATACCATTCATTCTTCTCCATATTATCTCACAATTCCCTACTCTCCTATTTCCCTAAATTTCCTACTCATCTAAATGTCACGACCCGACTAGGGGGCCACGACGAGCACCCGGTGCTACCCCACCAGGGCACCCCCTTATCATGCATATCATAACATCTAGGTGAACCATAATTCATTTCATGCATTTTAAATCATTAATCAAGCTAGTCCCATTGGACGACCATCATCAATTAACATATCATGGGCATTTATGCCATGTCAAATATACAAGGCCGACGAGGCCAACAAAAGATATACAAAACATAGGCCGACATGGCCAAACATCTCTACCCACATACACATGACTACGAGCCTCTAAGAGTATGACATATCATGAGCGGGACAGGACCCAGCTATGCCCATAGTTATATACACAAAAGAATGAGTACCCAAAAGATATGGCTCCGAAGGAAATGGAGCTCTCTATGAAATCTTCAAATAGGCAGCTATGGGTCAAGTCTGTCTCCCTGTGCACTTGCGGGCATGACGCAGCGTCCACAAACAAAAGGACGTCAGTACGAAGAATGTACTGAGTATGTAAAGCATGATTAACATTGATATACAACATAATGAACAATATATGGAATAGCATAGGAGGGGAGACAATAATATCATCATCATCATGTCGCTTACTTACTCACATCGTCATTCGTGCCCCATAATAAAACTCGTACCATGCTTGTGCTCGTATTAGTGTACATATCCTCATTCGTATTCTTATACATAGTCTCATCACATTCTTTTACATAATATATATACATACATAATCATTTCGTATACATGGCATTTACATAGCGTACCCGACCTCATTGGATCAGTATTTCATATACATACTTGGCCAACCAAGGCTCAATGTTACTTATACCTGGCCCTACCAAGGCTTCAGGGTTATCCGTACCATCTGCAGATGTGTGCGCGCGTTTCGAAATCGTATACATATTCTATACATATTCATACACATATATTCTACCCGGCGTTATAAGCTCGGGGTTTCATTATAGCCCTTCATGGGCACGTATGAGCATAACAGCCCGTAGGCACTTTTAGCATCATTATTATCACCATCATCATTACTATCATTATCGTTATTGTTACTTCTATATCGTAGTCCTACTCGTCACCTGAGGTGCGTAGCGCATTCGTAGTACCAATCAAGGATAGTGAGCTTATGAGCTCGGAATGTGAAACATTTGTAGTCAACATGCTCATATAGAGGGATTAGGAGTTTGGCCAAAGAACCATGCCTTATGAAAGAAGGGTTAGCCTTACATACCTCTTTGTCGAATTATTCTACACTTGCACGTACTCCTTCGATGCTCACGTTTCTACCTTCATTAAGGCCATACTATCATTAGTATCGATAACTAGTGCACATGGCTAGAACTAGAGAAAATTGGACAGCATCTCCTTTATCTATACAACATTTGTCCATATCATAATTCAACCCCAAACGTCAACAACACATTTATAATATCATTTCCATGGCCATTAATCATCTACATTATCCACATTCTCAATTCACTTCCATTTGTCCCTATTTAGGGTCACAACACCCAACTTCGTTCATCCATATACAATGTTTATTTCATGATCTTAACGTCATTTATAACACACTCATATCACAATACAACAACAATCATGATTCAATTCAAACTATGTCTCAAAAACGTCACTATTCATCATTCATGTCCTAGTGGACCATGTTTTCTACAATCCATGCATTTTAATTCTCCAATACCGTAAACATCATATAAAAATCATGAATCTTACCTTAGAAGTTGTAGGGACAAGCTTTTGTTGATAATACTCCACTTTGAGTAAAACCCTAGTTTTTCTCCATTTGGGTTTCTTGACTTTAGATGATCCTTGATGGGTTTCTACCTTGGATTTACTTGTTTAATGTGGTTGATGGATTAATACCCTTGAAAACTTGTACAAAAGTTGTAGAGAGATGTTTTAGAGAGAGAGAGGAAATGTGGAAATGATTTTCATGAACTTGGTCTTTATTTATTAAATCATCACCGAACTGTCGGGTTCCATTATACGGTCCATTATACGGTCCGTATAATAGACCGTGAAATGGGTCTGCCCAGCACCCCTTCACTGTGACTACTTGACGGTCCGTTATACGGTCCGTAAAACAGTTTTACGGTCCGTATAACTGACCGTAAAACGTTACCAGTGAGCAACCTTTCACTGTGACCATTCGACGGTTCGTTATACGGTCCGTATAAATTTTATACGGTCCGTATAACTGACCGTAAAATTCCACCAGCAACCAACCTTCACTGTGATGGTTTTACGGTCCACTATACGGTCCGTATAACATTATACGGTCCGTATAATGAGCCGTAGAACTCATCAGTCACTGAACTTAGTTTCGCCACTTCGTTTGATCTCCGATCCTCATGGAACCTTCTTAACACTTGTTTAACACTTCAATACTAATCTAAGGGACGTTATAACTCTTTCCCAAAATGCCCTTAAGTCATCATTAACCCGATACTCGTATTTCGCTAGTTCATTCACTTGCGTACCAACGGAAGATTATTCCGAGGTGTAACATTCTCCCCCCTTAAGAACATTCGTCCTCGAATGTCGAGAACACCCGGGATTTTATAAAAATTTCGCCAGAGTTTCCCCTATAACATGGCACTAACAACCTGTCACAACAACCCATAATATCGATGCCACACAGGGCCACATCGTAACAACATGAAAATTTTGGCCACACACGACCCAGAAGCATAAAAGGAAAACATCCATACCTTATGATTTTTGACATCTCATCTTGGACTTCTCCCAAGGGCTGAAATAAATGCGGGTACTTGGATTGCATATTTTCTTCCGCTTCCCATGTCATTTCCTCTCGATTATTATTTTTCCACAAAACTTTAACTGAGGCCACTTCTTTGTTTCTAAGCCTCCGTACTTGCCTATCTAATATAGCAATGGGTATTTCATCATAAGTTAACTTTTCTGTCACTTGAATATCATTCACTGGGACGACCCTCGTAGGATCTCCAACACACTTCCGAAGCATCGAGACATGGAAAACCGGGTGAACTGACTCCACGTCTGGAGGTAAGTCTAATTCATAGGCCACTTTGCCTATCTTTCGCACAATTTCATAAGGCCCTATATACCGGGGACTAAGCTTCCCCTTTTTGCCAAATCTCATAACGCCCTTCATCGGCGACACTTTCAAAAACACCCAATCCTTAACTTGAAACTCTAAGTCCCTTCGACGGTTATCCGCATAAGACTTTTGGCGACTTTGAGCCGCCAACAACCGATCTTGTATGAGCTTGACTTTCTCTATGGCTTGTTGGACCAAATCGGGCCCCATTAACTTGGCCTCTCCCGTTTCAAACCACCCAATCGGGGATCTACACTTTCGCCCATATAAAGCTTCATATGGTGCCATTAGGATGCTGGAGTGATAACTATTATTGTAAGCAAACTCAATGAGTGGCAAATGGTCATCCCAATTTCCCCCAAAATCTATCATGCATGCCCGTAACATATCTTCAAGAGTCTGGATGGTGCGTTCAGCTTGCCCATCGGTCTGTGGGTGAAATGCCGTGCTAAGGCGCACTTGGGTCCCTAGACCCTCTTGAAAGGACTCCCAAAATTTGGCCGTAAACTGAGTTCCTCTATCGGAGATAATAGACACCGGGACACCATGGAGTCTCACTATTTCTTTAACATAAAGCCTTGTATAATCTTCTGCCACATAGGTCGTCCTGACCGGTAAGAAATGAGCTGATTTAGTGAGTCTATCCACAATCACCCATATGGAATCATACTTGCGTCGAGAACGAGGTAGCCCTGTAATGAAATCCATATTAATCACTTCCCACTTCCAAGTTGGGATTTCTATAGCTTGCAATAAGCCACCCGGCTTTTGGTGTTCTATTTTTACTTGTTGGCAATTGGAACATTGGGCTACAAACTCCGCTACATCTTTCTTCATCCCATTCCACCAATATATAGACTTAAGATCATGATACATCTTCGTCGTTCCAGGGTGAACGGAGTAACGGGAACAATGAGCCTCTCTCAAAATCTGGTGGCGTAAGTCTGCCACATCGGGGACACATAGCTTGCCTCGGCATCGGAGGGCTCCGTCTCCCGAAATATCAAATGGTGACCCCTCTTTCTGAGCGAGCGTATCTCTGTACTGCATTAGCCTGGAATCCTCACCTTGCCGCTCTTTTACTTCCGCTACTAGCGACGGAACTGCCGAATTCTGAATGGTAGCTCTGCTGCTACCTGAGTCCACTACTCGGACCCCTAGGCTGGCTAGCTGCTGAAGCTCACGGGTCATTTCTCTCTTTTCTTGTCGCACATCGCATAAGCTTCCCATAGACCTGCGGCTAAGAGCATCGGCCACAACATTTGCCTTTCCGGGGTGGTACAGGATTTCGACGTCATAGTCTTTTAGCAACTCTAGCCATCGTCGTTGCCGCAAATTTAACTCTTTCTGCTTGAAGATGTACTGGAGACTCTTATGATCTGTATAAATATCCACGTGGACACCATATAAGTAATGTCTCCATATCTTTAAAGCATGGACCACCGCGGCCAATTCTAAGTCATGGGTAGGATAATTCTGTTCATGTTTCCGTAATTGTCTAGAAGCATACGCGATCACCTTACCATTTTGCATCAATACACAGCCTAGCCCAACGCCTGAAGCATCACAATAAACAACATATCCTTCCACTCCCTCTGGAAGTGTCAAGACTGGGGCAGAAGTCAATCTGTCTTTCAACTTTTGGAAACTACGTTCACAAGCATCTGTCCATTGAAACTTAGCTGACTTCTGAGTCAACTTTGTGAGCGGTGCAGAAATAGAAGAGAAACCCTCAACAAATCTTCTGTAATACCCGGCTAAGCCCAAAAAGCTACGAACCTCTGTAGGGGTTGTGGGCCTTGGCCAAGTTTTCACTGCCTCGATCTTTTGACTATCCACTCGAATACCATCAGCTGCAACAATATGGCCCAGGAATGATACCGAGTTCAACCAAAACTCACATTTGGAGAATTTTGCAAGCAACTCTCGAGCTCGAAGAACTCCAAGGACGGTTCGCAAATGCTCCGCATGCTCAGCCTCGGATCTAGAGTACACTAGGATATCGTCGATGAATACAATCATGAATAGGTCCAGAAAAGGCCTGAATACATTGTTCATTAAGTCCATAAACACTGCCGGTGCATTAGTTAGCCCAAACGACATTACTCGGAACTCGAAATGGCCATATCTTGTTCTGAAAGCTGTCTTAGGGACATCTTTCTCCCTAACTCTTACTTGGTGATACCCGGACCTCAAATCAATCTTTGAAAACCATTTGGCACCATGCAATTGATCAAATAAATCATCAATCCTCGGGAGGGGATACTTGTTCTTAATTGTCACTTTATTCAATTGCCGATAATCAATGCACATTCTCAAGGAGCCATCCTTCTTCCGGACGAACAATACGGGTGCTCCCCACGGGGATGAACTAGGCCGAATGAAGCCTTTTTCAAGCAAGTCTTTCAATTGCTCCTTCAACTCTTTCAACTCTGCGGGTGCCATCCTATAGGGAGGAATAGATATGGGATTAGTGTCTGGCAACACATCAATCGCAAAATCTATCTCTCGCTCGGGAGGAAGGCCTGGAAGCTCTTCCGGGAACACATCCCGAAATTCGTTCACTACCGGAACTGATTGAAGAGTCGGTGACTCAACTTCTACATCTCGAACTCGCACTAGGTGATAAATACACCCTTTAGTGATCATCTTCCTCGCTTTTAGATAGGAAATAAACCTACCCTTTGGTGACGCCGTATTCCCTTTCCATTCTAAGACTGGTTCGCCCGGGAACTGGAAACGAACCATCTTCGTTCTACAATCAACATTGGCGTAGCAAGAAGCCAACCAATCCATGCCCATAATAACATCAAAATCTACCATTTTTAGTTCATGCAAATCAGCTACTGTACGGCGGTCACATATCACCACTACGCAATCTCTATACACTCGGCTAGCTATCACCGATTCGCCAACGGGCGTAGACACCTCAAAAGGCTTAATAGACTCCGGCTCAATTATAGATCGACCCGCAATATATGGAGTAACATAAGACAATGTGGAGCCCGGATCAATCAAAGCATATACATCATGAGAGAATACCGATAATATACCTGTGACCACATCAGGAGAAGACTCAAGATCTTGGCGTCCAGCCAAAGCATAAATACGGTGCTGAGGACCGCTGGAACTGGGAGCTCTGCCTCTACCTCTACCATGGCCAACCTGCGCATGTGAACCTGGCCCCATAGGGCGTGCAGATGCTGAAGACCCGGCTATCGACCCTGATGGCTGGGCCCTACCTCTACCCTATACTGAGGGGCAATCACGCATAATGTGGCCTGGTCGACCACAAGAATAGCAAGCATCTGAACCCGATCGGCACTGACCCCAATGCAACTTCCCACACTGGGAACATCGTGGCACGAGTGGTCTAGACTGGCCTGAATCATCTCTATACTGAGGCCCTGAATAACTCGGGCTCGGCCCTGAATGAGCAGATCTATCCAGTCTCTGGCCTGAAAACCGTGGGAGCGCACTGGTCATAGAGTAGCCTGCATGCCTAGGGGGCTGCTGCCGGTGCCCACCTCTGGACTCACTCATCGGCCCCGAAGATCTAGCCCTATTGCTATGTCTCCTATCCTGTTCACGTTCATTCCTCCGCTGCTGTAGGTGTTCCTCCAATTCCTGAGCATGCGCCTGAATACGTGCAATATCCATGCCATCCTGAAGAGATGCAGTCAAGCATTTATCCATCAAATGTGGCCCTAGGCCCTTCACAAACCGGTGCACCCGATTGCCCATATCCGCTACCATGGCCGAAGCATACCTAGCCAAGGAATTGAAGCGGAGACTATACTCTGTAGCACTCATGCTACCTTGCCTCAGATTCAAGAATTTATCGGCCCTAGCTCGCCGAACTTCTGGAGGCATGTAGTGACGGAGAAAAGCATCGACAAACTCTTGCCATACCGGCTAGGTGCATTGGCTCCCCGCGAAGCCATCCAAACCGTGTACCACTGGATTGAGACATCTCTCAATCTGTATGACGCTAGCTCCACCGATTCGGTGTCTGAAGCATGTATCAATCGGAGCGTCCTTAGCATACCATCTACAAAGTCCTGGGGATCCTCCTCCAGTTTCGACCCAAAGAATTCCGGGGGTTTCAAAGCAATGAAGTCACGGGCCCTTGCGCTAACAGTCTTGTCACCTTGCCCCGCGCTTGGCCTCTGAGTCTGGGCCGCAACCAACTGAGTCAACAAATTAATGGCCTCTCTTACGTCTTGGCCTGAAGCATTCGGCGGAGGAGCTGGAGCTGGGGCTGAGGCTCCCACGTGCTCCTCAGTAATAGGCACTGTCTGGGAGGACTGAGATTGAGCCGCACTCTGGGACTCATCTTCCTCTACTACTGGTGGCGGTGCTCTTTCAGCCCGCTTTTCTGCCACCGTCTTGCCCCTTTGGGCTGCTGTAGCCTTTTTCTTTTTAGGCATCTCTGAAATACACAACACACGATTTAAGAACAAAAATTTCTTACATCATAGCTTTATCGCACGATTCTTATGAAGAAAGAAGGTCATATATTCCTAAGATGTCCGCAGCTTCTCGTTTATAAGTGTGGCGCGCAACACACCCATAACCAAGACTCTACTAGACACGGCTCGTAGACACATCCTAGGACTCAACTGCTCTGATACCACTTTTGTCACGACCCGACTAGGGGGCCACGACGAGCACCCGGTGCTACCCCACCCGGGCACCCCCTTATCATGCATATCATAACATCTAGGTGAACCATAATTCATTTCATGCATTTTAAATCATTAATCAAGCTAGTCCCATTGGACGACCATCATCAATTAACATATCATGGGCATCTATGCCATGTCAAATATGCAAGGCCGACGAGGCCAACAAAAGATATACAAAACATAGGCCGACATGGCCAAACATCTCTACCCACATACACATGACTACGAGCCTCTAAGAGTATGACATATCATGAGCGGGACAGGACCCCGCTATGCCCATAGTTATATACACAAAAGAATGAGTACCCAAAAGATATGGCTCCGAAGGAAATGAAGCTCTCTATGAAATCTTCAAATAGGCAGCTATGGGTCAAGTCTGTCTCCCTGTGCACCTGCGGGCATGACGCAGCGTCCACAAACAAAAGGACGTCAGTACGAAGAATGTACTGAGTATGTAAAGCATGATTAACATTGATATACAACATAATGAACAATATATGGAATAGCATAGGAGGGGAGACAATAATATCATCATCATCATGTCGCTTACTTACTCACATCGTCATTCGTGCCCCATAATAAAACTCGTACCATGCTTGTGCTCGTATTAGTGTACATATCCTCATTCGTATTCTTATACATAGTCTCATCACATTCTTTTACATAATATATATACATACATAATCATTTCGTATACATGGCATTTACATAGCGTACCCGACCTCATTGGATCAGTATTTCATATACATACTTGGCCAACCAAGGCTCAATGTTACTTATACCTGGCCCTACCAAGGCTTCAGGGTTATCCGTATCATCTGCAGATGTGTGCGCGCGTTTCGAAATCGTATACATATTCTATACATATTCATACACATATATTCTACCCGGCGTTATAAGCTCGGGGTTTCATTATAGCCCTTCATGGGCACGTATGAGCATAACAGCCCGTAGGCACTTTTAGCATCATTATTATCACCATCATCATTACTATCATTATCGTTATTGTTACTTCTATATCGTAGTCCTACTCGTCACCTGAGGTGCGTAGCGCATTCGTAGTACCAATCAAGGATAGTGAGCTTATGAGCTCGGAATGTGAAACATTTGTAGTCAACATGCTCATATAGAGGGATTAGGAGTTTGGCCAAAGAACCATGCCTTATGAAAGAAGGGTTAGCCTTACATACCTCTTTGTCGAATTATTCTACACTTGCACGTACTCCTTCGATGCTCACGTTTCTACCTTCATTAAGGCCATACTATCATTAGTATCGATAACTAGTGCACATGGCTAGAACTAGAGAAAATTGGACAGCATCTCCTTTATCTATACAACATTTGTCCATATCATAATTCAACCCCAAACGTCAACAACACATTTATAATATCATTTCCATGGCCATTAATCATCTACATTATCCACATTCTCAATTCACTTCCATTTGTCCCTATTTAGGGTCACAACACCCAACTTCGTTCATCCATATACAATGTTTATTTCATGATCTTAACGTCATTTATAACACACTCATATCACAATACAACAACAATCATGATTCAATTCAAACTATGTCTCAAAAACGTCACTATTCATCATTCATGTCCTAGTGGACCATGTTTTCTACAATCCATGCATTTTAATTCTCCAATACCGTAAACATCATATAAAAATCATGAATCTTACCTTAGAAGTTGTAGGGACAAGCTTTTGTTGATAATACTCCACTTTGAGTAAAACCCTAGTTTTTCTCCATTTGGGTTTCTTGACTTTAGATGATCCTTGATGGGTTTCTACCTTGGATTTACTTGTTTAATGTGGTTGATGGATTAATACCCTTGAAAACTTGTACAAAAGTTGTAGAGAGATGTTTTAGAGAGAGAGAGGAAATGTGGAAATGATTTTCATGAACTTGGTCTTTATTTATTAAATCATCACCGAACTGTCGGGTTCCATTATACGGTCCATTATACGGTCCGTATAATAGACCGTGAAATGGGTCTGCCCAGCACCCCTTCACTGTGACTACTTGACGGTCCGTTATACGGTCCGTAAAACAGTTTTACGGTCCGTATAACTGACCGTAAAACGTTACCAGTGAGCAACCTTTCACTGTGACCATTCGACGGTTCGTTATACGGTCCGTATAAATTTTATACGGTCCGTATAACTGACCGTAAAATTCCACCAGCAACCAACCTTCACTGTGATGGTTTTACGGTCCACTATACGGTCCGTATAACATTATACGGTCCGTATAATGAGCCGTAGAACTCATCAGTCACTGAACTTAGTTTCGCCACTTCGTTTGATCTCCGATCCTCATGGAACCTTCTTAACACTTGTTTAACACTTCAATACTAATCTAAGGGATGTTATAACTCTTTCCCAAAATGCCCTTAAGTCATCATTAACCCGATACTCGTATTTCGCTAGTTCATTCACTTGCGTACCAACGGAAGATTTTTCCGAGGTGTAACACTAAATCTCTGTCTCTCTATCTCTCTCTCTCTCTCTCTCTCTCTCTCTCTTCTCCAACTTCCAAGTTCGAATTTCAAAATTTAAAATTAATGAATAATGATAATCCTCCACCTCCTCCTCTAGTCCGAAGATCAATTTCATGTTACGTCCCGTATTTTTTTTTACATTGGGACAACCCGGATTAACTATGATAATTTAAGGCCAAGACCATTCCGGGATTTGAAGTCGGGACTTTCGACCATTTGATTTTATTTTGAGACATAAGTTGAATATGAAATTGATGGCATTGAACACTTAGGAAAAATTGGGACCACAATTCATAAAAATTGGAATTAAAAATATTGTGCAAAAATGGCCTTGTAGCCATGTGGTCCACTAAATGGTCCCACACATTGTATGGCCAATTTTAAATGGTCCAACACATTGTGTGGGCCATGGAGACTTGGACACCACATATACAATTAAAAGATGACTTCTAATTCATCTTCCTCACTTTACACTTAGAAAATATCTAGAGTTGAAGACACTCTTCAATCTCTCTCTCTCTCTCTATTCTCGGCTAGGAACCAAGAAAACCAACCCCCATTTTAGCCTTCTCAAAAAATAATTCCATGGTGTTAATCAACTAATTAGAGGTCCCTAAATAATGTGGAAGCATCGTTGGAGCGATCAAGTCTTTCATTTAAGAGATTTGCAAACCCTAGCGGAAGTGAAGAACAAAGGTAAGTCTTGCTCTTGTTTATGTGTTGTGGACGTTTTATTCATGTTATGGTATATTAATATGGATGGAAATCCTGAAGTATAGTATGTTGGAAGTGGGTTGTGTGATGGGTGTTCTAGCCGTGTATATGGGTGTGGAAAATGGAATTGATGAATTAATTCTTATATCATGTTAGATTGTTGTAGAGTGGGGAAGAGAATAAAAATCATCAACATATATATGTAGGTGTGGTTTAGCCGTGTATATAGCCTATAATGCGTGACGAAGGATGAATTAATATCGCTTATCGCCGTAATGGTTATTGTGATGACTTCTATGTTGGAAATGAGCATTTAATGTCCCAAAATGACATAGTAAGCGTTGCGGACTGATTTGGAGAACTTTATGCATTGAATTCAATCCTTATATATATATATGAGAACCATTAACATATATATATATATATATGTGTGTAGTGTGGACGAATATGAGTCCTATAATATGTCGAAGATCGCTTTACTATCGTTTAGCATTTTAGTTATCGTCGATATGAATTCTAGTTGGACTAAGTGTTTAATGACTTAAGAATGATGTTTAAATGGTTGGGGCTGATTTAAGGCTTGTCGTACGCTTGATGTAAATTGTATAGTTTATGAGAATGACATCGTTATATTGTGGATTGTGATACAACACATGATTGAAAATGAGGGGGGTGGGGTGGGAGGGGCTGCTCTCGGCCGTAGGGGCTATTTTTCGGCCAATTTAGAGGAAAATTGTGGGTTGTTGGAATTATTATGTGAATTGTTTAGAATTTTCTTGAATGTTGATAGTAAGGATTCGGGTTAATAACCGAATGTACGAACGATATTGTGGCTTGAATGTAAGCCGTTGAATTGAATTTTATGAATGATGTTGAATGTTGTGAAAAAAGTTAGTAATGTAATATTGGCCTTCGGATTGGTTATTGAAGTTGCTAGGTTGGTTGTTGTTGTTGATTTTGAGCGAGTTAAATTCTCGGGTTGGCCTATTTACAGGGGAAGTGCTGCCGAATTTTCTGTAGAATTTAATGATTAGTTTGGAATGAATGGCTTAAGTGACCTTAGCTAATGTTTGGTATTTGTTGGCGTAATTGTAGACCTTGGAGAGCCCGAGGCGTAGATTTGGATTAGATTTAGATTGGCTATCTTGGGAGTGCGTTCGAGGTATGTAAAGCAACCTCCTTTCATTTTGGCATATCTTAGTTTTTCATAGGCTAGATTAGAGCCTTAAGGAAATTCCAAATCCGAAATCCGAGCATGATATGATATATATATCCCTTGGCACTCTTATGTATGATTTGATGAAATATGAACCATTATGTTTTTGAAAGAAGTGATTTCCAAACTTTGTACAAAAAGGTTTCACTTCAATGAATTTCGTAATTTTTAAATGCATATCTTTCGCATAAAGGCTCGGATTGTTCCAACATTTTCATAAGAGTTTGCATTATGTATAATGAGTATGTTTTCCATAAGCGGGCCCGACTTGGGGAAATTCCCGTCCGTGGGTCCCGCGACTTTCCTCTACGTAATTCGGAGAATCTTCAAAAGAATTTGGTATGACTATTGTTCCGAGTTCAACTATGATCATTTTACTTATGTTTAAATTTATGATAATGATTTTATGCATATGACCACTCACGACTCTATTCGTGCATTCTGTTATTCCTTTCGCCGAGTCCCGAGCCGGTTCTGTTATCGTGCGCGCTTTGATATACTCCGGAGTTATGCTGTGTTATGGTTCTCCGAGCTACTCGCTAATGAGGGTCGGGTTCCACTTATGTTTGGTGATGTGTTATATATGGCGTTATGTTGGATTATGATATGTTACGGAGATTCGGAGAATTGAAACTTACATCTGGTGTTATGCTGTGTATTGGCGCCGTTGACAGGTGGGCGGCCATATCTTCTGTACCCTATGAATGACTTACATATTTTTGAAAGTAAATAAATTTTGATATGTTGGATTTGCACTTATATTTGACACTTTCACTTCGTTTATATCTCAGATTGGCTTTCTGTACATTCTGCTTTGCATACTCAGTACATATTTCGTATTGACCCCCCTTTCTTCGGGAGGTTGCGTTTCATGCCCGCAGGTACAGACGCACAGCTTGGTGATCCACCGGTTTAGGACACCCCTCTTTGCTGTTGGAGTGCTCTTCTCCTTTCAGAGCATATCTTTTGGTATATCTTTTGTTCGCTATGTTTGTATATATTCGTTCAGGGGTACGGCGGGGCCCTGTCCCGCCATATGATTCGTTTGGTCTGCATAGAGATCTGTAGACGTATTTGTGGGTGTGTGTGCCTACTTCAGTGCCGTTGTGTTTATATGATCTCTTTCGTTATGGCAGCCTTGTCGGCGTGTGTTTTGTATATGTTTTGGGCCGTTGCGCCATTTGATAGCCTTGTCGGCTTTTGACACCTTTGATAGCCTTGTCGGCTTTTGACACATTTGATAGCCTTGCCGGCTTTTTGATATATGTTTATGTATATGTTGCGCTGAAATGTGTCTAATACAGTTTGAGACGGCATATAGCAGTTATAGCCATATATGCTGGTTGTATGAGACTCGACATGGATAGGTGCGTTTGGGTGCCCAATTCGGGCGCCCGTCACGGCCTACGGGGTTGGGTCGTGACATTTCAAGCCTGGTGTGGTTGCATTTTGAGCGAGTAGACGAGGAACATGTTAAAGGTCAACATTGTGGTCAAATATATCTCCATAAGTCCGAACCGGTTTTTGGGGGTACCTGTCCGTTATGTAGGCACTTGGACAAAAGGCACAAAATTGAACTTCAACTCTTCTTTAAATTTCTCCATCGATGCTAGCGTTTTGAACTTTTCATTTGTAGTAAGTTAACCGTTCAAGTTTGTATGTTTTGAATTTGCAATGTTAGCAATTTAAGTTTGAAGTTTTATTTTAAATTACTTATGTAGTCTTGTATCACATTCTCTACTTTTTATAATTTTTAACAATTAAATAGCCATTGGGAGTCTTCATTCCAACAACATATTCAAGATATACACAAATATACCATTAACATATACAAGATATACACAAATATACCATTTAAATAATTTTAAAAAAATAAATTTGAAGTGGGCCGGGTCGGGCCCCCGATGGGCCAAAACCTGAGTTGTTGGTGGGCCGAGCTACTGGGCCAAATGGCATGTCTGGCCTAGCCCCTAATTTTTTTCCACTAGCCTAGCCCACCACCCTCTTACCGGGTTGGGGGCTGGGCCAGTTATGGACCGGGTTAGGTGGGCCGGTCCTGGGCCAATGGACAGGCTTACATTAATATTGAAAAAATAAAAGAACAATAATTACCCACGCCGGTGCCCTACTGGGCCGAGGCCCAGTCTACCCGACTCAGTGCTTTGTTCGGCTCAGCCCCCCCTCCCGATCAAACCCCCAACCCAGTGCCTTGTTACGTAAGTAATTACTCCTCCGGGCTCTGCTTCCTTTCAATTTATGTGATATCGTTTGACGTATGAACACATAATTTAAAAAGTAAAAAAAAAAAAAAAAAGACTTTGAAACTTATTATCTAAAAGTGTTAGACATTTGTACAGGTATAAATCTTTTTATCAAAGGCAAAAAAAAAAATTTAACTTTAAACTATTTTAAAATATGAAAAAGGCATCACATAACTTTGGACTATGTATATGTTGAAACAGTAAAATGGAAATCTTTATATATAGATTTACCTTGTTCGAATGGTGGAGGCTACGGTTCGTGGTACTCTGGGTCTAAGTTCACAACCTTCAAAACTGCCTGACACGATAATCGTTCAAAACTATATAAAGAGACAATAATTCATGATGTGGGACATTAATTAACAATCACCTACTGCACGTTCATAAACAAGAAAAATTGCAGTAATACATAAATAGAGAAATAATAAAATGATATATATTATTCCATTAAATACTGCATGGCTTATGTATGAAGTACAGTTATTCTTTTGCTTCTTTTATGACATGATGGTCTATACAGAGTGCTTACATAGTAATAAATCAATGAAACAAAGATCCTATATTGTGTATCAATTGAGTCATTTTAAGAGTCTTGGGGGTAGCAAGAACCACTTATTATACTTCGTGCATGTTGATTTATGTGACTTAATTATCTTCAATGGGTAGTTATGCTAATTGCGACTGAGATCTTATGATGTGGATACTCGTTATTAGAAGAAGAAAACGTAACCGGAGCAGGATGAACAATTTCCTTATGACCTGCAAAGCTCCTTTCTGATACCTGGCTTGTCACGTCCATAAAGGAATTAGTACCAGGATTTGATCTGGGAGAACGAACTGGTCGCCATTGGAAAGATGGTAACAAAAGATATTGTCTAGTATTTCCCTTCCAAACACCTCCTTCTTGATCTTCTTTTTGTTCAAAAAAACCTTGTTGCCTTACTTGTTTCCATGCTTAGGAACAGAAAAAGAAGCAAGATTATACAACTAGATGTAGCCAAAAAATTGTTAGTCTGTGTTGCCATGTTGATTTAATTTGTCGGAAAAAAATTAATGTTTTTGGTTAATTATTTGGTATCGAGATTCTGATGGAGATCGATTAGGGTATTTTATAACCCTTTCATAACGTGTTGCTTTGACTTGATTTTTTTCGAAAATCTCTATTTTCAAATTTTCATGGTGTGATTTTGACTGTTGGCTTTTTGGCGTCACAAATAAATTTAGAAATTGAACGAGTCATATGTGAGCGTTTAACAAAAAAAAAAAAAGAAAAAAAAAAGAACAACCTGTAGACATATTAAAAACTAAAGTTCTATTTCACTGTTCACACAAGCTATCAATAAGATTAATAATGTAGTCTTAATTTGCTGGCCATGGATAATTTTTGTTACTAAACAACAAAAATTTGTCGCTAATCTTATTTAATGATGGATTAATTACGGATTATAATTTTTCTATATATTAGCTATGGACTATTTAGTGACAAATTAGCAATCAATTTCGTAATTGTTTCTTATTTTCTCTCTGCAAGATATATATTTGGATGGATTAAAATTAATGGATTTTAAATCAATAAACTAGTAGTGTCATAATTCACCCAATATTTGCTTTGGTCATAGAAAAGTACGTTTCTCATGACAAATATATTAAAAACGAGTTTGAAGCCATATAACAAGGACGTTGAAAGAGACTTATGACTAGATCAGAAGTGCCGTAGTAGAATAAAGTCAAGAATGTCAACAAAAACGTTGTCATTAGGTTTAATTTTATTGATTCACCTTTTCAAGTCAATTCCATCAACGTAAAGAGTTTAATTATGAAGTATTCTATCTATTTTATTTTGTAATTGGCACATTTATTATTTGAAGAGTTAAAGTGGTTCTTTTTTTACATTTTTTTGTTAAATATTATGCAAATTTTGTTTTTAAAAACGTGAAATTTTTTGAATTCGTCTTGAAAATTAAATACTTTGACCCTCGTACGTCGAACCATGCCAAATAAAGTGGAATGACAGGTATACAAGGTAGTTGATAAAAGAAAAACCTTAGAGAGGAAAGCCATATGTGCATGCATTTTATCTTGTTAAAAGGTCAATGTCGTGGTTCATGTTAAAAATGGACCATGGACTTAAGTACTCAATTTTAAAGACTGAGTCATGAGATAAAGATCATTTGTGATTATATAAAGAGACAACACCAAATATTCTCAATTAATGTGGGGCTCTAATACCTTTTCTTTATGACGTTTTATGGATGGATATTGGAGGCGTAGAAAATTGATAGATATCGAATATTGGGTAAACCAATGATAAAAATACATTTTACTTGTTAGAATAGTTTGATATATCTTGAGAATTGTTTTTTTTTTCACACATTGGTGGTGAAAGGCTTTCGTGAAGTCTTTATAAGTCTTTGACCTTTCATGTACTTTGATATAGTATACATGTGAGTAAACATATTATATATTATCTATCAAAGACAGACTTTGGGCGTGGGCGTGGGCATGGGTTGGATCCTAAACTAAATATTTTATTTCAATTCTGTAACAGAAAATTAGTTTATTTGAATTCCAAATTAAAATTTGAATAAACAAATGTGCCTGTTTACGAAATAAGACGTTTTTTCTGAAAGAGTTTAATGGTTGCCTGTATATACAAGGTTTCCAACAAAGTAGTATAGAAAAATCTGTAGATATATTTTAGCTTTGTTGTATCCTGAAGAGAATCGTTTGTATTTTCCCAAAATTAGTATACGAGCGATAACTCTTTAAGGACAACCAATTCTTCACGCTTTAAAGTCTTTCTTCGTTTTACTCTCTGTTAATTTTTTTCTTTCATTACTTTGATATATATTAAGCAAATGAACCTGACCATATTTATTTTATTAATGACAAATAACACACTATATAAGAAATGATATAGTTTATCTTTCAATAGACAATTCACGAAATTACATAATCTCTTTTTAAAATCATTTAAGTTTTTATAGTTAATTAGATGAAAATATTTTTGTTGTGGCTTCAATTTAGGACTCATTTCTAGGGTCCAGCCAAATAGACTAGATCATATTATATTTAAGTTGCATGGAATTAAACATTATCTCATTTTAGTTATATAAAGTTTATCACTTAAAGTCTTAAACGTAGTTAACCAATATGTATCCTTACTTCAACTTATCACTCAATTAACATAAACTAATATTGTTTGATGTATAACACGGTTCAGGTAATTTTTATCCCCCAAGTTCCAACTGTACGACTTATATTACTTTCTATTATACGAGTGGAGATTTGTTTTATCATACACAACTATAAAGTGAACATGCCTACCACAACCTATATTTATACTGGTGTATGTTGCTTTATGCGACATATTATCTTCAATGGGTAGCCATGCTAATTGCAACTGAGATCTTATGTTGTGGATACTCATCATTGGAAGAAGGACGAGGAGGAGGATGAGCAACTTCCTTACGACCTGCAAAGTTTCTTTCAGAAACCTGACTTGCCACGTTTGTACGGGAATTGGTACCAGGATTTGATCGAGGAGGACGAACAGGACGCCATTGGAAAGATGGTAATAAAAGATATTGTCCATTTTCCTTCAAAATACCTTCTTCTTGACCTTCTTTATGTTCAAGGAATCTTGCTGCTTCACTTGTTTCCATGTTTAGCAACGGAAAAACAAGCAAGATTATACAACTAGATGTAGCAAACAGATTGTTCCTTTTAGTTGCCATGTTGATTTAGTTTGTTGGAAAATAAAGCTGGGAATGTTGGAAAATATATGAATTTTGATGAAATTGTTAATGAGATATTGTGATGGAGATTAGTGTATTTATACCCCTTTCATAACGTGTTTCTACGACTTAAGTTGATTTTTTCTCAAATCGCTAGCTATTGACTGTTTACTGCTTGACGTCCAAAAAAAATATATTCAACGAATTGAACTAGTCATATCACATATGTTAGAGCAGGGGGCTCAAAGAGAAAAAAAATACTGTAGTATTTATCACATATCCCTAAACATGACTAAAAAGATTACTTAGTTATATGGATCTTTTTACTTCTATCATGCTTTGTTTATTTATATATTTTTTGGTTAAATTTACGTGGATTCCAAAAAATTGTTGGTGTTTGGAAACTTCTTTTTCATGCGATTTTAGGTCAACATTTTTCTTTCTATCACGTTTTTTTAGATGATAGACTTCAATCAAACTATCTTGCACAGTACACCTAAATTATTCCACCAGATGCTTGTTACTTTTCATGTATCAGCATCTATATCTAATAAATCATCTAACCAAGATCTTATAAAAAATAACTCACTCCCTCCTCCTCCTCCTTTCTCTGCACTCACTGTCATCTCCATCACCGTCACTGCTCCACCGATCTAACTCCGGCGAAGCAAGCCAACCCCGGCCAAACAACACCCAACGATCTGATTGGAATCGCTTTTTAACGTTGTCACTGGTCTAACTCCGGCGAAGCAAGTCATCTCTCGTCAGATCTATATTGTTACAGATCTGACCGGATTCTCTTTTTAATGCCGTCACCGGTGACTTTTTATTTTTGTTTAAATGTTAATTGTGTTGTTACAGATCTGGCCAGATTCGAGTTTTTCCGGCGACCTCCATGAACGTCGGCGAGTGCCCTTTTGGTATATATGGGTGTATATGGTGGTATATGGGTGTATATGGTTTTTATGTATATAGGTGTATAAATATGGCGATTGGTGTAGCTCTGGCGTGATCTCTGGCGATGATTGGTCACAGGTGTATATGGGTTATAATATTGTATATGGGTTATAGTATGTATATGGGTATATGAGTTATAATATTGTATAAGATTGCATATGGGTGTATATGGATATATGGGTTATAATATTGTATAATGTTGCATATGGGTGTATATGAATACATGGGTTATAATATTTTATATGGGTGTATATGGGTTAAAGCTTTGCAATATAGGTTTTGAACTATTTTTTTTACAATGTAAATGATCAAATTGTATGTTTAGGAAATTTCCCAATTCATAACGTAAAGTTTTATAGTCTGTTTGGCCAAGCTTCTAAAAATAGTTTATTTTAAAAAGTACTTTTCAAAAAAAGTACTTTTAGCTAAGAGCAGTTTGTATTTGGCCAATTAATTTAAAAAGTACTTTTGAGCAGCAATTTGTGTTTGACCAAACTTTTAAAAAGTGCTTCTATGTGTTTTTCTCTCAAAAGTACTTTTCAAAAAAGTGTTTTTGGGGAAAAACTATTTTTTTTAGCTTCTGAAAAATTGTTTCTGCTACTCCCAAAAAGACTTATAGTCTGTTTGGCCAAGCTTCTAAAAACAGTTTATTTTAAAAAATACTTTTTTCAAAAGTACTTTTCAAAAAAGTACTTTTTGCTAAAAGCAGTTTGTGTTTGACCAATTAATTTAAAAAGTACTTTTGAGCAGTAATTAGTGTTTGGCCAAGCTTTTAAAAACTGCTTCTATGTGTATTTTTCTCAAAAGTACTTTTCAAAAAAATGCTTTTGGGCAAAAACTATTTTTTTTTAGCTTCTGAAAAATTGCTTCTGCTACTCCCCAAAAACACTTGTTTTCTCCCAAAAGCTTGGCCAAACACCTCGCTTTTTTTAAAATAAGCACTTATTGAGAAAATAAGTACTTTTGGAGAAAAAATAAGTTTGGCCAAACAGGCTATTATTTTCTCTCAAAAGCTTGGCCAAACACCTCACTTTTTTTAAAATAAGCACTTATTAAAAAAACGGAAAAGGTCCAAAAATACCCTTGACCTATTGAAAAAGGCTCATAAATACCCTCCTTCCACCTTTTGGTCTAAAAATACCCTTAAGGTTTGTTTTTGGCTCAAATATACCCCTCAAACTAACAAAGTTAAAGTTAACTCTTTTAAAAAGCCAAATGGCATTTTGTGATTGGACACATATATTATTTAATTTAAAAATTAAAAAATATGAACAAAACTGTTTTTTTTTTTTTTTTGCATTTCGTGAATTAATCAACGAAATATGTTTTTTTTTTGTTTTTTTTGCATTTCGTGAATAAAAAAACGAAATAGGAAATTATAAATTTTTTTTGCATTTCGTGTATTAAAAAATGAAATAGGATAAAAAAAATTAATTTTGTTCATATAAAAACGAAATTGGAAAATATATTTGTCCAATTTTCCAATTTCGTTTTTATATGAACGAAAATATTTTTTTTTATCCTATTTCGTTTTTTAATACATGAAATGCAAAAAAAAAATTATAATTTCCTATTTCATTTTTTTATTCACGAAATGCAAAAAAAAAAACATATTTCGTTGATTAATTCACGAAATGCAAAAACAAAAATCAGTTTCGTTCATATTTTTTAATTTTTAATTTTTAAGTTGCCACACAATTTTTTTTTTTTTTTAAATATGTAAATTACGGAATTTTATTATTGGCAATTTTTTTTTATATCTGGAATTTTAAATTACTGGCAATTTATTATTGGCATTTTTTTTAAATATGGATTTTTTTTTAAATTACGGAATTTTATTATTGACCAATTACAAATTGCCATTTGGCTTTTTAAAAGAGTTAATTTTAACTTGTTAGTTTGAGGGGTATATTTGAGCCAAAAACAAACCTTAAGGGTATTTTTAGACCTAAAAGGTGGATGGAAGGGTATTTTTAGACCAAAAGGTGGAAGGAGGGTATTTATGAGCCTTTTACAATAGGTCAAGGGTATTTTTGGACCTTTTCCGTTAAAAAAATAAGTATTTTTGAGGAAAAATAAGTTTGGGGCAACAGGCTATTAGTCATATGGCCTATAAAAGAAAAATAGTTAATTAGTTTTATGCTGAATAATAGGACACGTATAGTCGTGCAGTAATATAAAAGCGACTTTACTAGAAGTCCCAACGAGAATATATAGAAGTCTTGACGTATGGACACAGTGTTTAAAAATATAAAGGAAACAAACTTTGAAATTTATTGTCTAAAATAAGTGGTAGACATTTGTGCAGTTATAATCTTTTCATCAAAGGCAAAATAGAAAATTTTGACGTTAAATTATTTTTAATATATAAAGGTATCACATAATTTTGGACGATGCATATGTTAAAACAGTAAAATGGAAATCTTTATATATGCGTTGTGCCTTGTTCAAAAGGTGGAGGCTACGGTTAGTGGTACTTTGGGCCTAAATTCACAACCTTAAACACTGCCCGAGATAACAATTAATTGTTCAAAATTTATATAAAGAGACAATTAATAACTCACACATGAATTAGCGACGAATCGAATGTGAGCATAGTTAGCGATATTAAATGTATGAGTTGAGCTATATTACTTTAAAAATAAAAGGAATTAGCGACGGATAATTTTCGTTACTAAACAATAAAATTCGTCGCTAATCCTATTTAATGATATATTAACTACATATTAGAAGTTTTCTATATATTAGCTTAGGACTATTTAGTGACAAAGCAATGAATTTCGTAATTGTTTCTTATTTTCTCTCTGCAATATATATATCTATATATATATATATAGAGAGAGAGGATGGCTTAAAATTAATGGATTAAATCAATAAACTAGTGGTGTCATAATTCACCCAATATTTGCTTTGGCCATATATAGAAAAGTACGTTTCTCACGACAAAATATTAAAAACGAGTTCGAAGTAATATACCAAGGACGTTGAAAGAGACTTATGACTAGATCAGAAGTGCCGTAGGAGAATTAAGTCAAGAATGTAAACCAAAACCTTGTCATTAGGTTTAATTTTATTGATTCACCTTTTCACGTCAATTCCATCAACATAATGAGTTTAATAATTATGAAGTATTCTATCTATTTTATTTTGTAATTGGCACATTTGTTAGTGAAGAGTTAAAGAGGTTCTTTTTTTACATTTTTTTGTTAAATATTATGCAAATTTTATTTTTAAAAACTTGAAAATTTATATTCGAACTCGTCTTGAAAATTAAGTACTTTGACCCCGTACGTCAAACCATGCCAAATAAAGTGGAATGACAGAAATACAAGATAATTGATAAAAGCAAAACCTTAGAGAGGAAAGCCATATGTGCATTTTATCGTGTTAGGAGAAGAAATAACAGACAGTTGCATTGTAAGAAAAATAGGAAACTAAACTGAAGAATAAAGACTTTGAGACGTTAAAAGAAAATCGATTTTTAATAGTACCAGGTAGTTCATTTTCAATATTTGTACCAATTCATTCAATTTAAGACAAAAGATAAAGTATTTAAGGGGTTGTTTGGTTAAAAAGCAAGTTATACAGAGGTTAATAATATATGAATGAATTGTAATGTAGGAATTAGTAACGTATAGACTGTAGTGTATGGATTATAATAAAAAAATCGGATTTGCTTGGTGACCAGTGATTACTAAAAAGCACTATTTTCCCACTGAAATTTCCCACTGAAAAATGGTTAGTGGCTATTCCCATTGAATGTCGATGGGAAAACCCTAAATAGTAAGTAGTTTTTTCACACGAAAAAATTAGAAAGTTTCCAATCGTTTCAATCGAAACTTGTTTCCCACCATACGTTATCCCATGAGCTGGTTCATTGGAAATGAAGTGGAAAAGTTATGTTTTATAATATAAATTTCCAGTGTGGGAAAAACCTCTATCTCTATTAGTATTGTGGGTTCCAAAAATGCTTAATCATCCTATATTTTGGAACACACTCGTCCAACAAATCCGATTTGCCGTGAGAAAACCGCTCCTTACATGAATCCCTCCCTCCCAGGGCTTGAACTTGTACATGTGTTCTTACATTTTTAGCTTTGACCCTACTTTACGAATTTATATTTTTGTAACAAATATTTCACAAAAATTACATACTTAATCTCTATTTAAAATCTTTGAAGTTTTTAGATATATTAGGTGGAATGTTTGTGTTACCATCTCCAACTGGGACTCACTTTTAAAGTCCAACCCAATCTTCTAATAGTATTCTATTATTCCCCATGTCTCATTTACACTATTTCTTGACACAAAGTTTAAGAAAGAAAGGAAGACCTCCTAAAATTTATGGTCTAAAATAAAAATTTAGACATTTGTGCGACTATAGATCATTTCATTAAGAGTAAAACGAGAATTTTAAAGTTAAGTTGTTAGTTGTTACTAATTATAGAAAGATAGACAATCTTTTGGGGACAGACTAAAAAGGAAAGAATACCGCATAAATTAGGACGAACCTGCAACCCAACTATATATATTATATTAATATAAGGATTATCTTATGCTCCTCCCTATATATGTTTATGTATCACATTCTATTTTACCAATACACAATCATTAATAACAATGTTTTCAATAAATAACTTAAGCAATCAGATTATAATATTAAATGCTCCATTTATTACTACAAGGCTAGTGTGCGATGAAAATATAATTAGGTACAATGGTCATTCTTATTTCTCTCCCATCTGCTTCTAATTTTGTGGAGTATGATGATCTATACACAAATGAATAAAACAATGAAACAAAGAGCATATATTGTGCAGTACTGTCAGTTATACTTATATCAAGCGTCTTGGATTATATATATATATATATATATATATATATATATATATATATATATATATATATATATATATATGTTTCAACCAATGAAGACCATGCCAATTTGTGTGTGCTTCGACGTCCACCGGATACCTACGCTATAGCTCACTAGACAAAATATTGGATAACTCTATCCACCAAAGCTCTGATAGATGGAAAAAAATCACCTAACATTTTTTGTCTCTGTCGTGTATACTCATTGTTGGTGATAATACAATGATAATAAAATTACAATTGAAAAATAAAATGAAGAAATAAAATATCTTCAGCTAAGGCGTGAATATCTCGCTCTCTTTAAGGAGATTCAAGCCCACTGCAGCAAATCTACTGGTCCAGCAGTAATCTTTCTGAGTTGTCCCCTCCAGGATACAATAGCTCAATCACGTCGTACAACTCAACAAACTCTGGACAAGATGTTGAGTCCAAAGCTCCACCAAAAAGAAGAACACCTTCCTTCAACTAATAAACTCTCTTTTATTTTCCTCACTTTTTAAGAACTCTCCAAAGTATATATTTTTCTCTCCACACTCACAAGTTGAGGATGGATAACTATTTAGAGGTAGGAAAATCATCCTTGAATTGAATAGGAAATGAATGGGATAGTAAAGTAGGTAGATAATGGAAGAATTATTAGTTGGAGTTTACATGAGTTACAACAATAAAGAGGATGAATATGGGTGAGTAATGAGATAGTGGAAGAATAAAAAGTAAAGGCCAATTAAGGCTCCAAAACGTGAGAGAAAATGAAACCTTTCTCTGCCTCTTTATGGCCACTGGCCACAAGGGAAAATGAATGCAGCAATAGAATGTTGCATTTGATCAATGAACTTTCATACAATATATTTTAATATAAAAATGCTCTAAAACGCCATCACTCATCATCGGAAGAAGGAAATGGAGGAGGACGAGCAACACTCTTATGACCTGCAAAGTTCCTTTCTGATATTTGGCTTGCCACGTCTGTAAAGGAATTGGTGCCAAGATTTGATATGGGAAAACGAACTGAACGCCATTGCAGAGATGGTAACAATAGATTTTCTTTTCCCTTCCAAACACCTTCCTGTTCTTCTTCTTTTTGTTTAAGAAATCTTGTTGCTTCACTTGTTTCCATGCTTAGGAACAGTAAAAGAAGCAAGATTATACTACCATAGATGGGAACAAAATTGCTAGTTTGTGCTGCCATGTTGATTTAATTTGTTAGAAAATTAAGCTGGGAATGTAGGAATATATTTGATTTTGGTGAAGTTGTTAATGAGATTGTAATGGAGATTTATAGTGTATTTATACCCCTTTCATAACGTGTTGTATTTATGACTTGATTCCTTCGAAAATCCGCTATTTTCAATTTTTTCATGGTATTATTTTGACTGTTGACTACGTTGGAGTCACAAAGAAATTCAGAAATTGAATTGATCTAGTCATATCTCATATATACGTGAGAAAATTAAGCTCCTGCAAAGAGTTAAAAAAAAAAAAAAAAAAAAAAAAAGAAGAGAACCTCGTAATATTAATCACAATCACCACGCTATGCTACTTTTCTCGTTTATTTAAAGAAGAAAAAGAGAAACGAACGAACGAAAAAGGTGACAACATTTTTTACTTAAATTTTAAGTACAAACTTCTCTGTTCACACCTTGAAAAATAAACTCTATTTTCACTGTTAAAAACCTCTAATAAAACAATGCTGGTAGTCTTTTGATTTGCATGAATAAACTCCTTTTCTTTTCATTTTGATATAGAATTTTAACGTTAAAGCGTCTGGGTTTGTATATTAGTATTCAAATACGATGGCTGGAATTGGAGTTAATGCGAATACTGTCCCTTGACGTAAATCTTTTTTGTGAAATCAATAAGGAAGCGGTCAAAATTCGTACTGACTGTGACTTCTTATTATTTATATATTTATGAACGACAAGGCATAAACGAGAAGTCAATTAAAAACTTGTCTTTATAGTTGATCCTATTAATGCTTCACTTTTTCATGTCATTTCCTTATCAGCCGTGTTATAATAATTAGGAGAAACCAACAGTTTGGCTGTAAAGGAAACAACCTCTCTACCCGATAAAAGTACGCAGGGGTAAGGTCTGCGTACATCTTACTCTCTCCAAACTCCACTTGTAAAAATCACTGGGCATGTTTTTGTTGTTGTTGAACAGTTTGGTTGTTGAATTAGTAATTAACAATTTCATAAGTTGTCAGTCTTGGGACTTAAATAGTCGCCGGAACCCTTTTGGTGAAAATATCGTTACAATTGACAAATAGAAATAAAAGAACAAGCCAAGGCACATATACGTTACTCTCTTTAAGGAGATTCAAACACTACTCCAGAATCTGATTCAGCACTACAACTCTTGACTTGTTTCACCCAAGATACAATAACCCAACAATGTCAAAGTTTTGTTCAAATATTATAAGCAAACGAGGATTTCAAATCAAAACTTCAAATTGCATGGCCAAATGCCTACTAAATATACTCACCACTCACGTATCACCTTCTATTTTAACAATATTCAATAATTAATAAACATGCAATAACAAAAAAATGAATCAATAATATTATAATATTAAATGTTCCACTAGTTATACTGCATGGCTAGTGGGGATGAAAAATTAGTACATTGGCTATTCTTATTTCTATTTCTCTCCATCTGCTTCTAATTTTGTGAAGCATGATGGTCGATACACAAATGAAAAAAGAAAAAAAAATGAAACAAAGAGTATATTTTGTACAATACTATCAATTAAAGTCATATCAAGAGTCTTGAATATATATATTTTTTAAACAATGATGTTCTCGCCGGTTTGTGTGTGCTTGACTATTCCATCAGATATCTGCTATCACTCACTAGTAATAGTATCAAGTAACTCTTGTTATTAATCTGTATTACGAAACAGTAACTTAGCAAAATTTCTAGAAATCAGTAACTTTACAAAATTAGAAAGTATAAACTAATGTAAAACAGAATCTGGAAAAATAATCAGAAAGAGTATATGAAAATATTTTTAAGGAGCAGAAATCCAGCCCACTGAATGCACAGTGTGTCCTTAAGGAAATTATTCCCCTCAAGTACCCGAGGTTGAATGTGGAATATTTCCTCCTAGGATAGAAGGATTTCACTCACCGGTGTATTGGTACCAAAAACTCCGATGTCAGGCGAACCACTTAACGACAGTATATCACACTGAAGTAAACTTTTAAGAGAGTAGAAGAAAAATAGAGAATATTAAAAAATTTGTAAGTAATAATCTGACTATTAATAAGAATTTATAGCCATTAATGCTCTGGTTGGGAAAAGGTTTGCAACTTTTCAGAAAGGTTTGCACCCTTTCAGAAAAAAAAATCGTTTTAAAAATAAAACAGAGGGAAATTTAAATTAATCCGGGAAAGAAACGGGTCGCGGGTCAGACACGCGGATCCGGGTTACTAACGGGTCAGGATCTGGAAATTAATTAATTAATTAATTAAATAATAATTAATCAATTAGATCAGATCATTTGACCAAATCCGAAGCCGAAGCCGAGCCGAGCGATGACGACGGCGCGAGAGGAAACCCTCTTCTTACCCTTTTAGCAACAAGAAGGAGTGCTTCTACTTTTAAGCAGGAGAACTTTTCTTTCCACCACTTACGAGGAACAAATGCTTATTTCATAAAGCAAGAGGGAACAACTCATTTTCCCTCCACTTCTTTTCCCTCCATTTCCCATTCGACCTATCTATTAAACCCAACAATTCTGGCTACCAATTCTCTGGCGGATGAAAAAATATCGCAAACCAATTTGTCTCTGTTGTGAATAGTCATTTTCGGAAGACGGGAGTGGAGGAGGATGAATAACTTCCTTATGATCTACAAAGTTTCTTTCTGATATTTGGCTTGCCACGTCTGTAAAGGAGTTGGTTCCAGGATTAGATCTGGGAGTACGACCTGAACGCCATTGCAGAGATGGTAACAGTAGATTTTCTTTTCCCTTCCAAACACCTTCCTGTTGTTCTTTTCGTTTAAGAAATCTTGCTGCTTCACTTGTTTCCATGCTTAGGAACAGTAAAAGAAGCAAGATTATAATACCATAGATGGGAAGAAAATTGTTAGTTTGTGCTGCCATGTTGATTTAATTTGTTAGACAATTAAGCTGGGAATGTTGGAATACATTTGATTTTGTTGAAGTTGTTAATGAGATTGTAATGGAGATTTATAGTGTATTTATACCCCTTTCATAACGTGTTGTATTTATGACTTGATTCCTTCGAAAATCCGATATTTTCAATTTTTTCATGGTATTATTTTGGCTGTTGACTACGTTGGAGTCACAAAGAATTTCAGAAATTGAATTGATCTAGTCATATCTCATATATGTGTGAGAAAATTAAACGACTGCAAAGAATTAAAAAAAAAAAAAAAAAAACCTTGTAATATTAATCACAACCACCACGCTATGTTACTCTTCTCGTTTATTTAAACATGAAAAAGAGAAATGAATGAACATAAAAGGTGACAGTATTCTTTACTTAAATTTAGAGTACATACTTCTCTGTTCACATCTTGAAAAATAAACTTTGTTTTCACTGTTAACAATCTTTAAAATAAAACAATGTTGGTAGGGGCTTTTGATTTGCATGAATAAACTCTTTTTCTTTTCATGTTGATACAGAATTTTAACGTTAAAGAGTCTGGGTTTGTACATTAGTATTCAAATACGATGACTGGAATTGGAGTTAATGCGAACACTGTCCCTTCACGTAAATCTTTTTTGTGAAATCAATAAGTAAGATAGCGGTCAAAATTCGTACTTCTTTCATTAATTCATTTTATATGTCTTAATTTAACTGAACATGAATTTTAGGAAGAAAAACAAAATCTAGTGATTTTGAACGGAAGGTGTTCATAAAAATAAAAAACAAAAAACAAAAAAAGGTGTCCATAATATATCAAAATGTAATTTGAATGTTATGATCTTAAACATATCACGTGAAATGTTGATACTAAAGAGTACTAGTATATGATGTGACATTTTTATTTAAACAAACTTTAAAATTAAAAGACAAATAAATTGAAAAAGAGAGAGTACCATTTTCCGCATCGTTTGAACACATTTCGTTATAATTTATTAGTACTAATGTTCAATAATTTGGAGGTTCTCTAAAATTTCTATTGTTCATATGTCTAACAAACAATTAATCAACTATCCTCATGATGATTAAGCCTTAATTCTAAGTATGTTCAACGTTGTTATCGCTTATACTGTGTTTTATTTTTCACTAAATCTATATGGATTTCAAAAGTTTATCAGTCTTTCAATTCTATCGCTTTTTTTATTTTTTTATTTTTTATAATTGTCGGTGTAGAGCTTGTCGAACCAACTTGTACACATCCTAACTATTCCACTGAATCCGGCCCTAGCGTTATGTAGCGTGGAATGTCGATGAATCAACCGGACTTATGCACATGAAAAGAAATAGACCTAACATTTTTTGTGGATATCCGGAATGAACAATATTTTCATCACCTTAATTAATAGAACATCTCTATCACTCAACTATGCTTTTGATAATTTGGATATTCAGAATAAACAATTTTTATCATCACCTTAATTAATAGAACATCTCTATCATATGCTTTTGGTAATTTGAATCAATGTTACACCAAGGAGACTAAAGAGACTTAATGGCTAAAAGCCCCACACGAGAATAGCAGTCTGAGACAACTATCCACTTTGTTTCTCCTTTTCCCTACTGACTGCGACTTATTATTATTTATATATTTATGAACAAAAAGGCATAAACGAGAAGTCAATCAAAAACTTGTCTTTATAGTTGATCCTATAAATTCTTCACTTTTTCATGTCATTTCCTTATCAACCGTGTTATAATAATTAGGAGAAAACGAACAGTTTGGTTGTTCGGAAATAGCCTCTCTACCCAATAAAGGTACGTAGGGATAAGGTCTGCATACATCTTACCCTCTCCAAACCTCACTTGTAGAAATACAATGGGCATGTTTTTGTTGTTGTTGAACAGTTTGGTTGTTGAATTAGTAATTAACAATTTCATAGGTTGTCAGTTCTGAGACTTAAATAGTTGTCGGAACCCTTTTGATGAAAATATCGTTATAGTTGACAAATAGAAATAAAAGAACAAGCCAAGACACATATATGTTACTCTCTTTAAGGAGATTCAAATACTACTCCAGAATCTGATCCAGCAGTACAACTCTTGACTTGTTTCACCCGAGATACAATAACCCAACAATGTCGAAGCTTTATTCATATATTGTAAGCAAACGATGATTTCAAATTAAAACTTCAAATTGCATGGCCAAATGCCTACTAAATATACTCACGTATCGCCTTCTATTTTACCAATATTCAGTCATTAATAACAACGTTTGCAATAGTAAAGAAATGAATCAATAATATTTTAATATTAAATGTTCCACTAGGTATACTGCATGGCTAGCTAGTACGCTCTGAAAAATTAGTACATTGGCTATTCTTATTTCTATTTCTCTCCATCTGCTTGTAATTTTGTGAAGCATGATGGTCGATACACAAATGAAACAAGAAAAAAAAAAATGAAACAAAGAGTATATTTTGTACAATACAATCAATTAGAGTTATATCAAGAATTGCATATGTATACTTTTTAAACGATGTTCACGCCGGTATGTGTTGCTTGACTATTTCATCAGATATTTGTTATCGCTCACTAGTAAAAGTATCGAGTAATTCTGGCCACCAATTCTCTAGCGGATGAAAAAATATCACCAACCATTTTGTGTCTCTGTTGTGAATAGTCATTGTCGGAAGAAGGAAGTGGAGGAGGATGAACAACTTCCTTACGACCTGCAAAGTTCCTTTCTGATATTTGGCTTGCCACGTCTGTAAAGGAGTTGGTACCAGGATTAGATCTGGGAGAACGAACCGGACGCCATTGGAGAGATGGTAACAGAAGATTTTCTCTTCCCATCCAAACACCTTCTTGATCTTCTTTTTGTTCAAGGAATCTTGCTGCTTCGCTTGTTTCCACGCTTAGGAAGACAAAAGTTATTAGCAAGATTATACAACAAGAAGTAGCAAAAAGATTGTTAGTTTGTGTTGCCATGTTGGTTTATTTTGTTGGAAAATTAAGCTGGAAATGTAGTAGATTATTAGATTTTGATGAAGTTGGTAATGAGACTGTGATGGAGAGTTGGTGTATTTATACCCCTCTCATGACGTGTTGCTACGACTTTGATTCTTTTCGAAATCGCTATTTTCAATTTTTCATGGTATAGTTTTGACCGCTAACTACTTGGCGTCACAAAGAAATTCATAAATTGAATTGATCTAGTCATATGTGAGAGAAATGACTGAAAATAAATAATATTAAAAAAACAAAAAGAACCTTGCAATATTTTTCTTGATTAATTCATTTAATCAAGAAAAAGAGAAACGAAAGGGAAGGAACACTAAAAGAGACAATGCGTATTTTTAACTTAAATTGTGTGTGTACTTCTCTCTTCAAATCCTGAAAAATAAACTTTTTAACCGTTAACTAGGGGTGTAAAAAGTAAACTAACAAATCGCCCCAAACTGGTAAACCGAGTCAAATCGAAAAAACAATCCGACTAGTGGTTTGGTTTGACTTGGTTTGGTGTTGAAAAAAAACACCCGCATAATTGGTTTGGTTTGGTTTTAGCTAAAAAAAAGTCAAACCGAACCAAATCAACCCGACATTACATGTATTCAATTTTCAAAATATTTATTTGTAATGTAATTTATAGATATTTCTTAAATTTTTTGTAGTTTTTTTTTTTATTAATTATCATATTATTCAAGCTTGAACTTAGAATTTTGAATGTCAATAAGTTTCATATCCTGTGGATGTTAGTAATTCAAATAAAGTCCAAATCAAAACCAACTCAACACTAATGCTAACAAAAGAAATTCAATTTACCACTAGGAATGACGACAATAATGTTGGATATCTATTCTTTAATTTTGCATAATTAGTTTAGAGAGTGAAAATACAAAACTTAATTTTTTTTTTCTTTGTCATGTAATTAATACTTATTAGCCATACTTATTTTCATAACTTAGTATTTTTAGATTATAGTCATTTTCTTTATGGCTTATTAATTAGCAATAGTTATTGTAACCGATTTTATTATCTTTGGTTGAATATGTTAATACAATGTCATCACTCTACCGGACACAATGCTTTATTTGGCTCAGCCCCCCTCCTAGTTAAACACCCCATCCAGCTCACTCGGGCACAATCAAGTTATTTCGATCTGGGTTTTTTACCGAGCCAAGCCAGGCCAGACATGGGATGACTCGATTCATTTGGCAGGTTTAATTAAGGGCAACTTACATAAATAACTACCTTTTAATGCTTGCTTTCAATCCGTAGCTACCCTTTTGCTATTTACAATTCGTCCCTATGTTTACGCATTTTCACTGTATTTGATGTCTTTCAATGTATTTGAATACACTATTCAGTTGTATCCAACCTTATCTGATGTCACATGTATTTGGTTGTATCTGGATACATACAACCTTAATTTTTCTGAATACATGTGTATTCAAAATGATGCATTTAAGTGCATTTAAATACATGACTGGGCTTTGTATTTTATTGTATTTATATATTGATGTATCCTTTTGTTTTGGTTGTATTTGGCTGTATATAGATCATTGAAACAATACATACAGTCAAATGCATCTATTTTTTCCAAAAGTACAAGTTATTCATCAATATAATTTCTCTGAATATATGTGTATTCAAAATGATTGTATTTTAGTGCATTTAAATACTCGAGGGAGCTGCGTATTTTATTTTATTTATATATTGATGTATCCTTTTGTTTGGTTGTATTTGGCTATTTATAAATCATTCAAACAACACATGCAGCCAAATATACCTAGTTTTCCCAAAAATACAATAAGATAAATACATCAAACTTATACTTACATTCAAAAAAATGACAAAAATACACTCAAATTCTGCATAAAAGAAGGAGAAGAAGCCTTGGATTCTGGTCAAATACAAAAAAAAGAAATGCACTCAAAATATGACGAAAACACTCAGATCTAATATACAAGAAGCAGAAGTAGCCATGGAATCCAGTCAAATCTTCGGTCAAACATAAAAAATACACTAAAAAAATGATGAAGACTGTATTTAAGTGAAAAAAATTGGTGAAGTGACCAAAAGGGATTTGGGTTCATCGTTCGTGATGATGGTGGTGAAGATCTATTAGTTCACCAGTCTGTTCTCAAATCTGCGGGTTTACATAGCCTAGCTGAAAGTAAGGCCGTTGAGTTTGAGGTTGAACTCGGTGGCGACGGCGGTACTACGGCTGTTGACATCACTAGCCCTAACGAAATGGCTGTTTCAGGTGGTTCACGTAGCGGCGGTGGCGACCTTGGTGGTGGTGATCAGATCTGCCTGAGAGGCACTAGAGAGGGAGAGAGGTGAGAGCCTAGGGAGACAGAGGAACGAAGAGAGAGGTGAGGGAGAAGAGAGAGGGGTGAGGGAGAAATATCCCATAAAACCTAATGTATTTGGTATGGCTACGAATGGTAATTTATAAAAGTACTATAGATAGTAAATATAAATAAATTAAAAGATAATTATTATCAATAATTACCTCTTAGAGATAGTTATGCCAAATAAATTTCCTTTAATTAAGGTCCTAATCAATGAAAAGAGTGAAGGTTATGACAACAATGTCCTTTTCGAACTGATTCTTGCATCGAACTGTCAATTCCCCTAGTTGCTTTTGGAGAATATATCCATAGAGGATTATCTAATTACATAACATAAAGCTTGAAAAATTTAAAGAAAGAAGGCAACAATTGAGAAATCTTTCTTTTGTATTTCTGTGTCCTTTTCTATACAAGTTACCCCTGTATTTATACAAGAAATGAAAACCTAACAGAATACTATGAGCAGTCTCTATGGAATATTCTATTTTTGTATGAGCTGTCCCATCTAGAGTATTCGATTTTAACATCTTCTAAAAAATAAAATGTAAACTAAATATTTACATAAGTGGAAAAACTAAAATATCCCTAATAACAAAAGCTATTTACAAGGATGACATATTGCCCTAAAACTCTTATCAGCTGGGCCCAAACCATATGAATGGCAGAAGCCCAAATAGTCAATGTATCAGACAAGCCCAAAATATGTAATAGGCTTCAAGTTGGGTCCAAAGAATTTGTATATTCCTTATGTTCCCTAAGCTCAGCAGCAACAATGGTGCCTTCACCATTTTCTTCACCATTTTCTCAGTCAACACCCCCTCGAAGGTTGGTGGCCGGTGATCAGACATGCAACTTGGTCTACAAAGAACGATGAAGGGGACCTGCAAGAGCCTTAGTAAAGAGATCAGCCAATTGTGAGGAAGAAGGAACGAAGGACAAAGAAATCAGACCATCGAGGAGTTTTTCACGAACGAAGTGGCAATCGAGTTCAATATGCTTGGTTCGTTCGTGAAAAACGGGATTTTTAGCTATATGGATGGCGGATTGACTATCGCAATTGATGGGAACCGGAAAAGATGGAGAAACAGTTAGATCGCTGAGCAATCGAATGTCACGCCCCGAACCTGGGCCTGGACATAACACGGCACCTGGTGCCTGACTGCATGTGACCGAGCGAACCAACTGGCTGACTGAATCAACATGTGATATCAAAACATAACTGAATGTGGAAACAATTAAACACATGTTGATATACTAAAGGTCTGACTGAAATCATAATGCGGAAATACTTAGACAATCTGAAATATATCTGAAAGTAGCCAACATGGCTAAACCAAAACAACTGAACGACTGAGTATAACTGTCTACAAGGCTAACATAACAAATATCCGACTGTCTGAACTGTGTCTATGAAGCCTCTAAGAGTACTGAATAATGTTGACACCCAATTTTGTCCCTCCTTTATTTAATTTTATTCACTCGAGCGTTTAAATTTATTGACGAGCTAAATACTTTATTTTTTTCACTACTATTATTTTCGCTACTTTTATTTTTAACATTACAAGTATTACTTTATCACAAATTTTAAATGTTCGTCATTTTCATTTTTGAGTTTGGAATCGCTAAATTAATTACAAGACAATACTTTGCGAAATATTTATTTTTTACATATGAATTAATTATCATCTTTACATAATATATATTATACCAGTTATTAAATTAGAAGCCCAAAAATAATTAAATAGCGGAGGAAGGATCAACAATTTTCAGCCAAATTAATGGCCCATTAATACAAATACAATATTATCCCCTACCCAAATAATCAGCCCACAATTTTTAATACCCAACCCACCTTTTAAGTCCACTACTTATCAGCCCATACTCTAATTAATTCACCCCAACATTTCAGACCAGCCCATATATTTAATTCACCTAGCCCAAACCATTCCCCTACCCAAAATAATTCAGCCCATACCCGTGTCATACCCGGACCAGCCCAACACCTCACCCGACCCGGTCCAGCCCAATTTCCTTATTTTTTTCCTAACCCTAACCCCTTTCCCCTTCCCTTTTTCCTCTTCTTCTTTGTCGCCTCCTCCCTTTCCCTCATTCCCTCTCCTCTTTTTTCTTTTCCTCGCCGCCGCCTCATCTCCCTCGTCTCACTCCCCACTACCGCCGCTCCTCTTCCCTTTTCCCCACACACGCTCCCCTCCACTCACCCGACATCACTCCTCTCTTTCCTCTTCCTCTCCACTCACCCGACATCACTCCTCTCTTTCCTCTTCCTCTCCACTCACCCATGCCTCTGCTCCCTACTCCATCTTGTTCCCCACGCTCCTCTCTTCACTTTAACACAAACGAAACCCTATAAATGTGATCCGAAGTTGAACGGTGAAAAGGGGGATTTTTTTTATTTTTTTTCAGTTTTGAGGAACACGAGTGTTTTGTGACAAAGTTTTGATTTTTTTTCATTTAGTCTTTAACCCCCTTTGAATCAGAAGAACATTTTTTGTTGGAAAGGGAATTTTTTGGTCTGTAACTTACTCCTAATTTCATACTGTTTGATAAGGGATTTTTCACTCAGCGTTTCCCAAAAAATACCCAATTATTTTCAGAATTGGTTTCCTCTCTGGTGAACTTTAGCCGTGGGGGACTGATTTTGGGAAAAAATAGAGATGAATCCCTAATGTCTACGTTTAGTATCTGATTCGATTCATCTAAAAAGAAAGAATACGAAATTTTAGTTCGCAAAAGATCCTCAATACTTTCATTCGAATTCATTTGGCTCAAGGTTCGGATCTGTCCGTAACGGAGGTGTAGATTCGAGGCCTCGACGTCCTCAGTTCACTGCACACAAAAAAGGTGAACCTCGACACACTTATTGTTATAGTCGTTAGTTTCTGTTTTAGTTAAAATCTTAGCTTGTTCTGCTATTTTTTTTTTTTTGTAGTAGTTATGTAGTTTGCTTATCGTCATGTTATTTGTTTGATGTTTGGGAGCTGTTAGGATAAAACATTAATTGCCAAAATGAATTTGAAGGACGTATACTGTGGTTTGGAGGTTTAGACTAAATTTCCAGGACTCAGAATCTAGATGAAGTTGAATATACATAGGATATACAGTGGGCTATCAAGGTAAGAAGACGATATACATTTGATATACATCTGATATACACACCATGGTGTGTATATCTTAGGTATATCGTGTATGCGATTAAAACAGACCGACACTAAACCATTTCTATAATTGTCTATCAACCTGTAGGTTTAGGTGTTCTGTTTTGGTTAACACTGATATGAAAACAGTAGCAGTGATATGGTTACTGTTAGTTCAAGTGGAGTGCATAATGTAACCAAATCTAGTTTTGGTTTAGTTGATTAGTTCGCTGTCAAACATGTTTAAATTTAGACTAGGATAATTATATTCAACTGCTCTTTGAGGTATGATTAATGCATTGCTAGCTTGTCAATCATAGGAGATTAATACACATGCATGTTGGACTGTTTGAAGATCACGTATGCCTAAATGTTTCTTTAGAAAGCTCAAGTCTGGATGTTAAAAAAGGAAATTTCGATCTGGTTTGAGCTAAACTAACTCACACTTTTTTTTTTCTCCAAAAATAATTGTGAATGCCTTCGAGCATGGCTACATTATCCTTGCTTGTGACAGCACATTAACTTTACCATTAGCATGTTTTTCATTTATTTGAGGTGTCATTCGTAAGTATTCCTTGAATTTGGCTATTAGTTCTTTAAAACTGTGAGACTTCGACTCTTTATCATTTTAATTTGTTTCCACCAGAAGTTAAACTAAATGATGATATTGTGTCTTATAGAGTTTAGCTACAACCTTTGTGTCCAAATATTCCCTCCTTCCACTATGTTGTTAAATAAGACTAAGCATAAAATTGCCTCAAACATAAATGATTAGTCAATCTTTGTGCACTTATCTGATTTTTTGGTGGTTCATGATATATCAATGATAGTTTAAAGTCTGGCTTGTGCCTGAGTGTTGTTTGAACTGCTTTATACTTGTCTTGAATTTTCAGTAACTACTTGAGATTAAACATCTGAGTCTTATGAGCTAAGTGCTTGCCCTGCTTTAAGTCAGGAAATTGTAGTTTAGCTTGAGTATTGTTTAATCATATGCTTACAGATGTTGTCCATGTGCTTACAGTTTGAGTCTTGCTCAACTGTTGTCATTTGATGTACTATATGTTTAATAAAAAATGATTATGTGGTTCCTCATTTGTTGGTTCATTGATATATCTAGTCTGATCAATGATTCAAGTGTGAATTAGTGGTTACTAGGCTTATGAAACCGAAATGAAAGAAAGTCTACACTAATTCCTCAGGTAGGTATTCTGCCTATTTTGATCCACATGTTCCTGTCTAAACTATTAAATAAACCATATAGCTTAAATATCCTCTGCATCATCACATGACTGTTCGCTTATTCAAAACAACGACGAACTTGATTTAGCTTTAACTGTTGTGTTCATGGACTGTTTTACGATAAGTTTGGTTGGGGTTGTTTGTATGATACAATTTGTTTGTATTAGTCTAATCTGTATATTTTAAAAGTGAAACTCAGCGTGTTAACTGTGCATGTTCAGTCTACTTGGTTCCTTTCTAGTTCAAACTACTTATATGTCGGTCCATGAAGTGTTGCTTTCTAGCCACTTTTCACTTTATTTATGGTCATGAACTGCTATAGTTTTAGCTACCTTGTTGCTGCATCTGAATCTCCCTCATTTCTACTCTTTTAGTTGAATTAATTTGCTACTGTTTTTGAGCATTTTTTATGGGTTATCTGCGGCACATTAAGGCTGCCAGTGGCTGCACGTTTCGGCCAAAACATTGTTGTGTCTTGTGGCTGCAAGATGTTGCACTTTGAGACAATATTAAGAGCAAAATACTTGTTGCTATAACTGCTGTACTCATGCAGATTTTATGTTGCATTTTTTGATTGTTGACCAAACAGTCGCTGCATATTTGGAAATATTATCTACTCCATTTGAAGCCAAACATTTTCATGGTCTGGCCGCTCAAATATGAAAGTTTGCCCATTGTATAAAATACAAAAGTTATATTCAGTTTGGTCCGGATTACAGCAGCTTACTAACGGGCATAAAAGAAAGATCACAGTCATGTTTTATTCGATCGAATGTTGGCTATTTCGTGTCTAAATTTGTTCCTGTTTAATGACACATTTTTTTTTTGATATTCTGTAACCTTCTAATAAAAAATGAAATAGCCTATATACCTCACTGTTTTGGTTAAAATGACTGGCAACTTGATCTTGAATGCGAATAGACTATACATTACTTATAATCATAGTAGAGATTAAATGGGATCTTGTTTTCTTACTGAATCTGTTTGCAACATGTTAAGAATCGATTCCCTTTTTCTAATCCAATCTTCTTTTATTTTCGCATGTACCAGGAGTCGAAGAGTCTTACTTTGAGACTCGACGTCATCCTGCACAGGCTTGGAATGCACATTTACTCCGTCATTCACATCTTCCACATTCGGTGTTGGGCCAAAGTCCGATAAAATCCTCTTCTTGAGTCAGCCCAATAGCAAACAGATCGCAACAATAGTCCTTAAAAAATGGACTGGTCCATTTGCTCCTCTTTCCTTCTATTTCATTTTTTTGTTGTGTATTTTTATTTGCTTTGTACGACTAACATCTTATTTTATTTTATTAACTTAGATAAATTCTAGTATATTAAGGGTTGTAGTTTAATAACGGGTAGTTAATTCCACAAATTTATATTCACTTCTAGTTATGTTCTAAACTATTAATGGTATCTATAACATTTATTTGGGTAATTGATTTTTTTTAAATAGCATGACTGCATCATTTGGGTTAAAAGAATCATTTCTCATTATTATCACCTTAGGAATTTCAAAATATCACTAATACACAAGATATGAATTCAATTGTATTTTTTATAAACATTTTTCAAGATTTACTCAATTATACATATTTTTAGCTGAAATTGGTTAAATAAAGAATGATAAAAACGGAAAGAAATTCATGGCCTTTTCATCATATTTAAAAATATAAGTCTAGGTATTCTTATGCTTTCACATTCATATAACATCATTTTATCTAAAGATCACATTTGACAAATCATCTTTTAAAAAGGCTATTATTCATAGGCAAATTATCATACTTTCTACAAATCTTATTTTTTGAATAACATTATTATATTTCTCATTTAAGACCTTAGCAATATTTTGAGTCTCATTTAACATTAGAAACTCTTTACGCAAATTATTATGTTTTCTACAAATATTATCTTAAACAACACTATTACACTTTCATTTAAAACTTTAACAACATTTATAAGTTGTATTTCAAAATAGCATTAAAAGTACTCTTTTATACAAATTATTATTTTTATACAAGTTCTATTTTAAAAAGCATTCTCACGTGATTATCTACAACTTTAGTCATATTTACAAAGCCATTTCCTTTCCTATAATACCATATTTACACTTAAGCCTAACAAATTATAAGTCCGGTCGGTTAACCATTGTTAATGGGTCTTAAAGGGTGCCTAATACCTTCCCTTTAGACTAATTGAACCCTTGCCTAGAATCTTAAGTTTCGCAGACCTTAAACACAGTTAACTGTAAACATAACTTTAATAAACTTTAGGTGTCCTAATTCACCATAAATAATTAGGTGGCGACTCCTTAACATAAACAAACAAAAACAGGAATCTCCATTATGTCGTACTCCTAATTTAATCTCCGGGGTTAAAAATGGGGTGTGACAAATAATATAACTGTCTATAAACTGAATTAACTAGATAGCTGACAACGCCCCGAAGGAATTTGGGGCTCACCAGTAGCTGATACGTGCACTCCTAAATAGCTGAGTCATCAACCTGTGTATCGTTGCCTGCATCGCGAGATGCAGGCCCCCAAGCAATAAAAAGGGACATCAGCACATTTGAATTGTACTGGTATGTAAAGCAACTGAAGCAATAAAATACTGAAGCTGAAACTGAAACTGAAAACTGTAACTGTAATAGCAAGGAAGTAAATATATGAATGCTCCCTGCTCTGTATCTGAATCATCTGTATTATCTGTGTTTGTATATGTGGGGCCTCGACCCAATAATAAATGCACGCTATGGCCTCGGCCTAGTAGTGCGTCAGTCAATGGCCTCGGCCATGTATACGTATACACAAGACTGTGCTGTGCCCTCGGGCAAAATCACATATGTATAATTATGATTAATTAATAAGGACTGAGACCATAACAACAATGAACAATGCTGAACTGAAATAGACATGCTGGACTGAATTGAAAACACTGACTGTTTCTGAGCATACTGAATTTCTAGACTGAGACTCATGTGGTAACAATACATAAGTCTATAAAGATTACGTGCTGAGTTCATGATATTCAAATTGATAACCATGAACGAATTCTGTAACTGCAAACCTAGAAGATAACAGTTCTACAACATACCATAAAACTGGGCTAAACTGTATTCTGAGTCAAATTACTGACAAGTATGAAGAATGAGGCGTAGGGAGAATCATGAACATTCCCTAACGTAGATAGTTAGCCTCACATACCTTAATTCCAGCCTTTGAGTGTAATACAATGTTCGTCAACCCTTTCAACTTTGATCTATATCAATACAAGTCAAAGGGATTCTATATTAGCAATAATATTCATGCTTTGGTCATCTAAGCATTTTATCAAACACTTAATGGGCATGAAGCTCCACAGTCTCCATTAATGGTGATTTCTTCACCCAATTCTCATTCTATTACTTCTAGGTGATTCTACAATCTTAATTAGATGTAATTAACATCATTCTTCATCACCCATATGAATACAACAATCCCAAGTCAACAATCCAAAAACCCTAGCATAGTTCATATAATTCTCTTTATCAAACCCATTTACTATTCTCCCAAGAACTTATCAACACTTTAATCATCATGAAACATCATAAAACTTACCTTAGTTATTGTAGGAATAAGCCTTGAGTTGAAATACTTCACTTGAACAAAACCCTAATTCCACCTTCCATGGAATTTCTTGACTTGAATGGATTTGATGTGTTTCTCACACTTAGTTTTGTGGATTGATGAAGTGGATCTTTAGTTTCACTTGGATTCTTGCATATGAAGTGTTTGGATGGCTCTAGAGAACCCTTGAGTCGTGGAGGAGAAATAGGAATGAAAAAAATGAGCTTGGGTCTCTTATTAACATCTTAAAATCTGATCCGTCGGGCAATTCTACGCCCATTTTTACGTCCCGTACAATTTGTACGGACCGTATATCATTCCGTATAATCATTCCAGTGATTTGGACATTCTGGACCAATTATACGGCTGGAATATACGGCCCGTATAATTTTTACGGTCCGTATGTTCCACCGTATAATTTTTACGGTTCGTATGTTTCCACCGTAACTGACAGAACACTGTTTAGTAAAATGGGCATAACTTTATGCACAGATGTCCGTTTGAGGCCCATAATATACCGTTGGAAAGCTATTTCAAAGGGCTACAACTTTCATCAAGGAAGTTGTCCCAAATTCCAAATTAATAATGGGGTTATGGTCATTAGAAGTAAGACCTTCTATAAACTCACTTGTAAACATGCCCCGTAGAGTGGCTTTCAACTTTGCTTTGCCCAAAGACTCTTCTCATGACTTAATTGGTTTTCAAAACACTTCCTATAAACCTCATTTTGGTTCCATTATATTATCATCTTATGAGTCAAACTTTCGCCCGAAGCTACGAGGTGTTACAGTTGGGTCCAAAGAATTTTTATATTCCTTATGTTCCCTAAGCTCAGCAGCAACAATGGTGCCTTCACCATTTTCTTCACCATTTTCTCCGTCACCACCCCCTCGAAAGTTGGTGGCCATTGATCAGACATGCAACTTGGTTTACAAAGAACGATGAAGGGGCCCTGCAAGAGCCTTAGTAAAGAGATCAGCCAATTGTGAGGAAGAAGGAACGAAGGACAAAGAAATCAGACCATCGAGGAGTTTTTCACGAACGAAGTGGAAATCGAGTTCAATATGCTTGGTTCGTTCGTGAAAAACGGGATTTTTAGCTATATGGATGGAGGATTGACTATCGCAATTGATGGGAACCGGAAAAGATGGAGAAACAGTTAGATCGCTGAGCAATCGAACAATCCAAGTGATCTCGGCAACAAGGCGACGCATAGAACGGTATTCGGCCTCGGCGGAGGAAAGAGCAACGACTTGTTGCTTTTTAGACTTCCATAAAATTGGGCATCCCCCGAGGCTAATAAAGAATCCACTCATGGATCGGCGGGAATTCGAACACGCAACCCAGTCGGAGTCACAAAAAGCTTGGATCTGAAAAGAAGCCACCGGAGACAAGAAAAGGCCTAACCCGGGATCCTTGCTGAGATATCTTAAAGCATGATAAGCAGCCTGTAGATGACCGGAGCATGGATTCTGCATATACTGGCTTAATGTTTGCACGGTATAAGCTAAATTTAGCCTAGTATTGGTCAAAAACTTCAATTTTCCCAAGAGTCTTCGATAAAAGGTCGGATCTTGGAGCGGCTCACTGAAAGTTGAAGAAAGTTTAAGGGTTGGATCCAAAGGAGTGGAGACAGGTCGCCAACCCTCACATTCAAACTCAGTAAGGAGTTCCAGAGCAAATTTTCGCTGGGTAATGATCAATCCACCATTTTCACGGACTAATTCAATCCCTAAAAAATAGTGAGCTTCCCCCAAATATTTTCTTTTAAACTCAGAATGTAGAAATTGCTTGAGATCATAAATTTCTGTTGCATTGTTTCCAGTGATCAATATATCATCGACGTAGACGACCAAGATAGTCACATGATTGCCGGTCAATTTGGTAAAAAGAGAGTAATCGTTGAGAGAGGAATGGAAACCACGAGTATTCAGAGCAGATGATAGTCGGGCATACCACTGACGTGAGGACTGCTTCAAACCATACAACGATTTACGAAGGCGATACTCATGGTTGGGAGATGGTGGTGACGATCCGGGAGGAAACTTTATATACACCTCTTCGTCAAGCTCCCAATGAAGAAACGCGTTGTTGACGTCCAACTGGTAAATTTTCCAGTCTCTTTTTATTGCAATTGATAAAAGACAACGAATTGTGGTGATTTTCACCACCGGGGAAAATGTTTCGGTATGGTCGATCCCCTCTCTCTGTGTATCCCCACGAATCACTAAAAGAGCTTTCAAGCGTTCCAAAGAGCCATCTGATTTCAACTTTACTTTGTACACCCACTTGCAAGGCAGTGCCTTTTTCCCAGGTGGCAATTTAACAATGTCCCAAGTATTGTTAGAATCTAAAGCCTCAAATTCGTTAGCCATGGCAGTGTTTTAACCAGGATGTAGTATAGCTTGATTGTAGGAGGTGGGCTCAGTGATTTGGCAAATGGAATTGACTAAAAACTGATTAGAAACAGTTAAAGCAGAAAAAGAGGAACAATGTAAAGAAAAAGAAGGTGGATTAGGTGAAATCATGGAATAAGAAGTGCCACAAATGTAATTTGAATAATACCTTGGCCTTTGAGGAACCCTTTGTGATTGTCTTGGCAAGATCTCTTGTCTTGAAGGTAACACTGGTGAGTGATTAAAGTCAGTAGGAGATTCCGTAGGTGGAGGAACAGAGGAGGAAGTAGGAGAAGAACTAAGTAAGGAATCAGGAGAAGAAGTGAGTTTAGTGTGTTCAGAATTAGGAATAGGTTAGTGAAACGTAAAAGTAATGTCATTTTCTGAAGAAGGAAAACTTTGAGGAAAAAGTTTAGACATGGGATGAGAGTAAGCAAAAGGGAATATATCTTCAATGAACTTTACATTCCTAGAAATAGAGATCTGGTTGTTGTGCAACATTAGAACTTTGTACCCCTTCTTCCCAAAAGGGTATCCTAAAAATATTCCTGGTAAGGCCCTGGGACTAAATTTGTCCCTACTTCTGGACAAAGTAGAAATAAAACACAGACATCCAAAAGGTTTTAGAAACTGATAACTAGGGGCAGTCCCAAAGAGGACTTCATAGGGAGATTTGTGTGCTAGTACAGAAGATGGGAACCTATTAATTAAGTATGTAGCAGTAAGTAAGCAGTCCCCCCAGAATTTCTTGGAACCATGAAAATGAAATAAAAGAGCTGTATATGTTTCTAAGAGATGTCTATGTTTTCGCTCAACAACACTATTTTGTTGAGGTGTTTCCACACAACTGGTTTAATGTAAAATTCCCTTAGATTGAAAAAAGTCTTTAGGATCATTTCCAGTCCCTAATTCGAAGGCATTATCAGATCTGATAGCCTTAACTTTGGTAGAAAACTGTCTTTCCACAAGAGTGATAAAACTTTGTAATGTAGGAAAAGCATTTGATTTAGTAGATAAAAGAAATGTCCAAGTACATCTTGAAAAATCATCCACTATGGTTAAAAAATACCTTTATCCCTTATAAGTATGGGTTTTCCCCAAGTGTCTATGTGAATAAGGTAAAAATGTGCTTTGTGCTAATGGAACTTTTGGGAAAAGGTGGTTTCGATTGTCTAGCCATAGGACATATGGAGCAAGTAATCTCCATATTTTTTATTCAAATGTAAATTTAATTGTGGTATAAGTTTCATTGCATCAAAAGGTAAGTGCCCTAGTCTATTGTGCCAAAGAGTAGCAGTAGAAGAAGCTGAATAAATAGAAACACTTTCATTGATATTGGTATTAGAAACATCAATACATTGATTGCTTAATAAACAGACACTATCATCCTTTTTACAGGCTGATTTAGGAGAAAGCTTAGATAAACTAGACACTGATTCTATGCTAGAGATTAAGGAAACTGTAGGAAAGGACTTCTGGGAAAGATGCTCCATATGAGATGTGTTTTCCTTCATGACATAGAGACCTACTTCGATATCACCAAGAACCAGGTTCCTCTTCAAAAAAAGGGCCTGCATGGTACAGAAAGTTTTAGAAAAAATCAAATCACAATCAAACTGGTTACATAATTGAGAAACTGAGAGTAAATTGTGTTTAAATGTGGGCACATAGAGCACATTATGTAGCTCTAGCTCAGGAGTTAAATACAGGCTTCCCACACAGTCCACTTTCACCTTGAAGGAATTGGGTAGAGTCACTAAAACTGGATAAGAAAGGATTAGGATATTATAAAGTAAAGATTTATCAAAAATCATATGTTGGGATGCCCCAGAATCAATTATCCAAGTGTGTTTATTATGGAAAAGAAAGATGTGAAAACATGGAAGCCATAATGCATACCAGCCAGATTTGCACTGGCTTCAGAAGTTGATGCTGTAGATCCTGCCTACACTGATTTGAACATTTGAATTAATTTCTCACACTGCTTATTGGTAAAACCTTGTTTGCTAATCATTTCATTGACTGAAATTCCCTTATTGGGATCTTGTTTGAAATCCAGCTCATTGACTGCATTAGCTTGTGGATTGCCAAAACTCCCTGGTAGATTTCCAAAATTCCCTTTCCTTGGTTTGTTTAATTTGAAATGAGCAGGGTACCTAACTAGCTTGTAGCATTCTTCTTTGACATGTCCAGATTTCTTACAACATTTGAAAAATAAATCATTCTTCCTATTTTCAGATCCTGCTAAGTGTCTGTTTGACCTGTATTCACCAGAGTTCCTTAGCAGTGTTCCATCTTTGTGTCATAAAAGCAGTGGACTCAGCAGAAAGCGAGTTGTTACCATGAACCTCCCTTTGAGATTCTTCATGCAAGATTATAGAATAAGCTTGTGCAATACGGGGAAGGGGTTTCATCATTAGTATGTTACCCCTTGTGTCACGACCCAACCCCGTGGGCCGCGACCAGTGCCCTAGCTGGGCACCTATACGTACCCGATACCCAAATTAGCATATTAACGAAATAATATAATAATAATATTAGTGGACGCTACAGAATTTAGCATAAAAGGCAGACTTGGCACACATAGGCCGATAAGGCCATCATAGAACAAAGTATCCCAAACATATGTACAGAACCCACACAGATATATCCACAGACCTCTACAGAACATAACATAATCATAAGACGGGATAGGGCCCCGTCATACCCAGAACAATGTACATATCCAGAGAGCAGTGACAGACGGTACCAAAAAGTGGGCTCTGAAGAAGAGAGCGCCCCAAAATAGCAGAAGTGGGATCCTAAACAGATGGATCAACGAACCTGTCGTCTGTACCTGCGCGGCATGAAAACGCAGCCCCCCCGAAGAAAGGGGGTCAGTACGAAATATGTACTGAATATGTAAAGCGGAATCACAGAAGTCAAATCATAATGATTTCAGAAAATGAGTACAAAATCCAGAGTGTCAAATGCATATTTCCAAAACAGACAGAATGTGTACAGAAACATATGTCATATCATATCCGGTCCCTGCCACGGGACTCAGCGGACAGAACGTGGCCACCCTCCCGACACTGGTGCCACAATACAGAGGAATCAGAAAAAGGGGCGTGGCCCCGTATCATAAAATGTCATATCAAAATGGCCATAACAGATCAGATCAGAATAGGCGGACATGGCACATCATACTCCACAGACCCATGTACGCGTATACCTGCCCCCTCACATCGGGACGCGGCGAACAATTTAGAGAGTCACGCTTGACAACATATCCTGGCCCGGGCTCAGTGTGGGAAACATTGGGACATCCACGAATGGAGTAGTGAGAGACTAATGCAATTTAAAAATATCACAAATGTTTTCAAAGACTCAATGAAGCGTATCAAAGCCAAACAAATCCACTGGAGTCAGACGGAATCATAATAAATGTATCTCGGACATCATAATAAATTACAGAAACATAACCTTCCTGAAGTCATTCCGAGTGTCAAAATAATTTATAATATTTAATAGAATATTTAAAACAATATTCGTTAAGCGATTAGTAGGGTAATCAAAACATTTCTTTCAAAAATCGCTTGAAAAGGAAGCTTTAGCACGTTAAGGGCGAAACCGGAAATAGTGGGCTTGCCTCGGGACAATTAAGGCGGCGGGCTCAAATCACGCCCTCTAAGCTTATGGTACCACCTAAAAAGGTTATACAGACATTCTATGACTTTCCAAGTAATTTGGAGCAAAGTTGCATAATTTCAAGAAATAGCGTATCAAAGATGGTTCAATTCTACTAAAGGAAAAACTGAAATTTTCTCTTGCGGATTTCGAGGGCCAAGAAGTCTTTCGAGGCCCGGATCCGACCCTAACACACTAAGGGCATGCCAAGGGAAGAATCGGGGTTGCTTTACATACCTTTCACGCTCCTTAAGCCTTTCCAAACTCACTTCCCGTTTCGTCGAAAAACTGCAATTGGTCAAGTTTACCAATTGTAAGCTATGAATACCAAAGTTCCAACTTAATGCATATTTGGCTACCGAAATTTCGGCAGCACTTCCCCTATACATATAGCACCCCGAGAATTCAACTCGGCTGTAAATCATCAACAACAACCCAAACGACAACAACAATATCAACAATGAACATTAAAAACACAATTATCCCTCAACTAGTCATTTTTCTCACAAGTTGACAAAATCTTCAATTCAGCCCACTTTCAACTAATATCAATAATTTCACATTCAACAACAATCAAGATCATCACCATATAGTTCTAGAAACATTTCATATCGTTTTCCTTAAGGTATACACTCGATATACATAATATACAACTTTCCGCCAAAGTCATAACTTATGCAAAACATCAAATCTTTGGCATACAACTTCATAACAAGTTTCCAACTTCCAAATTCATCAATGATCATCATAATTCACAACCAAACAACTTCATTTCCTTAATGTCGGAAAATCATACTAAAACGACATAAGTTTCTACATTCCAATTCAATACAAACTTATATCATTCTAACTTCATTTACATATCAAGCATTACAACAACACTCCAATACACTAAACAACTTAATTCATTTCTATTCCAAATGCAATATACCACACGGCCATATGCTTATTTTTCCATATCAACTAAATTCATCCAACTTTCAATTCCCATATGCATTTCACCACAATCACAACTAGAATATAACATGAATTCTATACATTTTGGCTATACAACATATATATAAACACGGCTACACCTCCAATTCCAAACCCACATTACAAACTTCCATTTTTCCATATAATCAACACATTTCTACATACTACAACACAAACAAAACTTCATAACACAATAAAAAGGTAGAAATTCTTACCTTTTCTTCAAGTCTTCTTCACTTGGAGATATGTTCACTTTGGTGATTCTAATGCTCCCCACTCCAATCCAACTATACCAAGTTACAAAGGAACCTTGACTTAGTAAGAAAACCACAAAAGAAAAAATTTTGGAACAATATTTTGGAGGGTCAATTTTCCATGCTCCACCCGAAACCCTCTTGCTCTCTCTTTTATTTTTGCTCTTGTTTGTTCTTGTTCATTCTTATCACAAGTCTTGTATGCATATATAATTGAAGTGCTTGGTCACATGACCAAGCACATGACCAACTAAATTGGGCTTGGATCATGGCCTTAAGTGGCCGGCCATGTCCCTTAATTTGGGCCTAAATTTCAATTCAATTTTTGAGCCCAATGACTTGTGAATCATATTTTGTAATTCCCGAAACTAATTTCCAAAATTCCAAAATTACCCTTAACCTTGTCCCACACTTTCATGACTCTATTCTTTCATGCATAACTCTTATGTCCAACAAAATATCAAATTTGACCTTATATCTCAAAAATCCAATATATGACAAGTTTTTCCAAACGTGTGAAAACACGGAATATAACACCTTGCACCAGTGAAAGTATCATTAAGCCCCATAAAAAATTGTATCAGCTGCTTGTCATCATTCATCTTAACATTGTGAGCCTTAGCTCCACAGTCACAAGTACATTTGCATATCATAAAAGTGTTTAGAACCTTCACTTGATCCCATATCCTTTTCAGTTTGGTAAAATAACTTGCTACATCATTGGTACCTTGGCTGATCTGGTTGAGTTCGTTTTGCAGCTGGAAAAGCCTTGCTCCATCGGGCTGTCCATAACGATCCTCAAGCTCAGTCCAAAGGTCCCTAGCTGTCTGGAAATAAATCACACTCTCAGAAATGTCCCTGCTCAGCGAGTTCAATAACCAGGCAATGACCATGTCATTGCACCTCTGCCACTGATCGAACAAAGGATGATCTGCAGCTAGACACTTGCACCCTCTATTGATAAAGTCAACCTTATTTTTGGCTGACAGTGAAATAAGCACTCCCCTGCGCCAGTTTCCATAGCAAGTTCCATCAAAGGTGACATTCAGCAAATCCATACCTGGATTATCAGAATTCGAGAGAAAATAAGGATGACAAGAGTCCACTTGTAGTGAAGCTGTCAATACGTTATTTCCCTTTTCAGTAGGTGTAGTAGTGTGTGCATCAATGGATGCATCAGTGGGTGCAGTGGAAGAAGGTTCAACAGACGTGTTGTATAGCAAAGGATTTGAAAATAGGAAAGAATCAAATGCTTCTATGGAAGCTCTGATACCATGAAAAATTTAAAGAAAGACGGCAACAATTGAGAAATTTTTCTTTTGTAATTCTGTGTCCTTTTCTATACAAGTTACCCTATATTTATACAAGAAATGAAAACCTAACAGAATACTATGAGCTGTCCCTATGGAATATTATATTTTTGTATGAGCTGTCTCATCTAGAGTATTCTATTTTAACATCATCTGAAAAATAAAATGTAAACTAAATATTTACATAAGTGGAAAAACTAAAATATCCCTAATAAGAAAAGTTATTTACAAGGATGACATATTGCCCTAAAACTCTTATCAGCTGGGCCCAAACCATATGAATGGCAGAAGCCCAAATAGTCAATATATCAGACAAGCCCAAAATATGTAATAGGCTTCAAGTTGAGTCCAAAGAATTTGTATATTCCTTATGTTTCCTAAGCTCAGCAGCAATAATGGTGCCTTCGCCATTTTCTCCGTCAACAAAGCTTTCAACTCTCAACAGTAAAATTTACTCATTAAATTAAAGATAACAAATATTTTGTCATTACAATATTCATTTTGTCGCAATTAATTTGTGACCCAAAAATATGGTATCAAACTCACAAAAATTTACAAATTTTCGGTCATGCCATAAGTGGTACCCTAAAACCGTCTATCAATTCAAATCTAAAATTTTGAATTAGATTTGGCTACACTAATATAAGCCTGTCAAGTGGGTCGGGCCGGGCCATAGTTAGTGGTCCGGGTTGGAGGAGGGAAAGGGGTGTCCGGCCCAGCCCCCTACCCGGGTAGGGGTACATAGTGGGCTACGTGGGCCGGACCGAATTTTAATTATTTAAAAAAAAAATTCTAATACTAAAATTTATTAAATTTGATACTTTAAAATTTATTTGTTGTCAACTTTATTTTAACCATCAAGTTCCTTAAATTATACTTTGGCCCTATTTTCAATCTATAAATACCATTCATTCTTCTCCATATTATCTCACAATTCCCTACTCTCGTCTTTCCCTAAATTTCCTACTCATCTAAATCTCTCTCTCTCTCTCTCTCTCTCTCTCTCTCTCTCTCTCTCTCTCTCTCTCTCTTCTCCAACTTCCAAGTTCAAATTTCAAAATTTAAATTTAATGGATAATGATAATCCTCCACCTCCTCCTCCAGTCCGAAGATCAATTTCAAGTCTAGTGTGGTTGCATTTTGAGCGGGTAGACGAGGAACATGTTAAAGGTCAACATTGTGGTCAAGTATATCTCCATAAGTCTGAACCGGTTTTGGGGGGTACCGGTCCGTTACATAGGCACTTGGACAAAAGGCACAAAATTGAACTTCGAAGTTTATCTCTTCTTTAAATTTCTCCATCGATGCTAGCGTTTTGAACTTTTCATTTGTAATAAGTTAACCGTTCAAGTTTGTATGTTTTGAATTTGCAATGTTATCAATTTAAGTTTGAAGTTTTATTTTAAATTACTTATGTAGTCTTGTATCACATTCTCAACTTTTTATAATTTTTAGCACTTAAATAGTCGTTGGGGGTTTTCATTCCAACAACATATTCAAGATATACACAAATATATCATCAGCATATACAAGATATACACAAATATACCACTTAAATAATTTTTTTAAAAATTAAATTTGAAGTGGGCCGGGCCGGGACCCCAGTGGGCCAGAACCTGGGCTGTTGGTGGGCCGGGCTACCGGGCTAATGGCATGTCCGGCCTAGCCCCCTAATATTTTCCACTAGCCTAGCCCACCACCCTCTTACCAGGTTGGGGGGTCGGGCCGGTTATGGGCCGGGTTAGGTGGGCCGGTCCCGGGCCAATGGACAGGCCTACACTAAACACCTCCTTCTTGATCTTCTTTTTGCTCAAAAAAACCTTGTTGCCTCACTTGTTTCCATGCTTAGGAACAGAAAAAGAAGCAAGATTATACAACTAGATGTAGCCAAAAAATTGTTAGTCTGTGTTGCCACGTTGATTTAATTTGTCGGAAAAAAATTAATGTTTTTGGTTAATTATTTGATATCGAGATTCTGATGGAGATTGATTAGGGTATTTTATAACCCTTTCATAACGTGTTGCTTTGACTTGATTTTTTTCGAAATCTCTATTTTCAAATTTTCATCGTGTGATTTTGACTGTTGGCTTTTTGGCGTCACAAATAAATTTAGAAATTGAACGAGTCATATGTGAGCGTTTTAAAAAAAATAAAAAATGGAACAACCTGTAGACATATTAAAAGTTCTATTTCACTGTTCACACAAGCTATCAGTAAAATTAATAATGTAGTCTTAATTTGCTGGCCATGGATAATTTTTGTTACTAAACAACAAAAATGTCGCTAATCCTATTTAGTGATGGATTAACTACGGATTGTAATTTTTCTATATATTAGCTATGGACTATTTAGTGACAAATTAGCAATGAATTTCGTAATTGTTTCTTATTTTCTCTCTGCAAGGTATATATTTGGATGGATTAAAATTAATGGATTTTAAATCAATAAACTAGTAGTGTCATAATTCACCCAATATTTGCTTTGGTCATAGAAAAGTACGTTTCTCATGACAAATATATTAAAAACGAGTTTGAAGCCACATAACAAGGACGTTGAAAGAGACTTATGACTAGATCAGAAGTGCCGTAGTAGAATAAAGTCAAGAATGTCAACAAAAACCTTGTCATTATGTTTAATTTTATTGATTCACCTTTTCAAGTCAATACCATCAACGTAAAGAGTTTAATTATGAAGTATTCTATCTATTTTATTTTGTAATTGGCATATTTATTATTTGAAGAGTTAAAGAGGTTCTTTTTTTACATTTTTTTTGTTAAATATTATGCAAATTTTTTTTTTAAAAACATGAAAATTTCTATTTGAATTCGTCTTGAAAATTAAGTACTTTGACCCTCGACATCGAACCATGCCAAATAAAGTGGAATGACAGATATACAAGGTAGTTGATAAAAGAAAAACCTTAGAGAGGAAAGCCATATGTGCATTTTATCTTGTTAAAAGGTCAATCCCGTGGTTCATGTTAAAAATGGACCATGGACTTAAGTACTCAATTTTAAAGACCGGCTCATGAGATAAAGATCATTTAAGATTATAGAAAGAGACAACACCAAATATTATCAACTAATGTGGGGCTCTGATACCTTTTCTTTATGACGTTTTATGGATGGATATTGGAAACATAGAAAATCGACAGATATCGAATATTGGGTAAACCAATGATAAAAATACATTTTACTTGTTAGAATAGTTTTATATATCTTGAGAATTGATTATTTTTTCCACACATTGGTGGTGAAAGGCTTTCGTGAAGTCTTTATAAGTCTTTGACCTTTCATGTACTTTGATATAATATACATGTGAGTAAACATATTATATATTATCTATCAAACATTTAGACTTTGTGCGTGGGCATGGGTTGGATCCTAAACTAAATATTTTATTTCAATTCTGTAACAGAAAATTAGTTTATTTGAATTCCAAATTAAAATTTGAATAAACAAATGTGCCTGTTTACGAAATAAGACGTTTTTTCTGAAAGGGTTTAATGGTTACCTATATATACAAGGTTTCCAACAAAGTAGTATAGAAAAATCTGCAGATATATTTTAGCTTTGCTGTATCCTGAAGAGAATCGTTTGTATTTTTCCAAAATTAGTATACGAGCGATAACTCTTTAAGGACAACCAATCTTCACGCTTTAAAGTCATTCTTCGTTTTATTCTCTGTTTATTTTTTTCTTTCATTACTTTGATATCATATTAAGCAAATGAACCTGACCATATTTATTTTATTAATGACAAATAACACACTATATAAGAAATGACATAGTTTATCTTTTAATAGACAATTCACGAAATTACATAATCTCTTTTTAAAATCATTTAAGTTTTTATAGTTTATTAGATGAAAATATTTTTGTTGTGGCTTCAATTTGGGACTCATTTCTAGGGTCCAGCCAAATAGACTAGATCATATTATATTTAAGTTGCATGGAATTAAACATTATCTCATTTTTAGTTATATAAAGTTTATCACTTAAAGTCTTAAACGTAGTTAACCAGTATGTATCCTTACTTCAACTTTCACTCAATTAACATAAACTAATATTGTTTGATGTATAACACGGTTCAGGTAATTTTTATATAATTTTTATCCCCCAAGTTCCAACTGTACGACTTATATTACTTTCTATTATACGAGTGGAGATTTGTTTTATCATACACAACTATAAAGAAAAACAATTGCAAAAAGTAAAATAAATAAAGAAATAATTAAGGAGATGATATAAATTATTCCACTACTTACTATATAGCTTTAGCTTATGGAAAATTAATACATTGCCATTCTTTTACTTCTTTTGTGAAGCATGATGGTCAATAAAGAATAAATATGAATAGAACAACGAAACAAGTGTAAAACTGTCAATCAAATGGTGCATTGCTTATTTATCGTTCATGATCGATTGGGATCAGCTAAAATGAACATGCCTACCACAACCTATATTTATACTGGTGTATGTTGCTTTATGCGACATATTATCTTCAATGGGTAGCCATGCTAATTGCAACTGAGATCTTATGTTGTGGATACTCATCATTGGAAGAAGGACGAGGAGGAGGATGAGCAACTTCCTTACGACCTGCAAAGTTTCTTTCAGAAACCTGACTTGCCACGTTTGTACGGGAATTGGTACCAGGATTTGATCGAGAAGGACGAACAGGACGCCATTGGAAAGATGGTAACAAAAGATATTGTCCATTTTCCTTCAAAATACCTTCTTCTTGACCTTCTTTATGTTCAAGGAATCTTGCTGCTTCACTTGTTTCCATGTTTAGCAACAGAAAAACAAGCAAGATTATACAACTAGATGTAGCAAACAGATTGTTCCTTTTAGTTGCCATGTTGATTTAGTTCGTTGGAAAATAAAGCTGGGAATGTTGGAAAATATATGAATTTTGATGAAATTGTTAATGAGATATTGTGATGGAGATTAGTGTATTTATACCCCTTTCATAACGTGTTGCTACGACTTAAGTTGATTTTTTCTCAAATCGCTAGCTATTGACTGTTGACTACTTGACGTCCAAAAAAAATATATTCAACGAATTGAACTAGTCATATCACGTATGTTAGAGCAGGTGGCTCAAAAAAAAAAAAAAAAAAAACATACTGTAGTATTTATCACATATCCCTAAACATGACTAAAAAGATTACTAAGTTATATGGATCTTTTTACTTCTATCATGCTTTGTTTATTTATATATTTTTTGGTTAAATTTACGTGGATTCCAAAAAATTGTTGGGGTTTGGAAACTTCATTTTCATGCGATTTTAGGTCTAACTTTTTTCTTTCTATCACTTTTTTTTAGATGATAGACTTCAGTCAAACTATCTTGCACAGTACACCTAAATTATTCCACCAGATGCTTGCTACTTTTCATGTATCGGCATCAATATCTAATAAATTATCTGACCAAGATCTTATAAAAAATGACCCACTCCCTCCTCCTCCTCCTTTCTCTGCACTTACTGTCACCTCCATCGCCGTCATTGCTCTACCGATCTAACTCCGGCGAAGCAAGCCAACCCCGGCCAAACAACGCCCAACGATCTGATTGGAATCGCTTTTTAACGTTGTCACTGGTCTAACTCCGGCGAAGCAAGCCATCTCTCGTCAGATCTATATTGTTACAGATCTGACCGGATTCTCTTTTTAATGCCATCACCGGTGACTTTTTATTTTTGTTTAAATGCTAATTGTGTTGTTACAGATCTGACCAGATTCGAGTTTTTCCGGCGACCTCCATGAACGCCGGCGAGTGCCCTTTTGGTATATATGGGTGTATATGGTGGTATATATATGGGTGTATATGGTTTTTATGTATATAGGTGTATGAATATGGCTGTTGGTGTTGCTCTGGCGTGATCTCTGGCGATGATTGGTCGCAGGTGTATATGGGTTATAATATTGTATATGGGTTATGGTGTGTATATGGGTATATGAGTTATAATATTGTATAATGTTGTATATGGGTGTATATGGATATATGGGTTATAATATTGTATAATGTTGTATATGGGTGTATATGAATATATGGGTTATAATATTTTATATGGGTGTATATGGGTTAAAGCTTTGCAATATAAGTTTTGAACTATTTTTTTTACAATGTAAATGATCAAATTGTATGTTTAGGAAATTTCCCAATTCATAACGTAAAGTTTTATGGCCTGTTTGGCTAAGCTTCTAAAAACATTTATTTTAAAAAGTACTTTTCAAAAAAAGCACTTTTAGCTAAAAGCAGTTTATGTTTGGCCAATTAATTTAAAATGTACTTTTGAGCAGCAATTTGTGTTTGGCCAAGCTTTTAAAAAGTGTTTTTATGTGTTTTTCTCTCAAAAGTACTTTTCAAAAAAGTGTTTTTGGGGAAAAATTATTTTTTTTAGCTTCTGAAAAACTGCTTCTGCTACTCACCAAAAGCACTTATTTTCTCTCAAAAGCTTGGCCAAACACCTCACTTTTTTTAAAATAAGCACTTATTCAAAAAATAAGTACTTTTGAGGGGAAAATAAGTTTGGCCAAACAGGCTATAAAATAGTCATATGGCCTATAAAAGAAAAATAGTTAATTAGTTTTATGCTGAATAATAGGACATGTATAGTCGTGCAGTAATATAAAAGCGACTTTACTAGAAGTCCCAACGAGAATATATAGAAGTCTTGTCGTTAGGGCTATTTCGTATTCCTTCACTTTTTCCACGTCAATTTCATCAGTCATAATGGCTAGGAGAAGAAGAGGTTGTTGCATAAGTAATTACTCCTCCGGACTCCACTTCGTTCTAATTTATACGACACTTTTTGATTTATGGACACAGAGTTTAAAAATATAAAGAAAAAAAACTTTAAAATTTATTGTCTAAAATAAGTGGTAGACATTTGTGCAGTTATAATCTTTTCATCAAAGGCTAAATAGAAACCTTTGACGTTAAAATATTTTTAATATATAAAGGTATCACATAATTTTGGACGATGCATATGTTAAAACAGTAAAATGGAAATCTTTATATATGCGTTGTGCCTTGATCAAGAGGTGGAGGCTACGGTTGGTGGTACTTTGGGCCTAAATTCACAACCTTAAAAACTGCCTGACATAACAATTAATTGTTCAAAATTTATATAAAGAAACAATTAATAACTCACACATGAATTAGCGACGAATCGAATGTGAGCATAGTTAGCGATAATAAATGTATGAGTTGAGCTATATTACTTTTAAAATAAAAGGAATTAGCGACGGATAATTTTTGTTACTAGATAACAAAATTCGTTGCTAATCTTATTTAATGATGGATTAACTATAGATTATATTTTTTCTATATATTAGCTTAGGACTATTTAGTGACAAATTAGCAATGAATTTCGTAATTGTTTCTTAATTTCTCTCTGCAATATATATATTTGGATGGGCTAAAATTAATGGATTAAATCAATAAACTAGTGGTGTCATAATTCACCCAATATTTGCTTTGGTCATATATAGAAAAGTACGCTTCTCACGACAAATATATTAAAAACGAGTTCGAAGTAATATACCAAGGATGTTGAAAGAGACTTATGACTAGATCAGAATTGCCGTAGGAGAATAAAGTCAAGGATGTCAACTAAAACCTTGTCATTATGTTTAATTTTATTGATTCACCTTTTCAGGTCCATTCCATCAACGTAAAGAGTTTTGTAATTATGAAGTATTCTATCTATTTTATTTTGTATTTGGCACATTTGTTATTTGAAGAGTTAAAGAGGTTCTTTTTGTAAAAAATTTGTTAAATATTATGCAAATTTTATTTTTAAAAACTTGAAAATTTATATTCAAACTCGTCTTGAAAATTAAGTACTTTGACCCACGTACGTCGAACCATGCCAGATAAAGTGGAAACAGAAATACAAGGTAATTGATTATTGGAAAACCTTAGAGGGGAAAGCCATATGTGCATTTTATCTTGTAAAAAAGTCAATGCCGTTGTTCATGTTTAAAATGGATCATGGACTTGAGTACTCAATTTTAAAGACCAGCTCATGAGATAAAGATCATATAAGATTTATATAAAGAGACAATACCAAATATTCTCAACTAATGTGGGGCTCTGATAACTTTCCTTTATGACGTTTTATTGATAGATAGTGAAAGCATAGAAAATACAGATATCGAATATTGGGTAAACCAATGATAAAAATACATTTTTCTCACATTGGTGGTGAAAGGCTTTCTTGAAGTCTTTGACCTTTCATGTACTTTGATATAGTACACATGAGGGTAAACATAATATATTATCTATCAAAGACTTAGACTTGGGGCATGGGCATGGGCTGGATCTTAAATTAAATATTTTACTTTTAATTCTGTAACAGAAAATTAGTTTATTTGAATTCTAAATTAAACTTTGAATATTTATCACATATCCCTAAACATAAAATAAAAGATTACTTCGTTATATGGATCTTTTTTACTTCTATCATGCTTTGTTTATTTATTTATTTATTTATTTATATGTTTTTTGGTTAAATTTACGTGGATTCCAAAAAATTGTTGGTGTTTGAAAACTTCTTTTTCATGCGATTTTAGGTTAATTTTTTTTTTCTTTCTATCACTTTTGCTTTTTCTTTTTAACGATGGACTTTAGTCAAACTATCTTGCACACACCTAAATTATTTCACTGGGTGTTTGCTACTTTTCATGTATCAGCACCGATATCTAATAAATCATCTGACCAAGATTGAGATAAATGTGAAGAAATTTATGATAGTGGACTACGGTCGGACCATCTTGCACAACTTTGATTATTAATTATTTTATTACACACCTGCTATAAACATTCCATTCATCAACATCGATTTCGAATAAATCATTCTGACCAAGATTTAGATAAATGTAAAGAATTTATAACGGTGGATTACTGTGACTACCTTGTACAAGTCTTGATTATTTCAGCAAACACCAACTACCTTCCATGCACCGATATCAATATCGAATAAATAATCTTCTGACCAAAATTTAGACAAATGTCAATAAAATGATCTCTTAGCATTTTTTATGATTGTTTGAAAAAAAAAAAAAGACATATGTTTGTAACCTTAACAAAAAATAAAAAAATAAATCTCTATCACTCACAATTATGCTCCCAAATTGAATCAATACACCAAGGAGACTTATGACTAGAAGTCCCAGAAGAGAATAGAAGTCTGGGCTTACTTTTTGTTTCCCTTTTCCCCATTGAATGAGTTATGACTTTTTGAAGAACAACACATTAACAAGAACGTCAATCAAAAACTTGTCATTAGGGTTGATTCTATTGTTTCACCTTTTCACGTCAATTCCATTAATCGTGTTAGGAGAAGAAATAACAGACAGTTGCATTGTAAGAAAAATAGGAAACTAAACTGAAGAATAGAGACTTTGAGACGTTAAAAGAAAATCAATTTTTAATAGTACCATGTAGTTCATTTTCAATATTTGTGCCAATCCATTCAATTTAAGACAAAAGATAAAGTAATTAAGGGGTTGTTTGGTTAAAAAGCAAACTATACAGAGGTTAATAATATATGAATAAACTGTAACATAGGAATTAGTAATGTATAGATTGTAGTGTATGGATTATATTAAAAAAATTGGATTTGCTTGGTGATCAGTGACTACTAAAAAAGCACTATTTTTCCACTGAAATTTTCCACTGAAAAATGTTCAGTGGCTATTCTCATTAAATGTCGATGGGAAAACCCTAAATAGTAAGTAGTGTGTTCATACGGAAAAATTAAAAAGTTTCCAATCATTTCAATTGGAACCTGTTTCCCACCATACGTTTTCCCATGAGCTGGTTCGTTGGAAATGAAGTGGAAAAGTTATGTTTTATAACATAAATTTCCATTGTGGGAAAAACCTCTATCTCTATTAGTACTGTGGGTTCCAAAAATGCTTAATCATCCTATATTTGGAACAAACTCGTCCAACAAATCCAATTTGCCGTGAGAAAACCGCTCCTTACATGAATCCCTCCCTCCTAGGGCTTGAACTTGTACATGTGTTCTTACATTTTTAGCTTTGACCCTACTTTACGAATTTATATTTTTGTAACAAATATTTCACAAAAATTACATACTTAATCTCTATTTAAAATCTTTGAAGTTTTTAGATATATTAGGTGGAATGTTTGTGTTACCATCTCCAACTGGGACTCACTTTTAAAGTCCAACCCAATCTTCTAATAGTATTCTATTATTCCCCACGTCTCAATTTACACTGTTTCTTGGCACAAAATTTAAGAAAGAAAGGAAGACCTCCTAAAATTTGTGGTCTTAAATAAAAATTTAAACATTTGTGTGACTATAGATCATTTCATTGAGAGTAAAACGGGAATTTTAAAGTTAAGTTGTTACTAATTATAGAAAGATAACAATTTTTTGGGAACAAACTAAAAAGGAAAGAATACCGCATAAATTAGGACGAACTTGCAACCCCTCGTAATTTGTTAGCAAAGCAACTGTATATATTAATATAAGGATTATCTTATGCTCCTCCCTATATATGTTTACGTATCACATTCTATTTTACCAATACACAATCATTAATAACAATGTTTTCAATAAATAATTTAAGCAATCAGATTATAATATTAAATGCTCCACTTATTACTACAAGGCTAGTGTGCTATGAAAATATAATTAGTTAGTACATTGGTCATTCTTATTTCTCTCCCATCTGCTTCTAATTTTGTGGAGTATGATGGTCGATACACAAATGAATAAAACAATGAAACAAAGAGTATGTATTGTCCAGTACTGTCAGTTATACTTATATCAAGCGTCTTGGATTATATATATATATATATATATATTTCAACCAATGAAGTCCATGCCAATTTGTGTGTGCTTCGAAGTCCACCAGATATTTGCGCTATAGCTCACTAGACAAAATATGGGGTAACTCTATCCACCAAAGCTCTGATAGATGGAAAAAAATCACCTAACATTTTTTTGTCTCTGTCGTGTATACTCATTATCGGAAGAAGGAAATGGAGGAGGACGAGCAACACTCTTATGACCTGCAAATTTCCTTTATGATATTTGGCTTGCCACGCCTGTAAAGGAATTGGTGCCAGGATTTGATCTGGGAGAACGAACTGAACGCCATTGCAGAGATGGTAACAATAGATTTTCTTTTCCCTTCCAAACACCTTCCTGTTGTTCTTCTTTCTGTTTAAGAAATCTTGTTGCTTCATTTGTTTCCATGCTTAGGAACAGTAAAAGAAGCAAGATTATACTGTAGAAATCTCAAGCTACTCAAGAGGGAATGCTTTGTTATTGATGATGATGTTAGCCGAGTACATGTGCTCCATATATAGGAGTGAAGATACATAGAAACCTTAGCCCACTATACTTGAAATACAAGAGTCCTATCCTAATACAAACAATACTACCCAATCCTTATCATGACACAACTAGATATATGAAAGAATTCGAGTACAACTATAACTCGACTAACAGTCACTAATGTATATCGTGTATATCTGGTGTATCCCGTATATCAGGATGTATATCCTGTATATCAGAATTCTTCTCTTCAACACTTCCCCTCAAGCTAGTGGGTGGAGGAACTGCCACTCCTAGCTTGCTTCTGAAACTAGTAAACACTTGCTTTGTCAAGGCCTTGGTGTGTATATCAGCTAGCTGATCCTTTGATCTTACAAACTGTGTTAGCAACTGTCCTCTAGCTACCTTTTCCCTAACAAAGTGGTAGTCCATTTCAACATGTTTAGTCCTGGCATGCATCACAGGATTAACAATCATATATAGAGCACTTAAGTTATCACAGTACAATATAGGAACCCTTTTGATGTACACGCCAATATCATGAAGAATGTAGGTGATCCATGTCATCTCAGCTGCAGTGGATGCTAATGCTCGATATTCAGCTTCAGCACTCGATCTTGCTACTGTAGATTGCTTCTTGGATGCCCAAGAAATGCAGTTTGCTCCAAGATAGATGTTGTAACCTGTAGTTGATCTCCTAGTAGTTGGACATCCTCCCCAGTCTACATCTGAATAACCATATAACCTGCAAGAAGACTGTAAGATAATCCTGAGACCATGCTGCAGTGTTCCTTTGACATATCTGAGGATTCTTTTGACACCTAGGAGGTGCTCACTATTTGGACTCTGTATAAACTGACTAGCCAAGTTGACTGCATGAGTAATATCAGGCCTGGTGAGTGTTAAATACTGCAGACTCCCAACAATGCTTCTATATAAGGAGACATCAACAGGACTGCCTGTTGCTTCTTGTAGTCCATGCTTCTGAGCCATGGGTGTATGCACTGCTTTGACCAGGGTCATATCAGTCTTATGCAGGAGTTCAACAGCATACTTGCTTTGACTCAAGTGAATTCCTCCTGAGAACTGCTTGACTTCAATGCCTAAGAAAAAATGAAGAGGACCAAGGTCCTTCATTGCAAACTCTTTGCCTAGTGTGATGATAATCTGTGAGACATGCTCAGAATTACTTCCTGTTATTATGATATCATCCACATATAATAGAAGCAAAATTGTGCCTCTTTTGCAATGTAGTATAAACAAAGAAGAGTCTGCCTTGCTGTAAAAGAATCCTAGATGAAGTAAATGTAGGATGAATCTGTCAAACCAGGCTCTAGGTGCCTGTTTGAGGCCATACAATGCTTTATTTAGGAAACAGACATGGTTGGGATACCTGAGATCAATGAATCCTGGAGGTTGGCTCATATACACCTCTTCTTGTAAATGGCCATGTAGGAAGGCATTTTTGACATCTAGCTGCTTGATCTGCCAATTTGAGCTGATTGCAACTGACAAAACAACTCTTATGGTAGTGGCTTTAATCACAAGACTAAAAGTTTCCTCAAAGTCAATTCCTTCAAGCTGTGAAAAACCTCTAGCAACTAGTCTTGCTTTATGTCTGTCTATGGTTCCATTTGCCTTCAACTTGGTTTTGAATACCCATTTTGAGCCAACTATGTTCATCCCTGCTGTTTTAGGCACCAGTATCCAAGTCTTGTTGTGATGCAAGGCATCAATCTCCTCTTGCATTGCTTGAAGCCAGTGTGGACTCTTCAAAGCTTGCTTAATATTTGCTGGTTCCTTGTATGTCTCTATTCTGCTAGCAGTAAGAGAAGCATGTGTTATAGGGACATTCTTAGACTTAGACTTGTACCTTGTCACCATGTGATGGCCTTGTGCACCATCAGTTGTAGGATCTGCAACTGACACTGATGGAGCTGTATTTGTTGAGTCTAAGGCATGATCTGAATCATTACTTGTTACTTCTTGATGTTGACTAGCAGGATTGAACCACTTTGAGAAATCCACTTCCAACTGTATACCTTGAGGATTATATACAGAAACTTTATTTTCCTATGCTGCACTTGACTCAATGGGATCATCAGAGTGGTCAACAGACTCAAAATGATCATCAGACTCAATAGGATCATCAGAGTCACTATGATCACCTGGAACTTCTGCATTTGAAGTATGATCAGGATTAGTTGCTGTAACATCATCAGCTGCCTGAGTAAACTGCAACACGTCATGTTGAATGTCATCAGTAGTTGCACCATCAGTAGACACTACTTCCCCTGAAGTGATACCATCAATAGTTGTAAGGTCATGATCACCATGATCATCATGATCACTAGGCAGCACTTCTCCTGAATTCTGTACCTGTAGCTTAGAGAAAAATTCAATAAAAGTGGCTAAGTGTGTTGAAACATCAGGTGTTGCCTGCCTTGGATCTGAGTGGGCATAAGGCAGTAGAGACTCATCAAATATCACATGCCTAGAAACATATACTCTTCTTGTTGAAGGATGATAACACCTATATCCCTTATGCAAACTGCTGTAACCTATGAATACACAAGGATAAGTTTTTGGACTGAACTTTGTACTGCCCTTTAGGTATGGAAAACACCTACACCCAAACACCTTTAGACTTTTATAGTCAGGTTAAGCATCAAACAGCTTAACAAAAGGAGTTTCCATTTTAAATACTGATGAGGGCAACCTATTTATGAGAAACACTGCTGTCAAGAATGCTTCTACCCATAGGAACAAAGGAAACTTGGCATGAAATAGTAAGGTTAGTCCAGTTTCAACTATATGCTTGTGTTTTCGTTCAGCAATTCCATTTTGTTCTGGTGCGTTAGGACAAGAAATATGTCTGATGATTCCACAATCTTCCAAATGTTTGATGAATTTAGTTTTTATGAACTCACCACCTCCATCACACTGAAAAATTTTAATGACTTTTGAAAACTGCCTTTCTACCATTTTCTGGAATTTGAGAAAGATGCCAAAAAATTCTGATTTCTTTCTCAAAGGATAAACCCATGAGTATCTTGTATGATCATCCACAAACACTACATAATATCTCATATGCTGAGATGATTCAACTGGAGCAGGCCCCCACAGATCACAATGAATTTTTAACAAAGGTTCTTTCTTAATTTTATATCTCAAACCAAATGGTAGTTTACAACTTTTCCCCAACTGACAACTAGAACAAACACTAGGCACTTTATTCCAACTACTAACAACAATGCAACTATTTCTACTTAAAATTTGTAAAGACTTTAAACTAGGATGTCCTAATCTAGCATGCCAAATAGTGTCTGATTTCTTCCAGTCTTGTGTTGCAGTTAAGGCACATAAGTTTTTATCCTCCAATGCATATAGGCCTTCCTTTTTAGTTCCCTTGGCCAGTAGACTCCTTGTCTTCTTGTCCTTAACAACAAAATGAGACTCATCAAATTCAAGAGTGCATGAGTTATCTTTTGCAATTTTACTGACTGAGAGTAAGTTCTTATTGATCTTAGGTACTACAAGAACTTCCTTTAGTTTCAGTCCTGCTTTAATTGTATTTCCAATATGAGTAATATCTAACTTAGAACCATTTCCAACAATAATCTTATCAGAACCATCATAGCTCTTAAGGTCAGACAGATTACCTGAGTTATTAGTCAAATGACTAGTTGCACCTGAGTCCATATACATTGCATCATCTATATTGGTTGAGTTCTGCAGATTCATAGCACTCAGTGCTTGTGGCAACTCATCTGCTGCTTGATATGAGTAATCCCATCTGTAGAAACACTTTAAGGCAGTGTGGTTGTTTCTACCACAAATCTGGGATGACTCAGAAGTACTTTTTCCTTTGTTCTGAGTTCCACCTGAGTTGGTCTGATAATTTTGATTATTGTTTCCTTGGCCAGCAGGCCTGAAACCTCTTCCCTTGGAGTTGAAGTTGTTGTTTCCTCTGCCTCTTTGAGTGTAGTTTCCTCTTCCTTTACCTCTTTGAGCAGAGAATGCCATGTTAAAGTTCTATTGAGGCACTTCTTCTTCATCCTCTCTCATGTCAAATCCCCTAAGTGCATTGATAAATTGACTTGGAGTAGGATAGGGTGCCTTACCTAACATGACAGTCCTGAAGGTTTTGTACTTCAGGCCTAATCCTCTAGCAAAATTGATCACTTTGCTATCTTCATCAACAGGCTTGTGTATGGCTGCAAGTCCATCACAGATGCCTTTGAACTCTTTAATGTATTCATCAATTTGTTTGGTTCCCAACTTAACATTCTGCAACTGTTGTTTAAGTTGGAACTCCTTATCTTTGGTTGCTTGGAGATAGGCTTCCTCGAAGCATTCCCACATCTCTTTAGCAATATTGCACCCTACTATAAGGTACATACTTTCTTCTGTCATAGTTCCTGAAATCCAACTCCTAAGCAACACATCTTTCTCCTCCCAATCTTTACTACTGCTACTGTCTACAGTTTCTCCAGAACTGATTTCAGCAGTTTTTCCAGTGTCCTTCACAGACGATGGTGCTGTTGCATCTTCCTTGATGAGATACATCAATCTCATCACCTGAACAAGCTGCAGCATCTGTGTCCTCCATATCAAGTAGTTTGTTGGTTTAAGTTTGATGGAACATGAGGCAATAAGGTGGTGCAGTGATGAGGTTGAGAGAGCATTAGTCGTAGGTGTGTTTGGAGCCATTGAGAGTGGGTAGAAAAGGAGCAGTTGCAAGGTTTTACGACTTAAACAGCGAGAAGAGTTCTAATGCTCTGATACCATGTAGAAATCTCAAGCTACTCAAGAGGGAATGCTTTGTTATTGATGATGATGTTAGCCGAGTACATGTGCTCCATATATAGGAGTGAAGATACATAGAAACCTTAGCCTACTATACTTGAAATACAAGAGTCCTATCCTAATACAAACAATACTACCTAATCCTTATCATGACACAACTAGATATATGAAAGAATTCGAGTACAACTATAACTCGACTAACAGTCACTAATGTATATCGTGTATATCTGGTGTATCCTGTATATCAGGATGTATATCCTGTATATCAGAATTCTTCTCTTCAACATATACTACCATAGATGGGAAGAAAATTGTTAGTTTGTGCTGCCATGTTGATTTAATTTGTTAGAAAATTAAGCTGGGAATGTAGGAATATATTTGATTTTGGTGAAGTTGTTAATGAGATTGTAATGGAGATTTATAGTGTATTTATACCCCTTTCATAACGTGTTGTATTTATGACTTGATTCGTTCGAAAATCCGCTATTTTCAATTTTTTCATGGTATTATTTTGACTGTTGACTACGTTGGAGTCACAAAGAAATTCAGAAATTGAATTGATCTAGTCATATCTCATATATATGTGAGAAAATTAAACGACTGCAAAGAATTAAAAAAAAAAAAAAAAAAAAAAAGAACCTCGTAATATTAATCACAATCACCACGCTATGTTACTTTTCTCGTTTATTTAAACATGAAAAAGAGAAATGGATGAACATAAAACGTGACAATATTTTTTACTTAAATTTAGAGTTCATACTTCTCTGTTCACATCTTGAAAAACGAACTCTATTTTCACTGTTAACAACCTCTAAATAAAACAATGTTGGTAGTCTTTTGATTTGGATGAATAAACTCTTTTTCTTTTCATTTTGATATAGAATTTTAACGTTAATGAGTCTGGGTTTGTAACTTTGTATATTAGGATTCTGATACGATGACTGGAATTGGAGTTAATGCGAACACTACCTTCACGTAAATCGTTTTTGTGAAATCAATAAGTAAGGTGGCGGTCAAAATTCGTACTGACTGTGACTTCTTATTATATTATTTATATATTTATGTACAACAAGGCATAAACGAGAAGTCAATCAAAAACTTGTCTTTATAGTTGATCCTATTAATGCTTCACTTTTTCATGTCATTTTCTTATCAACCGTGTTATAATAACCGGAAAAGGAATACCATCATTAAAGTTGATCAAGGTTAATATTTTTAATGAAAAAAATGGCATGTGACATGTCACCTCATTGTTCAATTCCAATTTTTAACTCTCTTTCCTTCCATGTCATCTTTCACCATTTGCGCTTTCCCTCCACCACTACTACACCACTATACCCACCACCATTTTCACAAACTCGAAGGTAGGAAGAAATCAAAATGCTTCAAATGACTCATCCCAATTAACTGCTTCATAGATGTACATATTTTAGTTTTTCAAAATTAGCTATATAAGCAGTTTATATAGCTAAACATATGTCTTTTTCACCTTCTTAAATAAATATTATTATGAATATTAGTATCAATCACCCTTTGAACGTTGTTATAATCAAGTTCGTTTCTCTTAAGACAAAAGACGTAATATGACAACTTCTAATATCTTACGTGCCTTCCAAAGTCAAATCTCTTAACAATAATTTTCACTGATTAAAATAAATTTTGCCTTTGACAGTAGGATATCTTTGTTGGACGACTTATCTATACCTTATTAGATTCATCCTTTTATAAATGGTATGATTACGGAACACGTGTCACTAGCGGCCTAGTTGACCCTTTTAGATTATAACCCTGCTTATATAGCTAATTTTGAAAAACTAAAATATGTACATCTATGAAGCAGTTAATTGGGATGAGTCATTTGAAGCATTTTGATTTTTTCCACCTTTCGAGTTTGTGAAAATGGTGGTAGGTATAGTGGTATAGTAGTGGTGGAGGGGAGGTGCAAATGAAGAAAGATGGCATGGAAGGAGGGAGGGTTAAAATTAGATTTGGACAATGAGGTGGCATGCCACATGCCATTTTCTTCAGAAAAAATATCAATCTTGGTCAACTCTAACGGTGGAGGGGTATATTTGTGCCCAAAGTATAACTGTAGGGGTATAATTTGAACCAAAGTATAATGAGGGGTATATTTGACCTTTTTTTGATAGTACAGGTGGTATGTTTAGCCCTTTTCCGTATAATAATTAGGAGAAACGAACATTTTGGTTGTTCGAAAACAACCTCTCTACCCAATAAAGGTACGTAGGAGTAAGGTTTGTTTACATCTTACCCTCCTCAAACCCCAATTGTAAAAATACACTGGGCATGTTTTTGTTGTTGTTGAACAGTTTGGTTGTTGAATTAGTGATTAACAATTTCATAGGTTGTCAGTCCTGAGACTTAAATAGTCGCCGGAACCCTTTTGGTGAAAATATTGTTATAGTTGACAAATAGAAATAAAAGAACAAGCCAAGGCACTTATACGTTACTCTCTTTAAAGAGATTCAAACACTACTTCAGAATTTGATCTAGCAGTGCAACTCTTGACTTGTTTCACCCGAGATACAGTAACCTAACAACATCGAAGTTTTAATTTATTCAAATATCGTAAGCAAACGATGATTTCAAATCAAAACTTCAAATTGCATGTCCAAATGCCTACTAAATATACTCACGTATCACCTTCTATTTTACCAATATTCAATCATTAATAACAACGTTTGCAATAATAAACAAATGAATCAAAAATATTTTAATATTAAATGTTCCACTAGTTATACTGCATGGCTAGTGGGCTACGAAAAATTAGTACATTGGCTGTTCTTATTTCTATTTCTCTCCATCTGCTTCTAATTTTGTGAAGCAAGATGGTCGATACACAAATGAAAAAGCAAAAAAAAAAAAAAAAATGAAACAAAGAGTATATTTTGTACAATACAATCAATTAAAGTTTTATATCAAGAGTCTTGAATATATACACTTTTTAAACGATCATGTTTTCGCCGGTTTGTGTGTGCTTGACTATTTCATCAGATATCTGCTATCGCTCACTAGTAAAAATATCAAATAATTCTGGCCACCAATTCTCTAGCAGATGAAAAAATATCGCCAACTAATTTGTGTCTCTGTTGTGAATAGTCATTCTCGGAAGACGGGAGTGGAGGAGGATGAATTTCCTTATGACCTGCAAAGTTCCTTTCTGATATTTGGCTTGCCACGTCTGTAAAGGAGTTGGTTCCAGGATTAGATCTAGGAGTACGAACTGGACGCCATTGCAGAGATGGTAACAGTAGATTTTCTTTTCCCTTCCAAACACCTTCCTGTTGTTCTTTTCGTTTAAGAAATCTTGCTGCTTCACTTGTTTCCATGCTTAGGAATAGTAAAAGAAGCAAGATTATAATACCGTAGACGGGAAGAAAATTGTTAGTTTGTGCTGCCATGTTGATTTAATTTGTTAGAAAATTAAGCTGGGAATGTAGGAATATATTTGATTTTGGTGAAGTTGTTAATGAGATTGTAATGGAGATTTATAGTGTATTTATACCCCTTTCATAACGTGTTGTATTTATGACTTGATTCCTTCGAAAATCCGCTATTTTCAATTTTTTCATGGTATTATTTTGACCGTTGACTACGTTGGAGTCACAAAGAAATTCAGAAATTGAATTGATCTAGTCATATCTCACATATATGTGAGAAAATTAAACGACTGCAAAGAATTAAAAAAAAAAAAAAAAAAAAGAACCTCGTACTATTAATCACAATCACCACGCTATGTTACTTTTCTCGTTTATTTAAACATGAAAAAGAGAAATGGATGAACATAAAACGTGACAATATTTTTTACTTAAATTTAGAGTACATACTTCTCTGTTCACATCTTGAAAAAAACACTCTATTTTCACTGTTAACAACCACTAAATATAGAATTAGTAACGTTAAAGAGCCTGGGTTTGTATATTAGTATTCAAATACGTTGACTGGAATTGGAGTTAATGCGAACACTGTCCCTTCGCGTAAATCTTTTTTGTGAAATCAATAACTAAGGTAGCGGTCAAAATTCATATTTCTTTCATTAATTCATTTTATATGTCTTAATTTAACTGAACATGAAAAATAAATCTTGTGATTTTGAACTAAAGGTGTTCATAAAAACAAAAAATAAAAAACAAAAAAAGGTGTCCATAATGTATCAAAATGTACTTTGAATGTTATGGTCTTAAACATATTACGTGGAATGTTGAAACTAAAGAGTACTAGTACATAATAGGGGTGTACAAAGTAAACCGACAACCGCATCAAACTGAGTCAAACCGAGAAAAAAAACCCGACTAGCGGTTTGGTTTGACTTGGTTTGGTGTTGGAAAAAACAACCCGACCATAATTGGTTTGATTTGGTTTTAGCTAAAAAAAGTCAAACTGAACCAAACCGACCGGACATTACATGTATTCGATTTTTAAAATATTTTATACATAAAAATATTTATTTGTAATGTAATTTGTAAATATTTTTTTCCATAGTTATTTCTCTTTTATCATATTATTTTAAGCTTGAACTTAGAATTTTGAATGTCAATAAGTTTTATATCCCATGAATGTTAGTAACTCAAATAAAGTCCAAATCAAACTAACTCAACACTAATGCTAACAAAAGAAATTCAATTTTAACACTAAGAATGACAGTAATGTTGGATATTTATTCTTTAGTTTTGCATAATTGGTTTAGAGTGTAAAAATACATAGCTTAATCTTTTTCTCTGTCATATAATTATACTTATTAGCCGTACTTATTTTGGCACATATAACTTAGTATTTAGATTAAAGTCATTTTCTTTATGGCTTATTAATTAGCAATACTTATTTTTACCGATTTTATTATTTTTTTGTTGAATAGTTTAATACGATGTCATCGCCCATCGCACATTTTGTGTTATTTTCTTAAGAAATATCTTAGTTATATAGTTATATCTTATTAGGACTGAAGAAATATTTGAAGTAAAAGTCATATGTTTTGTATGAAGACTTTTTCGGAAAAAAATCTGAAAAACCCGAGAAAACCCAGAGTTGAAAAACCTGAATTTTATTGGTTTGGTTTATAAATTAAAAAAACTAACGTATTTGATTTGGTTTGATATTTAAAAAATCTGAACCAACCCGGTCCATGTACACCCCTAGTACATAATGTGACATTCTTATTTAAACAAACTTTAAAATAAAAAGACAAATAAATTGAAAAAGAGAGTACCATTTTCCACATCGTTTGAACCCATTTCGTTCTAATTTAGTACTAATGTTCAATAATTTAGAGGTTCTCTAAAATTTCTATTGTTCATATGTCGAACAAACAATTAATGAACTATCCTCATGATGATTAAGCCTTAATTCTAAGTATGTTCAACGTTGTTATCGCTTATATATGTTTTATTTTTCACTAAATCTATATGGATTTCAAAAGTTTATCGGTATTTCAATTGTATCACCTTTTTATTTTTATTTTTTATAATTGACGGTGTAAGACTTGTCTACTAACTTGTGCACATCTTGACTATTCCACTGAATCTGGCCCTCATATTATATAGTGTCGAATGTCGATGAATCAACCGGACTTATGCACATGAAAAGAAATAGATCTAACATTTTTTGTGGATATCAGGAATAAACAATTTTTATCATCACCTTAATTAATGGAACATCTCTATCACTCAACTATATGCTTTTGGTAATTTGAATCAATGTTACACCAAGGAGACTGAAGAGGCTTATGGCTAAAAGCCCCACACGAGAATAGCAGTCTAAGACAAATATCCACTTCGTTTCTCTTTTTCCCTACTGAGTACTGACTGTGACTTGTTATTTTATTTATATATTTATGAACGACAAGGCATAAACGAGATGTCAATCAAAAACTTATATTTATAGTTTATTTTTTTATTTTTTTTTATTTTTTTGAAACCCCCAGGGAAACCCGCAGCCGCTACCCTTGGAGTGCGCACTGAGTAAATCGGCTCCTGTGCAATCGCTTGTAAAACACACAGGAAATGTAAACCGCACTAGATAAACCCCGTGCGACGAGCTAAATTGAGAAGGCATTAGGGAGGGGGTTCAAACCCACGACCTCCCTTATGGGAGGCCTCCCCTCAAACCAACTCAACCTCCCTTGTCTTTATAGTTGATCCTATTAATGCTTCACTTTTTCATGTCATTTCATTATCAACCGTGTTATAATAATTAGGAGAAACGAACAGTTTGATTGTTCGGAAACAACCTCTCTATCCAATAAAAATATGTAGGGTAAGATCTGCGTACATCTTACCCTAAAAAGACACAATTGTAGAAATACACTGGGCATGTTGTTGAACAGTTTGGTTGTTGAATTAGTAATTAACAATTTCATAGGTTGTCGGTCCTAAGACTTAAATAATTGCCAGAACCCTTTTGGTGAAAATATCGTTATAGTTGACAAATAGAAATAAAAGAACAAGCCAAGGCACATATATGTCGCTCTTTTTAAGGAGATTCAAACGCTACTCCAGAATCCGATCCAGTAATACAACTCTTGACTTGTTTCACCCGAGATACAATAACAAGACAACGTCAAAGTTTTGTTCAAATATCATAAACAAACGATGATTTCAAATCAAAACTTCAAATTGCATGGTCAAATGCCTACTAAATATACTCACGTATCACCTTCTATTTTACCAATATTTAATTATTAATGACAACGTTTGCAATAATAAATAAATGAATCAATAAGATTTTACTATTAAATGTTGCACTAGTTATACTGTATGGATAGTGGGCTACGAAAAATTAGTACATTGGCTATGCTTATTTCTATTGCTCTCCATCTCCTTCTAATTTTGTGAAGCATGATTTTTTTTTATATAAATCTTACCCTGTGTAATAGGGTAATGTTGTATTGATATGAAAAGAGGAGGGCTAGACCATACCTCAATATAGCATTACAACTGGTAATAATTCACCCCAAAAATAGAAGGTATGCCCAGGGGACATAAACCTCCTTAATTAGCAAAAGAGACTATATAATCAACTAACTTTAAAGTTAGATTTATGGAACCTAGTCCTAAGACTTGGCATTTGCCATTTGTCTAATTGAAAAAATCCCTTGGAGGCATTAGGGAGTTGATCAACTGAGAAATACATCTTGTAGTGGTTCATGTTAGCAGCAAGTTTGGCCAAAGAGTCTGCAACTTGATTTCCTTCTCTAAAGTTGTGGAGGAAAGTGACATTGTTGTTCCCTAGCACTTTGATGGTTCTATCAATGATTCTCTTCAGCTTGAGGTTGTCGGTGACCTTTGCTTTGAGCATGTTAGTAATCACTTGAGAATCAAGTTCGATTGAGAAGTTAGTGTATCCTTGCAGTGTACACCATTTGCCACCAAATTCAGCAGCCAGGGCTTCGGCAGTATTGTTACCGTTGCACTGTATAGCTATGGAGAAGGCCATTATGAGATTCCCATTTGAGTCTCTTACAATACCTCCAATTCCAGCTTTACCATTTGAGGGATTATAGCTGCCGTCAGTATTTACTTTGATGGTTCCTTGACAAGGTTTTTGCCACAGGACTCGAGTAATTACAGGTGAAGGTCTAAGGAGTTCAATCATCTGGCATAGATGAGGCCACTGTCTATCCATGTCCAGGCAAGGTGCCAAACTATTAATAGCATGTTTAAGACTCCAAAGACATTGTTGTTCCATCCTTGTAAAATTGAACTTTTTCTGTGTCCCGTATCTACAAGCACTGCTCTGCTTCCATATTTCCCAGCAAATAATGGATGGCGTGATTTGTAGGATCATCTTGTGCACTTGGTTCTCTGATTTTGCTTCCCACCATTTCCTGAAAATAGAAGAGACAGGTGCATCAGAGTGCTGAATACCTAGTGGTTTGCCAAGGTTATTCCATAGCCTGTGAGCAGTTTCACTAGTCACAAACGCATGGTGACTTGTTTCGTTCTTGGCTATCCTGCAACAAGAACAATCAAATCTTAGATTAGAGGCAAATCTTCCTACAGTATCACTAAAAGGTAGCTTGTTCCTTAGCAGTCTCCAAGAGTTGAAGGAGACCTTAAAGGCCAGGTTCTTGTGCCAAACATTTCGGATAAAAAGATTTTTGTTACTCTTGACTCTTAACAGATTCCATGCGGACTGATTAGAAAATTGACCATTGTCGGTCAAATTCCAAACTGGATAATCAGATTTGCTATTATCACCAATATATATATTGCTAACATATTGAGTAATGTGAGATGGAAGTGTGTTGTTAAGCTTGTTGATGTTCCATTCACCATTTAGAATGAAGGAATTCACGTTAAGTTTAGCAGATTTACCTGGGCCTGGCAGAATTTTTGCGAGTGCACCCATACCTGACCAGTTGTCCCACCAGAAGCTAGAGTCCCCTTTTTGGATTTTCCAGATCATATGTGGTTCTACCTTGTCCTTGATTTTCATCAAACTTTTCCAGCCATGTGAATCTTTTGAGGTTGCCACTTTTCCAACCGGATGTGATCTTGTACAGTATTTGGATTTAAGGAAGGTGCCCCATAGCGTGGATTGGGTTCTCAGCCTCCACCATCTTTTAAGGATGAATGTATCGGTGATATCCTGCATTTTCCTCATTCCAATACCACTTTCATCTTTTGGATAGCATAGGTTCTCCCATGAACACCAATGGTATTTATTTTTTTCTTCTTTGGCACCCCAAAGGAAGTTACAAAAATGCTTTTCCATAAGCTTGATAATGCCTTTAGGAGGTTTAATAGCAGAAAAGGTGTAGGTTGGGACTGCCTGCAGAACACTCTTTATGAGGACAATTCTCCCACCAAAAGAAAGCATCTTGCTTTGCCAACCATTGAGTTTTTTAATGATTTTGGAGAGCATGTTTTCAAAATAGAAACTTTTTTTTTCTTCCAACATAAATAGGACAGCCTAGATAACTAAAGGGAAAATCTTTATTCATGAAGCCAGTTGTTCTTCTCATCCTATTGATTCTGCTAGCACAAGTATTGGGTGCAGTAATGAAATAGCTCTTATCAGTATTAATCTTTTGCCCAGAGGCTCTTTCGTACCTGTTGATTTGTTTCAGAATGAGTTTGATAGATCTGTTGTTGCCCGCAGTGAAGATAACAATATCATCGGCATATGCAAGATGATTAATGATTGGACCATTGGGGTTCATGCTGAAAGGAACAAAACTATCATTGTACTGTAAGCTATTAAGCAATCTTGAGAGCACCTCGGCAGCAATAATAAATAATGATGGAGATAACGGATCTCCTTGCTTCAATCCTTGAGAGGAGGTGAAAAAACCCTTTCGCTCACCGTTTATGATAGTAGAATACCACACATCGAATATAAGTCTTCTGATAATAGTAGTCCAGCTGTCCGAGAAACCAAATTTGCTCATAACTGCAAGTAGGAAATCCCATGACATTCTGTCATAAGCTTTAGCCATATCTAACTTGATGATCATGTTACCCCCCTGATTAGTTTGAGACACACCCTGAGCTAATTCTTGGGCTAGAAGAACATTTTCCGTAATAAGTCTGCCCTTGACAAAGCCAGACTGGTTTTCTGAAATGAGCTTATCTAGTAGCGGATTCAACCTAATGGACAAAATCTTAGAAATAATTTTGACAGTAAAGTTACTTAGACTAATTGGTCTAAGATCACCAAAGTTAGTAGGGGAATCAACCTTGGGAATCAAGATTAGACAGGTATGGGAGTAGAACTTAGTTAATTTCCTTCCTTTGAAGAAATCATGGACCATGTTTTTAATGTCCTCTTGAATGATAGTCCAGCATTTATGAAAGAAATTCCCATTATAGCCATCTGGACCAGTAGCACTAGAAGGGCTCATATTGAAAACCGCATTTCGGATTTCTTCCATATCAGGGATAGCAATGAGGGCTTCATTCTCATCATTATTGATACAGTTAGGGATCATATTGAGAATGTCATGATCAGTGAAGTTGTGGTTGAGATTGAACATGTGTTCAAAGTGATGTATAGCAGCCCTTGAGATGCCCTCTTCACCTTGTACCCAGTTGCCATTACTGTTTTTGATCCTGTGAAGTTGCAGTCTCCTTCTTCTGTCCCTGATCAAACAGTGAAAGTATTTACTATTTCTATCCCCTTCTTCGACCCATTTGATGTGAGCTTTTTGCTTTAGGAGCTTTTCTTGCATATCCAGCCATCTAATGTATTCAGCATTACCTTTGTTGAGGTCTTCTCTAGTTTGTTCAGTATTAATAAAGCTGTCCAGGTTTTCCAGATCATGCATCTTGGTTTCCCACATATTGACTTCGTCATACACATTACCAATAACATCCCTGGACCATTGACTGAGTTTCTTGCTGAGGATTTTGAGTTTTTGCTGGAGTATCCACATTGGGTTACCAAAAATCCGAACATTCCAGGTTTCCTCCACTAACTGATAGAAATTAGGTTGCTCCGTCCAAAAATCCAAGAACTTGAAGTATTTGATACCATTTTTATAGGCATTGTGACAGTTGATTAGAAGAGGTCTGTGATCAGATCCAGTCCTAGGCAGATGCCTGACAATGTTGTTGTGGAAAAGTTGACCCCAAGAGTCATTGATGAACACTCTATCAAGCCTTTTCCAGATTCTTTTCCCAGGTCTTCTATTGTTGCACCAGGTAAAGTTTGGTCCCATAAAACCAATATCGATGAGTTCGCAATTATCCATACAACTACTAAAATCTAGGCTCTTATACATTCTATGTGGTTTGCCACCAAGTTTTTCCGAAGGGTTAAGGATGACATTAAAATCACCGCCTAAACACCAAGGTCCATTAACCTGTGGGTAGACATTCTCCAAATCGAGCCAAAGATA